>NW_028277174.1:28365000-28725000 GCF_051122295.1 Plectrocnemia conspersa
CATCAGAAAATTGGACAATAATAACTAGTGATGATAAACCTTATAAATAGCAAAATTTCCAAGTGATAAATGTCCTGGGCCCCAAGTTCCCGCAAACTGTATAAAACCTATTGATTATTTTCAGTTGTTTTACACTGATGAGTTGGTATTTCTATTTTTAATTTAGAAATATATAAAATAATATGACATTAACTGCAACGTTTCATTTGACCTTCGATAGGACGTGTTTTAGTTTTAAAAATATACCTAACATCAGTTTATATAAACATAGATATACCTTGTGGATTTTTAAATTGTTGTAAAACGGTACAATTTTGTATTTCTGCAAGCGATGTAAGCTTTCTTTGTTCGCAGGTAGATATATCTAAAACTGAGCGGCATGGTTTTGTTATTTGTGTATATTTATTTATTTATGGTTAAAACAGTTTTTGGTCCCATAAATATTTTAAAATGGGTCGTCGCTCTATTGTGTTAATTTATTGTTATGGATTGTTAACCAATGGTACTTGAGAGAACAAAAAAAAATGAAAATGTAATTTAGAGATGTGCAGGTATTTGTTCTGATTTCTTCGTTTTTGGTATTAGTTTATTTATATTTATGCTCTACATATATAATTTAAATTTTTAAAAAGAATTTAACATTTTTCATTTTTCCCGAGCTTGCGACATACCTAGTACGAAAACGATTACGAGTGCAAAAGGTTAAATACTTCAGACCTTAAATATATTTTTTCAAGAAAGCATGCATATTTTCATAACCTGGCATAAATTTACCTTTTTTTATGGAGCGGTATTAAAAATGCAGCTGTTGTAAAATATTTAAAAATGAAATTGAAAAAATCGCTTTAGCATTTTTTTTGAGAAATAATAAATATTGTTAATTAAAGAACTTAAAGCTATAATCTGAAAAATGTATATAAAATTGAATTACAGTAACATATAATAAAATGAAATAAGTAAACCTGATACTATTAATTTTTTGAGTCAGAAATATTAAATCGCTTAATCAACTATTTGAGTCCGTTTCCTTTTTAGTTAGCAGATTTGTGACAGCACCCACGTTTCACTGAATACTACGAAGAATACGAGACTTTTAAACCATAGCCAACAATCCAGAATATAATGTAGGTATCTACTTTTGTAAGCAGAGCTGCCATTTTTATATTTAAATTAAAATTCTTGATTTGTAGATATTTATATCAATTCTTCCTACGACATTCAAGAATGAAAAATGATCCAGAACACAATCAGAGATGTTGATTTTAAGAATATCTTCCAATCGTTGAAGTCAGAAGTAAGAGCCTCCGAGTACTGCCAATAGGTAAGCAAGCTTTCATCGTGTTTTTATACTATTGATAAATTAGGAAATTGTCTGAATTTCCCTCGTCTGAAATTCAGTTTTGTACACAGTATTGCCATAAACGTAAAATAACAGTCATTCTCTTGATTTGTTGCAATTTTTTTTCATAAAATAAAATTGGAAATATATTAAGGTACTGTTTCATATGTAAAATTAGAGTCCGCAATACCTCAGCAATATTTTTTGGTGATTTTTAGCAAATTTCAAACAAATCAAACATATCTTAAGAGATGTACCGTTAAAGTAATTTGATATCTTTATTCAGGAAATTTAAATGGTGATACCTGTAATACATAGAAAAAGTTACGAATCTGCTTATTTATAATTATATTAAAATATATCCATATTTATACAAAATATTTATTAAGCAACCTTCACGAGCTTTTAATATAATTTTAAACAAAATTTAATCTCATATGAATTTACAAGCACGTCATTATATAATCATGCATAAAATAAATCTGCCTATTGACAATATAATTAAAATGCCCTGTTGTTATTCGCATAAATTTATCATATAAATGGCATATTAATATAATGCATATTACAAACTAATTAGTCGAGACCGTTCCAACAAACTGTTGGAAAATGAGTCAAAAATGGCCGAAATGTTACTGACCCCCCTTTGGATATTTCCATCGTCTCGCTGTTTCCGTCCAATTAAGACGTAGTTAACAAAAGCGATGTGTCTTCATTCGGAAACGGCACAGCGAAAAGCAAAAGTTTTGACAATGCGAATTTATTCAAGAACTAAAGTAATAATTCCGAAAGAATGTTCCCTTTTTCGAGCTGGGTGAACGATGTCGTTTGCGTGCTCTTTCATGGCTGTACTATTTATATCTGTAACAGCGATCGAATTAAACGAAAACCTTCTTCTTTGCCGCACAGACGCTGAAATATGATTTAAGATCAGATTATTATATTATGAGCGGATTTTCACTTAGAAATAATAACTTTTACAATAAAAGTTCTTATCTAATATCTAAAAGATGTTTTTGTGTTTGTCATTTTTGTAAATATTTAGTAAGTAATTGTTTGATATTTATTTGAAGGGTAAAGTAATTATATTAAGGCATTTTATTAATGTTTACTAAAAATTATTTAATATATTAAAATTAAATTTGATTTTTTTCTTCTTAGAAATTAAAGCATTTTTATTTATAAATGATTGTAATATAAGACTTCTTACTTATTATATATATAGTAATATATATTTATATATAGTATTAATGATTTTGAATATAGTATGAAACATTTTTATCTTGGCTTATAAGTAAAACATACATTCAAGCATAGTCAATTAATTTATGATTTTATAAAGATTATTAAAAAAAAAAAATTAAATAATTTAGTTTAAATAAATTAAGTATTACTCTTTCCTTGTTGTTGTATTACTATTACCTTATCCAAGAGGTTATATTTTTATGGAAATGAGTTTACTGTATCTTTGTAGCACAGAAGTTCAAATAAGTCGTACAATGTTATTATTATTCAACAGCGACAAGTTTTTGATTTAGTCAACATTAATATACATCAGAATGTGAAAACTTGGTTTATTTAATTACGTCGCAGCTTTCTTGATAGTTTGAATTATTACATCGGTGTGACAGAGTAAACACACTTTGAACTGGATTTAACTACACACATTATGTTTTAACCACATAATATTGTCGACGGCGTGACTTCGAGGACAGCATACGCCCTATTTATTACTCTATGTGTCACTCGTGAAACAATGTTTGATTTACGACTTTTGAGCCGCATTTTCGGATGACAGTTACAGAAACTACATACCTCGTATATATCACAAAATTTGTGAATATAATATACTAGTGTTACATGTGCATATTAATTATTTAAATTCGAATTTTATGTTTAAAAATAATAATAATAACACACACGATAACATAATAAAGAGAACGCCGATTAATTCCTATCTGGAAGTAGTTTAAAAGATTTATTATCTTCGGATTCATTGTGTGTTAAGGTTGTAAAAGAATTTATCTCTAGAACGATCGTACGGACGATTGATATGTAAATGTGTATTGGCAAGTAACAAGGTTTAAAGCTATACAGTTTTATTTAAATATAATTAAACACCTTTTACGTTTTAGGGTTAAAATAGTTTACGTTCTTATGCATCATATTAATTATTTAAAATATTTTTAATATTGATCAAATTATTTATTCCTTTTTTATATCTAAAGTTTACATGGCAAATTTACCTAATTATTTATTCCATTAAGGAAAACCGCTATATTTTTATTTTTGCGGATTTTCCTAGGATCGTTTTATTATACCTAACTATCATCATATGGTAACATATTATTTTCTAACTTATGCTTAAATATTAAAACATTTATTTTTAACATTTTTCAGATATTCAACAATTTCAATCAATGAATACCTCCACAAATAGTAAGTTATTTTTTTTATTTTAAACTACTCTTTATTACTTGCTCGTCTAAAATAGGGTTTCAATCTGTTGCTTAGAACTTCATCTTTTTCTGACTTATATATACGTATCAAATTAAATTAAAAAAGTTTTCGGTGAACTTAGATGCTCTTGATTTCATGCAAATAAATTGTTTTGCTTTACCTACTTATTCGTTAAAACGACTACTCTTAATCGTTGCATTGTAATTAAATAATGTAAAACAAACTATTAATTTTTAGTTCAAAGAAAAAATACTTGCGGTATAACGCTAAAATTTCATTTCTGGCGCAATTATGGGTTAAAGATTTTAAAGATTATAATTAAACTTAGTTTAGGAATAGTGAATTCTCAAAATGTGACTCTCAGTCAGAGAGTCTTCGCTGGATTGTCAGTTGCATTAGCTGTTGGATTAATTTGGATTATAGTCGTGATGTCATGTTCTCCTGATGCTCTCTATACGATCTGCTAATGTTAAATTTCTGGTACAATGTCTTCTTAGAGTCTACCCCAATGTGAAGGGACAAATCTTTGATACAGGGTGTTTATGAATATATTGTCTAGCGTGACTTTTTATACAAAGGGTTGTTTTTATTGGTGGCGATAATGGGTTAGCGTCTAGGTAATTAGTGAGTTTGAAAATCTATGGTAATATACGCAGAGACTTATATATTGTCTCTGGAGCGCGATACAAAGGGTTGTACTATTTGTTGTCCGTAATTGTTGAAGCCGTTTTTTTGGAGTACCAATATCTGCATTATATATTGAATGTGTGAGTTTGTTTTAATAATAATACATTATAAAGAATTTTGTTCGTTGTTCAAGTGGTCCTTATGGTGACCTCCCAATAGTGGTTGAAAACCTAATTTAGATTTTCTTTGCAGACCGAAAGGTCAACAAAAACTATTTTTCAAACAGGCAGATATGCCTATAAATCGCACTGTTGATTTTTCTACGCAAAATTTTATGCGCAATGCAATTGCAAAATAATAACAGTCTTACGAAACAATAACGAATCACTTTTAATTAATAAAAAAAAACAACACTTAATAAGATACAAAAAAATTGTACCAGTTTTAAAATATTATAGTATTCAATTATAATTCTTATCCATAAAAAATTAAACAATTACTAATTTTGCTCTATGGAAAAAAAACCTTAAGACTTGTACAAACAACCAGATTAATATAATAAAAAAGGTACTTGTTCTGCCTAAATATTTTTCGAGTCTTAACGGCAATGGGTTGTGATTTTGTAGCAGAATTGCCACAAAAAAAGTTAGTACTAGTATCTTTTTAAGCATTTATAAATAACTTTTTATATAGAGGAACGTATATGTCGCTATCAGGTGGTAAAATTTAAATAGCAGGTGTTGAAAGTCAAAGAGTCTTTGCTGCCGTGTCGAGTTGTATTATTGTTGGCTATGATTTCACAAAGCAGCTGGAATCTATCGTGATGATGCTGGATTATCCACTGATTTAATCGAGTTTATATTGTGTCTTGGCTTGTCGCTGCTGCTGTGACCATGTAATGTCTCTTTTGATGAGTCTTACCCTGTCTCTTGCCAAGTTTTTTCTCTGTGATCATGTTTCACATATTTTATAATGCTCGTTAGAGACAGCTTTGGCGAATTGCATATAAGGATGTTGGCGAGCCAGTTGCATCGCTTCTTAGACACATTTACGAATTATGTTTACGCTTTTAATTAAAAACAATCCAAATGACCTTTACATAAATTAGTAATCAAAGAGTAAAAAAATGTATTATTTAGGCCGCATCATTTCTGATCCAAAATTAGTTTTTTAGAAGTACTTATGAGTCTTGGAACGGAGGTGCTATTTAGTGGTTAGTAAAGTATTATTAACGCAATTGTTCTATCACAAGATATATTTTTCATTGCTGTGAAATACTGTGTGTGGCTTTACTTTATAGACAGATTTTTGTTTATTCAAATATTAGAATAAACTTAGACTTGTAAAGATGGTTTAAAACCCTACAAGGTCTACAACAAGGTCGCCTTGAAACATTTTTAAGAGTCTATAGATTCGAAAGGCAAAGTATTAAACTAGTAGTTATAAATATAATATTATATCTTTACAGCAAAATTTTGTGGTCTATATTCTTAGATAGCCAAAGCTTAAATAAATATCAATTAATTTTAATGAGAGCGATTTAACCACTATCAATAAATAATTTCATATGTATGTGTATATATATATGTAACAAAATATACTAAAGATGTTTTTCTAACATCTTTTTGTTAATTCCACGCTTTCCGGTGTGTATGTAAAAGTTATCAAGAATTTCAAAACTGACAAGTCCGTAGGGCTCCGGGCCAAGTTGCCAATAAACCAAATGTATGTGCCAAGTCCTGTATTGATTTTCGGCCTCATCTCCGATCCGATCTTCCGCTGCGATGCAGCATCACACATACGCGCGCAATTCTGGCACAATTTCAACGCAATCCGCACACGGTCAACAAATCAAAATTTATAACGATGAAAAAATAACAAGAATTACGACTGGAATTTCTTCGTGCATTTGTACGAGAGCGCACTCTTGGTTAAAGTCTGAGAGCTCGTTCGTTTTCATTATAAACATCTGGAAGGAAGTCCGCTTGGCAGCCGATAAGAGAGAGCTACTATAATTTCTTATGCTTATATTATTTTTAAATTATCTATGAAAAATACTCATTTTCATGGTGTTTTAGATACGTGAACACAGTTGCAAATGGTAGTGTTGATTTAAAGTTTGCTTACGAATGTTTTAGTTCTTTATTATTGCACGATTTTTAATAATACAATTTTATTTCTTTAAGTAACTCAATAAATAAAAGTATGAAAAGCAAGTTTTTTTATCTGTTTAGTTAAAAATCACATAAATATAAGTCTTATAGTTATAATAAGTACTCATAGAGTAGCAAAAAATGATTTAAAAATATGACGAAAACATTAGGCGTCTCGTCTCGTTTGTAATAAATAAGAAAAACGAGAAATTACATATTTTTTCATAAAAATAAAATTTATTTATCCCACTATTAATATGCAAATTTTATTATTTATGACGAAATTAATTTACATAAAAGCAAATAATTATAATACGAGTATGAATATGTAAATAATAAATACGACTCTGCTTTTAAAAATGCATAAAACTGATGTATGGATGCAAAAAATGTATTACTAATGCGGTTCTTGACATGGTATTAGAATCGCACGGCATGCAAAAAGTTAATTAATATTCTAAATTAATACAACATAAATACACTGTGGTTTAAAATCATATTAGCGCAAAATATGTGAATTAGTATACTATTTCTTTTGGTCACTTCTATTAATTAAAGACATAATGTTTTTTATGCAATGCAGCTCCGGCGCACATAGCGGGATCGTGCATTTATAATGATGATTTAAGATTGCTTAAAACAATTTGATCTGTTGAATTTGGTGATTTAATTTTCTATGGAGATGGGCTTTCGGCAACCGTCTGCCCTTTAGTGTTAAAAAGTGACATATTGTATCATTTTATCGATTTTACTGGGAACCTTTTAGCTAAAGAAACTTCCATTAAAGGCAATGGAATCAATTTTGAGAGCAAGTTAAAGTTCTCCTTACACGTAAACGACGTCTGCCAAAAATATTTTAAGATGCTAAGCAGTACTTTGTGTCATTTATGACACCAATTTGCAGCATTCTTGAATCAAGGTCTATAATTTGGAATTTTCTTTGTAATTGAAAAAGTTTAGAAATGGTTCTTAAAATACGTTTATAAAATATAATTTAGTTGATCGTTTTTAGGCAATGTCTATTTTTCATTACATATATTATTATTTAAAATGCAATACTTTAATAAAAAAAATATATAAATATTTAAGTTGTACAATCAATAAAGCTATTTGTATTTAATTATTATTTTTAAAGATCAAAAAGCTTTTTACACAAAATCCAATAAAGCTTATAAAACTTTCTTATTATTAAAGTATTTTTTTAATCAAGTCTTATAATATTACCATATTAAAGTATAAAATAAATAAATAAAATATATACGTCCTCATGGCTGTAGATAATTTTAATATTTCCTAATTGGCAATATGGATAGTAAAAAAAGCACTGAAACTAAATAGCTTAAATATTTTTTTCATTAAAAAACATAATTTAGAGAAAATAACAAGAAAATAATTTTACTTAATGTAGTGGTGGTAATATTTGTGAGGCAAATAAATTGTATAGAATCTATATGTATACCACTTGTAATAATAAATTAAAATTAAAAATAAAGCAAACATTTATCTGATATCTAAATTTTTTTTATAAAAAGTCTACTGTTATCAGTAACAATAAAATTTACTTGTTATTGTTGTAGCTATTTTTTATACACTAGTAATTTGAAAGATATTAAAATAATTGATGGAAATTTTAACATCCTGCAATAATATTTTTTAAGCATTTTTAATATAATTATTATGAGTGATAAGCAGTGTTTTTAAGATAAAACTGCACTTAAAAATTAGGTAATTGTTGATTTGGATTCTAAGGCAAGATTTTTTAATTTTTTTAATGTATATGGTGATTAAACAATTTTTGATAATAAAAGCATATCTTTATATTATTACATTGTAGAATAACAGATTTGTAATATTTGTTTAAATATTGTTAGCAATATATAAATCTGATAAACTGTCGATTGTTTAAGCAAAAAAAGTTCACTATACAAAATAATATTTTTTAATATTTTGCCAATTTAAGTTTTGATTTTTATATGTCAATATGAAAATGACTATTTATAATAATATTTATAAAAAAATACTTGTATAAATTTAATAAATATAATAAAAACCAATCATAGTTCGTAAATATTTTTCATTGCCGCCCTTTTAAAATATAATGAAACAGTGCTTTGCTTGCAGAAAAAGGGAACGGAGAAAATTTTTATCACTTTTAAATATTCATTATGCATATTTTTCTTTAATTATTGCGACAATCGTGTATCCCTTTCGCAGAATTAACGCAACGGAAACCGCTTTTTGCAAAATATTGTTTTCCTCGAGTTAAATATTTAAATTTATTTTAAGAATTAAAATTATTAATCGCGTTGTGCTAAGACGCTTTAAATTATGTGTATGTTGCTTATTAACTTGTTGCTCTTATATTGCTATATTTAAAAGGCAATGGAGTGGTTTTAGAGTGCAGCCTTAAACAAAACTTTAGTAAGACTGTAGTAAAATGTAGATACTGACACTAGGGATTTTTAGATTGATTAAAAATGATATAATTTAATGACGTCGGTGTAATGATGAATTATATAAATTTCATTGTTTATATTTCTGAAACAAAATATAAAAATTTAACGACATGCCCGGCCGTCGGTCCTTCATGTATGACTGCAAAGCGGCTAGCTTTTAGTTAGTATTTGGATTATAGGACTTGAATGAGTGAGGTGAAAGATTATATTTGATAAGATTATAATACATTCGAAAAAATAATGGCAATAATCATATTTTTATGGTGATAATATTGTCATTTTTTATTGTAGCTAGTAAAAACTGTATTGAAATAATATTTTAAATCAAGTTTCCCTTGTTAAAGATTCAAAAATACTTTCTTAAGAGTGTCGTGCTAAAGCCATAACTTATTCATTTCGCTGACCCGTTGGCCAACATTAAACTTTGATATTCGAGATATTCGTATTGAAATTTTTACATCTCTCTGAATTTTATGCATAACTCAAAACCAAAAATATAAAATAAAAATCCACTCACTGTAAAATGAAAATAGTTTCATGCTTTATATTGCATATCGTCATATTTATATATGCAAATACATATATAATAGAAAAAATATTGATAGCAATAGTGAATTTTACAAATATGTTTTGTTGTGGTAAAGAAAAAACCTTTCCCATTTGCAACAGGTAAATGTTTGGTTGAAACAAAAAATTATAAACCTGAAAAAATATATATATTTTTTTCTTTGACTTGTACACACTTTTTAATATTATTTCACATTTTTAAGTATTACTGATGAATGAAAAAAAATTTTGTTAGAAATTAATAATCTAAAAAATAGTAAAAAATACTATTTATATAATAGACCAAAAAATATATTTATCACTGATTAAATATTTTTTTCAGTCGTGATTAAGATAAATATTTTACGTGTTGAGGTAAGCTGTCAAGTTTTAATAGTTAGATTTGTAATAAAATATAAAAAATGGTATACTTTTAAATTAAAAACAATACACCTAACATTACTGTTGTTATTATCTGATATAATATTAGTATACTTATTTTTTTGCATATATAAGTTGATAAAATATCTTTAGATTAATTACATAGTATGGCGAAGCATATAGAAATTTTATTTAGTTATTCAGAATTTAATTGTTTCTATTTTCAGTAATAAATCTATGTACATCTTTATTTTTTATTAAAAACTTATTAAAATACTATTGAAAGATATTATTTTATTATTTATATATAAATACATTTTAATTTAAATCTACTCTTATTGCCCTGTTTTATAAGTTTTGTAACGTCATTATATCTAATTTATTAGGCATATATAATTTAGTTGCACAATAATTAACATATTTCTTATCCAAAATAATAGACCAATTTCTTATATTTTTTTATATGTAATTACAATGTTTCTTGAAAAAACTGTTTATTTTAAAGTGCTCATAAATAATAAATATTATTTTAAGGAGTAATTGTAAAAAATCTAAATTTATCTGTATATAGTAATCCATAAATTAATTTAATCTTAATAAAACGTTAGTAATAAATCTAAATATCATTTTTTTTGTAAAATTATAGCTGACAATAATACAACTTGACCCGCCAGCAAAAACTCTCCGTCATTCAAAACTTGCCATTTTAATTTTATTGACTAATAGAGGCATCTACATTTATCTATACAAGTGGTAATTTATATTTGTTTATTAAATAAACTGTTACTAGCTTTTCTGGCGTTTATTTGGATTCAAAGTCACACCAAAGTTACAACAACATATATCATTCTATTCACTCTTTAACAAAACTTTCTTTCTCAATGTCGAAAACAAAAATTGACTGAATCCAAAGCAAAAATAATCCCACACCATACATCACTTTTTTATATACACATAAAAAAATATCTCGTACAAACGAACCAGTTCAAGATCAACTCCGATATCCATTCAGCGATATTTTTGTCGCTTTAGCGTTATTATATTTTTTTAGCAGCTAAAGAATATTTTTCCCCCGCCACGTCTCATTGTTTGGCCGTAATTGGATAATTTTTTGATCTATATCGCGGCGCCTGGGGGCGCGACCCGCTCCTAATTCCTCCCTGTATTCAATTTCGCACCTCTCGCCGCACAATTTATTTCGCCGCTTTGCGGTTTTTTTTATTTCGTCGTGAAAAAATCGCCTTTTTATGATAATTTAATTTGGCGCAATCGACCATCTTTCAACTAGACCGGTCATAAATGCGGAGCGCGGAGAGGGAGAGGCTTAAATTTCGCACAGTTGACAAATACCGGCGGTTTAGAGGTTAGCCCCTTAAAACTCAAGTCGAGAAGTTTACCTTAAAAGAGCTATGTATTTATGTAACTTTATATATATTAGATAAATTAAAACACTTTTAAATAATGCAATTATCGAGCTTCAAAAATATAAAAAAAAACGTTATTTTTTCTAAATTTTATTTATTCGAATATAGTATGACTTTTAACATATTCTCAAATTGCTTAAAATACGGGTTTTGTAATCAACTTGAAGTATGAAAAAAATGTTTGATTGAGATTTTATTTTATCTAACTAGGGTTTAAACTTCTTTGTATCTATTAATGTTAAAGTTTTAATTTTATATACTATTTTTAAAAATGTCTTTTCACACTGGTGCTTCTAAATACAAAAATAAAACCCCAAGCATGTGATTTTATTTGACCGTATTTATCACCACAAAGATTTTTTGTGAAATTTTTTGAAATTTTCAATTTCAACCAACTTTCAATTTAAAATAAAGTAAGAGTTTCTCAGTGGATTTTTAGTAAGGAAAATAATTTTTTAAAAATGTTAATCTACTCCACACTTAATCAAAATTAAAAAAAATTCTAATAAAACTGCAGTTAAGATCATAATTATGTTTATCTGTCTACTTCTTAATGAAAATCAAGATTTAATATATTTAAAAAACATTGATACCATTGAAAATAAATAAAGCAGATTAACATGAATATTCATGTACAATACGAGCACTGTTTTTCATTCTTAAATTCATAAAATAATCACATGATACTTGCAGCAGTTCAATGGTAATAGATAGGGGCGTATTTTTTCGCTGAGAAATTACTCAATACAACATAACAATGTATACATCATCGAACTGGTAAATTACTAAAAAAAGCAAGTTACGATATTCAGCTTCCATTTCTAATAAAAAAAACGAACGGGTTCAATAACACATGATAGATTGAGATTTTTCCTACAATGTACTTGCTGGTGAATAATACAATGAATAATCAGACGCTTTGCATTTTTTAAGCCTCAATTTTTTTTCAGGCAAGTTTTAACCCGTTTTGCACATATTTTCATCAGCACTGAACGTAACACATTTCAGTCGATTTTACTTTAAAATGTACATATTTTTCTCAACTTGATTAAAAATATTTTCGTGTGTAGTTGTTCCGTGTAAAATATTCATTGAAATTATTTTTTTAGTCACATCAAAGAAAGAATTGACTCATTGAATAAACAGCGGTATCTGCAAGGGCAGTGGTTCCTAAAGTGGCATCGCTAATAAAATTGTTTTGTCATTTTATAATTTATATTTTTAATTCAATATGTCGTTTAAACTAGTGACTTACTTAAAAATACTTGTTTGCATAAGCCTTTAAAAATAGTTACTTACTGCTTCTATTTTTTTTTAATAAATAAAATTTTGTAAAGTGCGTTTATTATAATTTGACATAGCACTCCTTGAGGAAACCTGGTATTAGGAGCCGAAATACTTTGGGAATCACTGGGCAAAGGCAATTTAAATCTTTGTGAATCATTTGCATTGCTATTAAATTGCCTATTGATGTTACTTACAATGTGCTTGACACTTCTAGCAACTGTTCTCACTGAAAGCTTGATAGATTAAAATATGACTTCAACAATCATATAGGATTTTAATGCTTCATTAACGGTAAATGGCATTATTATATAACCGCATAAATAAGTTACTTGTAAACTGACTTTAAATAACAGTATTATTTTCCTTATTAACTTTTGCAAAAAAATGCGTTTTGATAGAAAAAATAAATTTTTAACTTTTTTAAGTTGTGTTTTATATTGTAAATACACAATTCTGTCATCTTATTCAATAAAAACTGTACGCTTTACTTTAAATAAAAAGCACTACATTCGAATTCCATAAGTCTCTTCTTTTTTGGCTTTGACAATGCCGAGAAAAATATCTACATTTAATAAAATGAGAACAAAATATCGCAGTGTTTCGGATTTTACTGAAGACGTTTTCGAATTATAACTTTAGAACATTACGTTACATTTTAAAGTTTTATTTACTTAAGGCGTAAACATATTTTGTTAATTTAATAATCATGGGATGCAATTGGCCCACCACCATCTGTATCTGCTATTCGACAGAGCTGTCTCAAATTAGGAGCATAAAATCTTTTTTGCGACTTTCTCACATCGGTAGACAAACAACCTATTTTTATAGCTTACAACTAATATAAAAAAATGCTAGAAATTCGATTCTGCTGCAGGAATTAAACCCATGTGTCTGAATTTTTAGCCCAGTAGCTTACGAACCACACTATTCCGGTTTCAATAGTTTCATAAGTATCGGAAATGAATTATTCATGTATCGTACAGAATTATACATGAAAAATACATGCATAGTAAAAGAGATGCATGAATAATGCATGTATAGTATATAATACATGCATTATTTGCACAAAATGTACTAAGTAAGTAGTTATCTAAAAAGCAATCGGATAATAAAGAGGTGGTCACTAAATCTTAAAACTTGAATCGACCTATTATGGATTTCAAAACTGTAGCTAGAATATTAGGGATGGTTAAAGGTACATAATGCATGCTGTTTCATATTTTTTCCATTTTAAGTGGATTAGATAAAAGCTTATTTTTGAGATAATTAACTTTAAAGTTCTCCAAGTGTTTGAAAATATTTGGAAAAAATAATACATATTTTTATTTTAAAACTGAATTTCTTAAAAAAATATTTATTTAAACAATTACTATCATGGAAATTTACCAAATAAATAGTATTAAATATAATAATCTAAATTCGTCTATATAGTACATATATATGTAAAAATAAAACCCTATGCATCAAGCTTCAATCGAGTTCAGCGTTCTTGATGCAACATATTTCCATATCCTTTTTCAAAATACGTACACACATGTAAATGGTATAAAAATGACAAAGATACAATATCCGAATCACCTACGTCAAGGTCCTTGCCGATAAAATTTCCGAAGAGCAACGAAACGTATTCAAAGGAACGGTCCTTTTGATAACTCGTGGCTTGATGGGCGGCACAAAACGTAACCCCATCTCTTTCTCTATGATATATGAAATTCGTCCTTTTATACGTTGCGGCTGTAAGTGAATCAGAATAGAAGATTTTTCAAAGAGTAAAAAAAAAACATTTCATTCATTCAATAATAAGCTAACTATTTGAGGGAGATGATACTTGATACATTCAAGGAATTGGATTATAGCTTTTGTGACATATGGTTATTTTATAAAAATAACCTCAATAATATAAATAAAGACGTCAGGGAAATAAGGATTAAATTGAGATTTGAATACATACATAAATATTATCTGTGAATCATAAGATATCACCCGGTTTAAGCACATTACGTGCAATTTTACTGCTTCCATCTTAATGACAGTTTTCTGATTAAAAACATATTGTTAAAATATTGTTATTCAGGTATTTAGTGACTTAAAATTTTTTTAAATAGGATCCACAATATTAAAAAAAATCACTTAACATTTTTTTATTATGTAGAAACAACAGTTGATTTTTTATTATATGCTGACACGACTTAATTTAATTTACCATTCTGTATTTATTTATATTTTCTGAGTGTTTTATAGATTTTATTACCGTATCACAAATTAGCTAGCTTATTTGTTTTTTTAGATCTTTCTCTCGTGTAATTATTGTTGTAATATCTTTATTTAACTATAGATGTAAAACTATAATAATTTTTCTAATCTACAAATAGTATTTTTTATTAAAAAAATTTTTAGATTCAACACATTTCTTATACCTTTTTAATGTGTTAAATTTTCATTATATATATGTAACATATGTTATTATTTTAACTCCGAACTCTAAAATTTGTGTAAGTGAAAAATAAATTTAGTAAGAATTTAATTAAATAAAATATTTTTTTTTTGTATTTTTTGGGTTTTTAGGGATTTTTAATAATTTTATTGCTATATATAAATTTTTGTCAATTCAATTTTTGTAAGATGTTTTTTTTATCTTTCTCATGCATAAGTATTGTCGTATAATATTTATGAAACCATGTATGTGTAACATTATTTACTCTTTCAATCTGAAAATAGTTTTTTTCCTACAAAAAACATTTAGCTTTAACTACTTCTCACAATATATGTTATTTCTCCTTACCTTGCATTCTTAAATTTGTGTGATACTTTTTTAACTCTTTGATTGCTGAGCCTTTTGAGATTATTATCAAAGTATTACATTATAAATTAAGCTATGTTTGGAAAACATGTTATTTGTCTCAAAGCAAATTCCTTACAACCCATTAAAAAACTTTTTCTCAATAAAACTGTGACATCCATAAATTCACGGCCATGTAACAAAAACTGATATTGTAGATTCTGGCATTAAAAATATTAAAAGATTTTTTCTGTCATATTGTAAATGTTTTTGTATACATGCTTTTTTTATGTTGCTTTCAAAACTATTAACATTATTAGTAGCAACTTTTCTTAGGTACTCTTATGTTTTGTACACGTTCTCATCGCAAGATTTTATTTAAAATTACAAATTATAAAGGTTAATAAAGTATCTTTATGTTTAACAGAATTTCCACTTTTGCAAATTATAAATGTTTGAATTACGTTTGTAATTCAAAATAAAAATAAATTATATGTTCCTGGTCAGAAGCTGGAAGTTCTGAAGGATAATGGTTAAAAAACCAATGTCATGGGAAAAAGAACAATTCTCCTTTGATCTTTGGATGCTTTGTAGTGTATCTAAAAATATTGTTTTATCTTATACTTCATATTCTACGTATCGGTCGGATATTTTGGGGTACGATTATCTTAAAGTTGTCTTTAAATATTTTTGCTTACATTAGATCCATTGGCTTTTTATGTTGCAAGTGTTCTATTTAACGCAACTAAAACGGCATTTCTTTGCATATGAAGGATCATAAAATTCTTGAATTTTTATGACTTTTTAACATACTTTATAAAAACATAATACTGCCTTTAAATTGCATACTCGTGTTGTTTCACAAAAATCTCTATTCTTAAACGCTCTAATTAAAAAGTTTCAATGTCAAATAATGCTCGTGCTGTGCCATTTGCTAACTATCACTAAAAATAGTATTAGCTTATAAATAAAAACTTTGCTTTCGATTTCATTTTTCATGACAATAGTTAAGCACACACGGTTTCATTAGAATAATTCGAATTAAAAGAAAAGTTACGTTTACACGTATCTATTAGAATTTGTAGATAAAAAATGTATATTTTCGAAATGAAAGAAAAATGTACTAATTAAAATTTTATCTACGTCTTTTATTATTCATGGAATTTTTACGCTTTTTCAATTTGAAACGACAAGGTGAAGCGATAATCTGATGAAAAGGTGAAAAAGAGATAGAGAGAGAAAAACGTTTCCGAATCTATTTATTTTTCATCATCGTCGATGGTCTGTCTCCGAGGCCTAAAAATCTATTTTACTCGCACATTTCCATTCGAACTTATCACATTTCCTTATACATACATTTTTTGTGTGTGACTATATTTACCCCTATTTTTGTTGAAGAGTTTCGCTTTTCGCCCTTGTAGCTATCTATACGTATTGTGTGCGTATATAATATATTCCAGGGAAAGCAAATTTGCAAGATAAATGTAGTCAAAGGTGTATCGAACCGAGTTGAAATTGATATTCCATTATTATACATAATTATGCTTTTTGGCACAGATATAAAGGCAGTGTAAAGGTTGAGGCAAAAATAACGTCGTGTTTTTATAGAGGCAACAAATTTTTTTTTATATTTTTATTTGTCAAAGAAAATAGATATAGAGTTAAATAAATATTACCTTTTGAATATTTATTTATTAACAGTAAAAATCTTAATATAACTGTAGTTTTTTTACCTTTCATGGTCATGAATATCATATAACAATATAAGAAAAAAATTGACATAAAATTTTATTTCTTGTATTAATCACGCCTCGTAAGATAACTCTTTCGATTTATCTTTTCATACATTTCTTTACTAGACTAACATACATACATATGTACATCCGATTTGATCGGTTATCGTCTTGGATCTGAGCGTATCCGCCCAAGAATCGCTCAGAAAATCGTAAATGATTTATTCGAAATACCGCGAAAGATTTAATATTTATACGTTGCACGGTAAGAGCGCGAGAGCCTCGTGAGAACTTTTCCTCTGGTTCTTTTGCTTCGGTACAAATTCAAAATTCGCATTTTGGAAAATTCACGTGACGTGCGAGTGACGTGCGATTCCTGTCACTTGGCTCGCTTTTCACGTATATGATTGACGCGTGACACATTTCGTCGAATGTGATTGGGTTTAATTGGCGAGAGCGTTGAAACAATTTATTTTGGGTCGTTAACGAGTCAGGGGAATTTTTTAATTATTTTTTTACAACATACGTGCAGTAGACGGTAAAAAGAATATGAATTTAACTGTAAATACGCAAGTGAAATAAAAACAATAATATGATATATTTTATAGGTTTATTTTATTTAAAATTAAAAACATGATTTTTATTGTATATATTTATATTATTCTTGGTATTTATTTTTAATTTTATTTTTAAAGACTTAGTGATCATCTCATAAGAAAATATGAAAATTGCTATAAACTTAGAATATTATTTAAGAAATCTAGTCAAATAATTATTGTAGGTCATGATCAGTGAGACGATAAAAAAAGTTTTTAAAATCTAATATATAGTACTTCGTAGGCGAGAGATAAAAGAATAACAAACTCTCAACAACTCAATTAGCACCTTCCTCGTTTATAGTTGAAAAATAAAACACCTCCCCTAGAAACACGCGTCGTAATCAAAGCTTTTGCTTAATCATCGGGGGATAATCGAGTTGTGTATGCAGACAAAACTTTTTAATAATGCAACGGTGTCGAATACAAAACGTAGCCGAAATACATAATTAAAACTTTTTCACGCCATAGCGTCCCAGAGAGGGTCGCACGGAAAGAGCCCCCAGAAATTTTAATGTCCATCAAAAATTAGAACGGTTTCGTCAAAGTCCGTGTTAAAATATTTTCTGCGCTTCCATTAAAAGCAACGAAAGCTTTTAGATGACCTTTAGCTTTAAAGCGTACTGCAGCACACAAGGTGTGCGCGAAAAAGACCCGTTTATATTTCTATTTTCGGGCGTTGCACGTTGATTAAATTAGGAATTTTCCTTTGGAGAAATATGGTGTAAATTCGTGTTTGTTTGGCACAATTTTCCTTCAGTGCTAAAAAATGCAGCTTTCTGTTTCACTTTGCCAGCTCTGAATAATTACGCATGATGATGAAATACAGAAGGCCAGTAGTGTTTTGTGCGCACAAAGGGAAAATAATATTTTTTAGGAAAGCAATGGTAAAAGACTGGTGAAAAATACCAACAGTATGTAAATAAATTATTTGTCTTTAGCCTCTGTGATACGACATTTTGTTCTGGTATTTAAAATTAAAGTTGTTTTTATCGTAGGCACTGATACACGAGTTTTCGCAAATATTTTTATAAAAATTTCTAGTAAGAAAATCACAGTTTTCTTTAATTATTATTATAATTTTTAAGATGAGTAGCTATATTTTTTTAATTACGTAATTCCGCATGAGTAAAAAATAACCCATTCTATAGTGACAATTTGATCCAAAAAAATTATAAATTTAATACGTATACATTCAGAAAAAAAATAAAAAGTACACTCAAAATAAATACTAAATTTAAAAAAAAAAACAAATTAAATAAATTAGAACAGGTATGTAGTGATATGATATATGTTTTATTTATTAACTTAACCCTTTGAACGAGGAAATGCAAAATTCAGTAAAAAAAAATGTTTTTAGGAAAAAACTTTTTTTGTGAATAAACATAAAATAGCATTATATATAAATTAAAATTTAAGAATCAGAACATTTAAACACATTATATATACAAAATTTGCATTTAAAAAAAAAAAATTAAATAATATTTTAGATTAACGCGTCAAAGGGTTCATATTATTTGATTACAATTGCATGAATTCATCAAAAAGATATTTTTAAATGTTTTTGCGATTATTCTTAATTGCTTTTAGTAAATCATTAAGAGTTTTAAATGCAATATATTTAAAAGAATTTGTGCCAAACTTTATTGATGTGTAAATCACCAGAAGATTTAATTTTATTTTAATGTAGCTGTTTTTTAAATTTAGTATTTAGCATTAGATCTGTTATTTGATTTGATTATCTTAACTCTTATGTGATCAGTACCAGGCACTGAGCTATTATTTTATTTGTTTATATGTATAATGACTTTCTAATTTAATTTGCTAAAATTAAATAGATATGTTACCTTTAGTTATATTTGTGGTGGTATTTATATCATTAGTGTTAATTTATATTTGATCTGATAAAAATGTTATGCTTATTAAATTTATCGGCTATTTAATTTCTTTAGTTCAATCTCGATTAATATGTAGAACACCTTATTTTTAATATCTATTTTCTGGGGTATTTTTGATAATTGTTTTATTATTTTTCCATATTTCAAATGGGTTATAAAAAGATGTAGTATATATCATTTTTGTAGCTTTATTTAGAATGACTTGTGATAAAAAAAAATAGTATTACTGGAGTTACTTCACACCGGGGAGGCATATTTTAAAATAAGTTAAATTGATTTTCTTTTGTATAGCTAGCGCGCTATTCTATTTAATGTCGGTTTAAGGGCCGCAATGGCAGAAAACTCTTTGAAGTGAAGTTGCAAAATATGTTTATTAAATTTAAGCTACGAGACCAGATACAAACTCAGATATTTACCGCTTGTCTTATATTTTACGTTACTGCTTTTTTCATTCAGGAGGATTTTGACAGAGTTTGTCTACTTTTTTTAAATAATTGTTTCTGTTTTAATTCGTTAAATTTTCATTTTCAATCTATTAAAATATCTAATTAGGTTTTTTTTTTGAGATTTTGTACTTTATTTGCGATTGGTTTAAGATCGTAGCACTATTTAAAATAGTTGTAAACAACATAGCTTTTACTGTAGCAGATAGTCAGTTGTTTTGTATTTATAAAGTCATGCCATACTTGTGAATAAAAACATTTATTCATATGTATTGTATTTTATAAAAAATATAATAAACATACGCATAACATAAATTGTATTGTAAAGTTTGTGAAAGTACTAAGTAATTGCAAATATGCTAATAACCCCTTAACTTCTTGGCATAATTTTCGTGGTATAATGTATAATTATCATGCGTATGTAAATTTCTATTGATAAGCAGTCACTCATGATATTAATTAAATAAATTGCACGGTAAGGTTTGTGAAAATACCAAGTAATCGCAATTATGCTAATGACCTTTGAACACATTGACGTAATTTTAGTGCAACAATTATTAAGAATATGTAAATTTCCATCAATTAGCGGTCCGAAAAAAATAATTAATCGAATTTTTTATTTCATTTGATTATTTTTTTAGTTTTGTTCTGCGCGGTATTGTCGGCACGGTATTGACGGGTTTGTTTTGCACCGATTTGTCTCGCGCAGCTTTGTCAGTGCAGCATTGTCTTGCGCGACACTTGATAAAACATAACATGACCTAACTGTGAAAAAACAGAACTGTGACAGAACAGAACAGGGGAAAACCATAATTATTCTAACCCCTTTGTTTGTTATGTCAAGTTCTAGAAATTATTGAACTTATACTTATACGAGTATTTTAAACTTGACTTTTAATTAAATCATAAAAAAGGTCAGTTGGACTTATGATCGTTTAAAAAAATTATGATTTCTGCGTAAAGATTTCACACCACCATGAGAAGCACTTTAACTGCTCAAGTGGCACAGTACACGTCATATACAGAAAAAATAAAAATATATTCATCGCTTTGAGAAAATATTGTCTTAAAAATGGCTGTTTGTATTTTGTTCTATTCTATTATCTGAGACACTCTCAAAGATAATTTTACTAGCATTCACACTTAAACGTCTACTTTGGAGTTCAGGGTCTTTAAGAGCTCTCGAACTTGCATTTCGGTCATAATGAGGCCGACTCAACTTCAGACCAGCGAAGATTGTTAAAACCGCTTTTCTTTTTGTATCCACTAGTCGAGCTCAACATCTGGAATCCAGAGCAAACCCATTTCAAAGACGTCTGCAGCCTACTCACGCGCCCGTGGAACATATTTCTTAATTGTTGCATAACAAATTAATTAACAACAGTAAAGACAAAATGTGTAACTTGAAAAAATAAATGCCATGACTTAATATAATAGTAGCACAATCTTTTTGTCATAAAATAAGGTAAATCTATTTCCTGTTTAATCTGATGTGCCCATTAAATTTATAATGACTTCCTAATTTTCATATGTAAGCTATTTTACTTACCGTGATGTATTACCTTCTGGGGGCGTATCCTTGACGAATAATAAAAGCATTACCGTATACGTAGTACAACCATAAAAATGCCACACGGCGTATTAAAATGTAAAACAACGTTTGATTTATTTTTATTGTTTGTGTACTTTGTTACGCGAAAAATAAGATTTTTTCGCATTTTCATTCGTCAAAGAAAGAAATTTAATCACCGCCGGTGTTCGTTAGCGAGATACACCCGAACCTCACTCAAATTTACAAGATCACAGATGCCCGTTGATTAAATCCTTGCTTTTATGCGTGCTTTCATACCTAGGTATACTATATACATAAAAAAGTGGTCTGTGGGATGGGAAATATTTTTTTATTTAGAGAAATGAAAAATCTATGTATTTTTCAATTAAGGTTGGTCGTCTCAAATTTTAGTGTTCCGACTTGATTCGACATTGCTCCGGGCGATTCATTACATCTTTCTTTTTTACAACTTTGGTTAGTAAGGATCTTGAAATTTAGATTTCTTACATCTGTAAGTTAATTTATGTTTTATAGTCACTCGGATGTTTATGTAGATTTTTATAAGGCATTAGATTATATACCTTCAAATAAATTATACACTATGGTTCGTTTTCTGTTTTTTTTTATCCCAACATAAAGAAACTAAATAAGCAATGCCGTTTTACTAAGTATTTAACATCAGTGTTTTTGAAATACTGTCTTATATTATAAATACAGATATTAAATAAATAAAAAATAGTGTTTTTTTAATAAAAATGTTGCCAAGACTTACATATTGTTGATCTTTTATTAAAAAAAATTTATGCGGTTCCTTACATTAATTTATTTTAATGTTTCAAGTTTATTTCTGAGCTTTCATCAATTTTTATCCGACAAAACTCTTTTCCTTGCTGTTAGAATCTATTGCCAAATGTTATCCTCTGAGTAAGTCTCAGAGATGGTCCAATAAGTTTCATGATCAAAAGTACTGGAATTGTCTTTGTTTTAACGAAGCATTTGTTGAGGTGGCAATTGGTTTAATCTGCGAAAATACAAGTACACGTTCAATTGAAAAAAATATTTTGATATTTAGAGTCTGTTTGTATATACATACATAAATTTCTATTCCAGAATGTATTCATGTAATCCACGAATCATTTAGTTGCAGTCTAATTGACAAGTTTCTAATTTTCACTACTCCAAATGTCAGTTGAGTATTATTATCTTCAGACCAATGTTTTTGATTAAGTACGCGAGATCAACAAACCAACTCGTTTTTTTCTATCGAAAAATCTTTTTTGATTGCCCCTATTAATTTTGTATAAAATAAATGATCTTTTTTTGAAATGAAATGAAATGATCTTTTTTTTTAGTATTTTTTGTGAAGTTAAAGCTCCACGAATGTAAGGATCGCGTAGAGTACGCTCGGAATAAGGATGCCGGTTTGTTATTGTGTGCGTGTACATGTATATAAGAGGGAGAAGCGATGTAGCGTGTACTTCGTTGTCTCGCTTTCTCTTTTAAGGACAGTCGCTGATTCGTCAACGCTGGTATTCGTCATTAAAGTGCAGTGTGGCACAGAAGTTCGATCTTCTCTAGTGATTTATTTTAAATAAGTTTGTGTTGATATTGGTTTAAAACATAGATATGCCCACTGTCCCATGGGTAGGTCACTAAACTCGTGCCACTGTTTTTTATTTATAAATAAAATTTCTTGGGCATATCTGGGTTAATTGATATCAAGGCTTCAAATATACACTGTAAGTTATAAGTTCTCTTACCCGTGAATTTAAATATTTAAATTATTTTTCCATTAATCCGTACGTTGTTGGTTTTTTTAAACTATTCTCTGTAAGGCTTAAAAATGTTATTGTTCTTATCGTTGCGCCAATGATATTTTTTTTAATTATTCAATGAATTTTAATGATTTAATAGAGTCGTCGAGCTATTAAACAACCGGCGAATAATTTTTTTCCCTATTTTTTTTTTTTTGCTTTTGAAGAATAGCTAAAGACTTCATTATTTTTTTGACTAGTGAAAGAAGTTGAATTTTGCAAATATTTAATTAATGACATCAATGTCTGGTTTCATAGATTATTTAATATATTTTTAATTGTCCGTTGAAATTTTCAACTTAGCTCAGATGTATGTATGTTAAATAAACATATATTTTCTTTTAAAATAAAAAATGAAATATTCTGAGCGAAATTATTTTGAGCCACACAGTTCACGCACACAATAACAAACCGGAATCCTTATCCCGAGCGTACTTTTCAGCAGCAACAGCGCATTTAAATTCTTCTTTCTTCAAAAAATTATATTAGTATTTTTATTTTATCATTTGCTTTGTAGATCCTGTAGATCTAAACCTAATTTTTATTTTTATTGTACAGCATATTCTATGGATTTGATTTTTCTTTTATTTTTATCTCTTGTATGATTATGCTTTGCTTTATAAAAATAATACAGAGTCCACTCTGTGCTGTTGACGCGAGCGGTCGCACTCGCGCTTCGCTCCGTTATCGTACGAAGGACACCCCCGCTACCGTTCTGCAACGATAGACACGCCCACTGCAATTAGCTACAAAGACAGCGCCATGAAGAAGGCGCAGACGCGCAAGCGTTCTCTTGGAACGTTGAAGGCGTACCTAAACGCCTCACAATCAACTTCAGGCCTGCCAGACCACGAGTGGCAGGTACCCAAAAAGACATCGAAAGTTTCCCAGGATGCTAAGATGCCTCCGACCACGAGCCAAAACAGGTATGAAAAGCTTCCCGAAGTGATCGAAAGGAAGCAGCAGAGGATACCGCCTGTGATCGTAGAGATCACGGGAACACACCTCCAGACGATCGACTTAATTAAGTCGATCACAAAAACATCGAACTTCTCGTTGCGATACACGGGAAGTGGCAATGTGTCAGTACTTTGCGCGTCGTTTGAAGCACGCGCGTTGTTAATGGATGGACTGAAGGGCCAACGCGCCTTTCACACATTCACCGCCGACGACGATAAAACAGTGAAATCCGTGCTGAGAGGGCTCCCAGAGGTCCCCACCGAAGACATTGCCGCAGATCTCGAACGTCAAGGACTTAGCGTCGTCAAGGTGACGGCAATGAAGACCAAGACCGAGAAACAAGGAGACTCTAGGCTCTACCTTGTCCAGTTTCCGGCTAATACAACAACGAGCACTATAAGAAGCATCCGGTACGTTTGCTTCACCAAGGCCACGCTTGAAAAGTACAAGCGTAATAAGTTGCATTTAACGCAATGTTTCAGGTGTCAACAATTCGGCCACGCTGCAAGAAATTGTCAACGAGCTCCCAGGTGCGTCAAATGCCCCGGAAACCACGCCACGAACGAGTGCTCTAAGAAGGACCGAGAAGCACCCGCCATCTGCACTGGTTGTGGAGGAGACCATCCGGCCAATTTTAAGGACTGCCCTCGTAGGTTAGAATACCTACAGAAAACTCAGAAGAGACAACAGAGACCGACTCCCACTGTTCACTCGTCGCAGCCGAACAACATATTCAACCTCGAGCAAGCGCAATTTCCTGCACTGAAACCAACGAAACCAGCGTTGGTAAAAACCTCAACCACCCCAGCAGTGATCTCATCAGCCACTTCATGGAACGCCCAGGTTGGCGCCGCACCAGCACCAATAAACAAGGCGCCACAACGTCCCCAAACCAGGCAGCCTGAGGAGCCCCTCTCAGACACAATGCCAACTTCAGAGCTACGCAGGATGTTGCTCGTCCTTCAAGAAATCAGGACCAAGGCTGGAAAGTGTGCCAGCAAAATGGAGATCGCCTTGATGATGGTCGAATATCTCGATGTGCTCTTCTAAGGTGGGGCTCAACGTTTTGACGTGGAATTCACGCGGATTCCGAAATAAAACTGGAGAACTGGAACTGCTGATCAGTGAGTACAAAATTGATATTGTCGTAATCACCGAATCTTACCTCAAACCACACGTCAACGTTTTTATACCGAACTTTGTCTGCCTCCGGAGGGACCGTCTCTCAAGGCCAGGCGGAGGTGTCGCGATATTTGTAAAAAAATCAATTAAACACGCGCGCATTACAACAAACACGACTAATCTTGAAACTGTCGCGATACAAATTAAACACGATAATAAATTAATAATAATTGTCGCGGGGTATAATTCTCCCGGTGACAGGTTGCTTCGAGGTGACCTTGATGATGTGTTTCGTCTTGGAGAATCCGTGATATTAACTGGAGACTTTAACGCGAGACACATGCATTGGGATTGCCCCGGTGCGAATCGATCCGGTAAATTAATCTTTGATTATTTACACGATACGGACACTACTGTAAATTTTCCGAAATCCCCAACGCATTATCCTACCAACCACACGACTCCGTCAATTCTGGACATAACGTTGGTCAAGGGTAATTCCCGGATTTCAAACATGCACTGCATCCAGGCTCTGTCCTCGGACCACCTTCCAGTATTCTTTACGTTGGACGGTGAGGTCGAGATGGTGTCTGAGGTCGTTTTCAATTATGCAAAGGCTGATTGGAAGCGATTCAGAAGCATAGTAGAGTCTCGGGTATTGGTTAAACGACAGAATTATACCTCAAATGACACTAAAACTATTGACGATGATATTCATTACTTAACATCCGTGATCGAGCAGGCCAAAATATCATCAATTCCGTCGCGTAAAAATATTTGGAATAACATAGAACTCACCCCAGAAATAATTAAACGTATTAAAATTAAAAATAATATGAGAAAGCAATGGCACAAAAATAAATCGCCCCAACTTAAAACTCTAATTAACAAACTAACTGATGAAATTCGCGTTCAAATTCAAAACATCAAAAACGCTTCGTGGTCGCGTAAACTAAAAGCTTTGAAACCGGGAGATAATTCCTTATGGAGAATGACGAAATCGCTTAAAAATAAAAACTCAAATATACCACCTTTAAAAACCGGAAACAACGTAGCTAACACGACTCAGGAGAAGGTCGAGATTTTAGCTGAGACATTTTCTACATCTTATCAACTTACGCAAAATTACATTGACCAAAAAACCCAAAATAAAGTAGACCGGGCAATTAAAGATATTAGTAAAACTCCAATAGATAAAAAATCCATTAACCAAGTCGGCATATCAGAAATTCTTAGTATTGTTAAACGATTATCAAATAGAAAGGCTCCAGGTATAGATAAATTAGAGAATATATTGATTAAAAACCTTCCTTTTGTTTGCTTTAAGTACTTAAATAACATTTTTAATTCATGCTTATCTTTTGGATATTTCCCAATAATCTGGAAAACGGCAAAAATTCATCCGATAAAAAAACCTGGCAAAGCAGATAACATACCAATTAACTACCGCCCGATAAGTTTACTTCCCTCATTTAGCAAATTATTTGAAAAAATTATATTATCTCGATTAAAAGAATCTCTTAATAGCAAACTCATTAATGAGCAATTTGGTTTCCGCGAAAATCACTCGACTACGCATCAACTTAATAGATTAACAGAGCACATATCTGCCGATTTTAATATGAAAAAAAGTTCTGGTCTTTTATTATTAGATATGGAAAAGGCTTTTGATACAGTATGGCATGATGGATTAATGTATAAACTTTTAAAATATGAAACTCCCTATTACATTATTCACATGTTACGGTCTTACCTGAAAAATCGAAGCTATGTTGTTTCGCTAAATAATACATTTTCGACACCGCGTAAAATACCAGCTGGTGTTCCTCAAGGAAGTATACTTGGCCCGTTTCTCTTCATTCTATATACTAATGATATTCCAATGTTAAAAAATACTAAACTCTCAATGTACGCTGACGACACTGCAATCCTTACTAGTTCTTATGGTCTTAAACCTATTGCAGTTAAACTTCAAAAATCCCTTGAAAACTTAAAAAAATATTTTATGAAATGGAGAATTAAAATTAATCAAGACAAAACAGAAGCAATAATATTCACTAAACGTAGACAACCCTTGCCTGCACCCATTAAAAGTGAACAAGGGCATAACATTGAATGGAGAGCGAGCGTTAAATATCTGGGTATACACCTGGACTCCAGACTAAAATTCAATAAACATATAACTGAACTCCGGTCGAAAGGGCTCGGCGCCATTGCGGCTCTAAAATCAATATTTAATAGAAAAAGTGCGCTTACAATAAAAAATAAAATTCTAGTCTATAGACAATTAATCAGACCTGTTTTAACTTACGCTTGTTCAGTGTGGAGTAACGCGAGTAATAGTAATTTTAATAAACTTCAAGTAATTCAAAATAAAGCCATAAAAATAATTTATAATACACCGTTTTATACTAACCTTAAAAAACTCCACACCAAACATTTAATTCCTACCATTAAAGAATATTGTTATTATCAAACCGAAAAATACTATAAAAAAATCTCGCGAGACCACGCAAACCCACTAATTTCAAGAATCGGTGATTACGACAAAGCAAAACTTAAATTTAAATACAAACATAAAATGCCTAAGCACATATTGCTTTGATGCAGTTAAGCTCATCACAGTGTCATCAGTTTCAGGTCTACAGGGCTAGGTTTATTTACCTTTGTATGTGTTTTATTTTGTATATTATGTATTTTGTATAATTTGTTTTTCTCATCTGCTTCATTCTTTTCCAAAATATTTTTTTTTTTTTTTTTTTTTTTTTGGATTTTTTTTTTTAAATTTGTAAAAGGTTTTATGTATTTTTCCTTTAATTTAGTATATTCTCGTATAATTTATTATTCTTTTTATGTTATTGTATAACTTAACAATTTGTAAACAATGTAAATGGTTATGAACCAGTATTGTGCATTTAATATATCTGTATGCTATTTTACCTATGTCTATTTAAGAAATAAACTTTTATAAAAAAAAAAAAAAATAAAAATAATACACAAGAGATTTAAAATTATTTTAAATACCCAAAACTAAATACGAAAAGTAAATGAAACCCATCATGTACTATTTAAAACTTTTTCTGTTTTCAGAAGTGGATCTTTAAATAATTATTCACATAAATGCAACCCTTTACTAGTCTTTGCCGAAGTATGGTATATGACGTAAAATTTATAAATTTAGGATTCGAATCTATTTATTCTTGAAGTTTTATTGATAAATTAACATACTGATAATTCTAGTCCATGACAAGCACAATGATAATATATTATAAAATAGAAAGAAAACGTTTTGACAGCATATTTTTATACTTTTGAACCCCAACATCTCAGCAATACCGTCATTCACAAAAATATCTGTAATAATTTCAGAGTGAAAATATTGGAGTCAGGAAGCAAATACTTTTTCTTATCACATGTTTGAGTTCTACAAAGTGCAAAAACAAATTTATCAATGAATTTATTCCTACAGTTTTTTTGCTTACTGTGGTTATTTCAACAATTATTAATAAAATTATATTATTAAATTTCACACTTTTGGTAATTTTTTACTATTTAATTACCAATGTTAATACAAGCATTTTTAAAATAAAGAATACGATCCATTTCAACTTTATTCAGTTCTTGTTAAGCAATTTCAGATTTAAAATGCTTAATTTTCATATGCAGTTATTTTTTTGTGAGATAATGACGTTCAAAAAACATTTTTAAGAGTCATCTTTTAGCTTTTAGATAGTAGTTTTAATGCTGCTTTATGTGCAACAGTTTTTTTTTGTGAGCAACTTATTTTCGAAGTGAGCTTGTCTGGTACTTCCTTTTTTTGCCAGAATCTCATTGTTAGTCTATTCTGCGAAAAGCTTCATTTTAATGTCCATTTTAACTCCATGACTTTTAACTTCTTTACAATGCGTAGAGACAAATTTAATTATGAAAACACAGAGACCTTACATTTTTAAGCAAAAATATTTTTTTTCTCATAAATCCTGCAGACTGGCCAATATCAAATTTAGAAATTACCAATATTTGTCTTAATAATTAAAATCCATTAATATTTATTTAATATCAATAGTCGTTCTTTTTTTCTGTCGTAGTGTATTTTTATTCTTACGTTTTGGACAAAGTAAATATCAAATTTTTAAAAGTTATTTCTAAGACTTAAAAAATTCATTGAAAAAATAAGCCAGAACGCCGTTCCGTGGCGTTATATGACAAAAATGCACTAGATTAACCCAACTCATTTAATAATATATTATATAATAAAAGCTTATATTATAAAACAGTCACGTAATGCAAAATATCCCTTGTTCTTTCTGAATCTTGTGCGTTATTTTTACAATCTAGAAGGCTAATAAAATAATTTAAAAACGGATGATACAAAATTTATTCGGTTTTTTCAATATAACATAATTTCGAGCGCCTTTCTGTGAAACACGATCTTTTGCATAAATACAAGAAGAAGAACATAAAAGATACTTTAGAATTTTATTAATTCATTCAAACGATTTCATTAATCTGCAAAAAAGCAAAAATCGACAAAAATACAAAGGTAAAATGCAATTTTCACTGCGCCACTGAATACTCTGTCAAAGAGCAGTCGAATGCTTCGGCAAAAGGAAAATGATTCACATAATGGCTCGTTAAAGTCTCCTGGTTTTCCTTTGAAATCTTCCAGCTGCATACATAAACGAAATCTATATTTTAAATAGCGCAAAATTAATTATAATCCGATCTAGAAATACATTTAATGAAACGATAGCTTTTACTTAAGCCGAATTTATTGTTTATTATATATAAAACTTAATAGTAAAAATATAACTATATAAAACACTGCTATTTTTAAAGTTGGAATCATTAATTGTGACTATTTAATAAACGCGGCTTTTTTTGGATAGATAAAAAATATATGTAACTAAATTTAAGTTAATAATTTATCACATGATATATTTTATTTGTGTGTGTTTCCACAATACAAATACCACTAAAAATATATCACAATTGTATAATATTTTATTATATGTCACTTGTCAATTGGCTTGTTAATTAATCAGTTATATTCATGAATTTGATTTAATAGCTACACAGTTTGACAATATTATGAAAATTACATCTCCAAGTCCATTCAAATGCCCAATTAGCAATATGCTAATGTTTTTCCGTACAACTGGTACAATCTACATCTATTGCTCGACGGAAACTTAACAGTGCATCGGTCAAGACTCAAAGCTGTAAATTAGAACGTTCTATACAAACTGGGTCGCTGTCGGACACCGAAGTCCAAAACAGAGAGAGAGAGTCTGGGACGATGTCTGTGTGAAGTGAACGTTCATGAATATTCATCGGACATTGTAGAACACATGTTAAAGAGGTCCTTTGAACCGAAGAACTTGGGCAAGAGAAGCATGGCCAAGTGAATCGAATGCAACGTAAAAACGATCGTTTCATTTTAATTAGGCGATAAACGTGGTTTTAAATTATTTTACTCTTTCAGTTTAAAAATCTTATAGTTTTTAACGAGCATAATTTTTACTAGATATAATGACGCTGCAAAGGAAATCGGAAACATTTTTATATTACATATTTGAGGATCTTTTTTTTTTTTCAGAATATCTTAAACAAAAATATGCCATATTTTTAAACTTTCTTAAATGGATAGTGTATCAATATCATTCGACGATAAATATATATAAAAATCGAGGCTTTTGAGAGCTACTTTTATCTATTAGGATATCTGAAAATTTATTGCAGGGAATGATATTTTTTTTGTAAAGGACCAGATAGCAAAATTGAAGTGAGGTGCAAAAGAAAACAATTTGTTTTAAGAAAACCCACTATTTTAACATATATTAGCATATTATACAATTTAGACATTTATTAGCATTAATTATTAATGTTGGCATTTAACGCAAACTACTTCAAAGCGTGTCTAATATTATATAAGCGTTACTTATGAAAATAATGTAAGTGATTTTTATTAAAACATTTTATCATATTAGTGTTCAAGGCTCGTCACTTTTTATAGGCAAAATTTATTACAAACGGTCATTTGGTAATCTTGTTCTGTTATTATTATTCAAAATCATTGGACTCTGTGTACAAGTGGACGTCGTATACACAGATTTTGAAAAAGCATTGGATAAAGTTAGACATGCTTTACTTGTAAAAAAGTTATCTAATTTCGGGTTTTCTGAAGATCTCATAAATCTATTCTCAAATTACTTAACCAATAGATATCAATTAGTCAAGTATAATAACTCCTTTTCAGAACGATATAAGACCCCTACTGGAGTACCTCAAGGATCCAATTTGGGTCCATTGTTGTTTTTATTGTTCATTAATGACATAGAAACAGCAATAGAGCATTCAGATTTTTTATTATATGCAGATGATTTGAAAATTTACAAGAAAATGCATTCGATTTCTGATTCCCTCGACCTACAGGAGGATCTCAACTCTATATGGAAATGGGCTTGCTATAACCAATTGCCTTTCAGTGTAAAGAAATGTCACACAATTTCATTTTCAAGGTCATTAACGCCGGCAAAATATTCATACCATCTAGGCGGATATTTTCTGGAAAGGTTTTCTTCAACTAAGGATTTAGGAGTGACTTTCGAAGAACGTTGGAAATTTAGATAGCACATTGCAGAGACTCATAGCAAATCCTTAAAAATGATCGGTTTTATTTTGAGAAATGCGCGTTACTTCAGGAATACTTTAGTATTGCGCACTCTTTATGATACTCTAGTCCGCAGCATACTAGAAACTGGCTTCATCATTTGGATCCCAGGCGTAATGAATCAATGTAATGAATTGAAGCTGGAAAAAGTACAACGTAAATTTCTTCGATATTTATACTTGAAGGAATACGGGTATTATCCGTTCTTGTTTCCCAGTGCTTTTATTTTGGGAGCCCTGGGATACGTTTCATTGTCGACTCGCAGAAGTGTTTATGTAATTAAACACTTCTGGAAATTGCTCAAGGGCATCGTAAACAATCCTTCAGTGCTCGAGCAGCTTCAAATGTGGGCTCCTGAAGGTGGTTATAGTTCTCGGTCGCGTCCACTATTCTTGCCTGTTAAGTCTAGAACTGGAGCACTTGCCAACTCTTCTCTGGCCAAGGCTATTTTTCTGCTCAATTCTGTCCATAGTAATATTGACATTTTCTCTTGCACATATGGAGTTTTGGTTCAGTTCGTATGGGACAATGCACACCTGTTGAGGTGATTTGTGTCTGTTGTTTTGTCTTGTTTATATTTGTATGTATTATGATGTATTAGTACTTTTGATTATCGTGACGCATTGGGTTTACCTGTCAGGTCACGATGGTTATAATTTTAATAAATAAATAAATAAATTAAGATCTTATAAAGCTGATTTTTGAAAATGTCTTATCAAATATGTGTTGCTAAATATACAAACATAAATTCTCGAGCATTTGATCTTAAATAACCAAATAAATCGACTGGGAGATACATTTAAAGTATTGAGTTAGTTTATTTTTGTGAAATTTATCTTTTAACATGTCATTACTTTACAGATTAATTACTTCTAATTAAAGATAGTGTAACAGTTTTTTTAATGTACAGAGTCAAATGAAATAAAATAATTATCAAAATGTATTCCACACTTCTATCTTGATTTAAAACCCATTGCTTGAACTACAAAGTAAATATATCCTTCGATTTTTTTTATAGGAATATACAGATTTTGCGGTATTTTTAATTTTTGACACCATAAAAAATACAAAAAGCTGCTTGTATCATATATTACCAATGTTTTCTAGTTTTTTATTTGTTTTGAGAGTGGTTTTCGGTTAAGAAAAAATTTAGTCGCTTCTTTCAGTTTAAAGTTCTTAATAAAACTTAAATGACTTAAACCATAATTGAACCGTAACCTTAATAATATTCTGGTGTATGGTAGAGCAAGTCATGATATTTGTTTTATTTTCTAAAAAATGTCACAGAATCAACGGCGATTGAGTTCACCGCTGATACAACTGGTTTAATTACATATGATAGATTAAATATTTCCTTAACATTATATTAACCTGACCACTAAATTTAAGCTGCAATTAATTATAAAACACATTAATTTCAATTTAAGCAATAAATTTATATAAATTATATGTATTGCCTGACGATAATCTGCTAGCGGTTAATTGCTGGCGGTGAATTGTGGACGATAAATTTTCCGAACCCCAAAAAAATGTTTAACGTGACAGACCTGATTAAATAACCCATGATAGATTATCATATTTCCTACCAAGTACGTGCTGGTAAATAATACAATGAATAATCAGAGGCTCTACACAAATTACATTTTTACAAACCGTATAATTTTTTTGAACTAAGCTTTACCAATCTGAATTATTGTTTAGTTACTAAACAATAATTCAGCGTGATTAAAATTTAAATTACATACTAAACTTTAGTATGTAATCTAACTTTTGATCGATAACTACAGATTAGGTTTTCCTACATTTTTATAATTTTACGGATGTATATCGTGATGTTTAATTTAATTTAAGCTAAATGGTACAAATTAGGTATTTAATTTCTCTAATAAAAGGCTACTTTAGCTAATATAAATTATCATGTTTTCAAGTGATTTATTCAAAAACAAAAAAAAAAAAATACAAAATGTCATATAAATCAGCAAATACTGATCTTAATACATTCTTAGAATTATTGACTATTTTATTTATATGTATAAATTAAACTATCACAACGTTAATTTAATATATTTTTTTTTAACATTATTTGCATATAATATTAATATTTTTATTATTATTTTTTATTATTATTATTTATTAAAAAAATTTTAAACAATATTTGCATTTTAGAATAAAATAAACTACTGAATAAATATAGTCATATTACAAAGCAAACGCAAAATGCAATATAAATATTATATTTATTACATAGAATCCTTAGAGTATCAGGCTATTTAAATATGTTCAAATGTAGTATATATTTTTATTGTGGGAGAAGATTTTAAATGGCTACCATGGAGTTAGGCGGTGCACTAGCAAAACTGACGTAGCAGCGGCGTGTACCAATACTTATTTTGCCGCTTGTAAATTAACACCGTAACATTTTTGGTTTTGTATTATGTAATATGTAACTGTAAATAAACAATCTGTTTCTCATAAAATATTTGCCGCATAACTAATTTTTACGATCTGCTATTGCAATTAAGTTATCTACAAAACTCATATAGCAATTTTTTTAAATAAATAAGAAACAATTTAAATCAATTTTTTTTTCACAAAACACAGATAGCCCTTGCCTCAAATAAATAAGGAAACTGTTTTAAATAGAGGGCTCGCATAAAATATATCGGTATAAATCTGGACTCCAACCTTAACATTCGCGGTATCGCGAAACTCAGGTATAAAAGAAAAAGCGCAGGAATAAAAAAATATATATAATTTTACTACATAAACAGCTCATACGCTTGCCTAGTATAGAATAAAGTCAGAGTAGTTTTCTAATACCAAAAATAAAGAAAATTGCCATATTCATACCAAAAAATATTTAAATAATACGCAACACCAGATTTATCCACTAATTTTAAAAATCGGTTACAATACATTTACAAATTTATATATGAACATAAAATGCTTAAGCACATCTTGCTTAAAAACCATTTTTTCTTAGTATATATAGGTAGCTTGATAAGTACATAGGAATAAAAAGTCATAAGCCTTATAATTAATTAGGTAATTTAGGATTTTTTATTATATTTGTAAAACATTATTTATTTTATGTTTTTAATATTATTCATCTAATTTTTAAACTAGAAAATGTTTTTAAAGCAGCTACTAGTTTTTATTTTGAATTATTGTATTTTACTGTATTTTAATTACTGCTGAATACGTTTACCTTAAAAAAATTCTCAAATATTAACGAAGTTGAAAAGGTGACACGCGTTTTTTATAATGAAGTCGAACATCTTCGATTCTTTGTCGCTAGCCTTCGTAATGTGTATATTAAATTTATTTCCCTGCTTTCTATTTTTATTACATTCATATGTATTGTTATATAACTGCCAATTAATATAAAAAATATTTAAAACTTCTGGTACAAAAAAAACAAGCAAGAAAATTTATACAAACGGCAATGATTTTGAAGCGTATATAAATGTAAAATTAAACGCATTTTTTTTATTTCTTTTTGAACTGTTTTAAATAATATTACAATAAATATTATATGGTAAATAAAGATTACTGTAAGTAAATATTATAAAAAAAATGTTGAGGTTCTTTTTACAAAACCAATGCGGGAATTAAATTTCCACACCTTGTGTAGGTATTGTCAACTTTTTCGCGATTTTTCTTTATTTCTTTATTCCAGTTGAGGAATGTTACATCTCAGTCTGTTTATTAAACGAATTACGCGAACAAATCGAACGGGCCGACCTCTGGAAGAGATTCCCAAGTTGTGTAAATTGTTCCCTGAATAAAGTATGTGCGGGAACTTTGCGAGCGTGCGAGCGCGAAACTTTACAACGCTCCAAATTAAAATGACTTAATTATAAGCGAGGCTCGGTTGTATTCTCAACGTTTGGTTGTTAATACAATTTCAACTTTTCGCGGTTCGAGTCGACTATAATACAATAACTTTAATTTAAGTTATAGCCTTAATTATAAACATTCGCACAATGGGCTCCAAGCGCGCGCGATGGTTTCACTTTAAATGTTACCCAAATTGTTGTCTCGTAAATAAATTTCGCAGAAATATGTAGAGTGTCGAGGCATATGCGTCGTCTATAATGCTACGTGATTTAATTAGGATTTATTTCGAAGTTTTCGACAAAGTTGTCATTTTGTTCATAATTAGTGGAATTAGTCAGTTTTGCAAATGCCAAGTTAATTCCTTATATTATTTAAGGTTGCGAAATACAGACTGAAGCAAAAATGATTATTTATTTATTAGTTGTAATTAATATTGTTAAAACAATACTATATGTTGTATATTGTCGTTGGTACAATACGCTTAGGATTACAACAGTTGTGCCTCAAATTCTAGTGTGAGCTCTGCAACCAAAAGCAACGGGTCGACGCACAAGCTTCCGTCTTGTTTGCAGCCTCTTATTCATTTCCCAGACAGACAGACATACAGAAAAGCGTGTTTTAGCACCTTCACCTGAGCGAGCGCATACAAAATGCATTATAATGAATAAATTTGCTCAGCGCAGTCAAAATGCGCCACCTCGCGCGAATAGGAGCTTTTGCGAAAGCTTTCGCTTCAGGAGCTTACGCCGAATGCGTCTGTACTCCGCTCGTTGGTGCTCGCAAAGTTTTCACAGGAAATGAACAAGATTCTTAACATTCAAAGGGTTCGAATTTTGTCGTGTTATGTGTATGGTAAAAAACTTTATACATAGAATAAACTTTTTTAGAAAAAGTTACTTGTGCGTCAATTACCGATACGAAACGAGATTGATAAAGGTTTCCGGTTAGCTTTCGAATTAAATTTGTGCGGTTTATTTACAAAACGAAACGGTGAAATAGTTTATTGTGAAATTAGTAAACTATGTAAATAAATCACGTTGCTAAACAGTCGATTGTATTGTTATTTGAGATCAATAGTTTTGTATTTTTGTATAGGGTAAATCTGGTAAACAAACAGCTGCAAAAATCTGTGTATTGCTACTATATATACATAAATCTCTCATATTATTTTTTTTATAAATTATTTACGACTTAGACTGGCAGAAATAAGCAACTAAAGTCATTGCGACCAATAAACATATCTAACGCTACAACGTTGACATTAATCGTAATTAAGGTTAAAACGCCAAAGTTAAGATTTGCGTAATCTGTGGAGCTTGAATATTTTACTGGCTGATTGTTAATCAAATATTCGTCAATAGAAAAACCCTAAAAATTTTGCCATTATTAAGAAATTTTATAAATTCATAATTTTCATTACTTTTATAGTACAGAAAAAATTATTACCATTGTTTCTTTGACTGTTTCTTAAGCTACATTTTAAAATAAACTGAATGCATATATAATTATTTTAATACTCAAAAATATCTCTTTAAGCGAGTCTTAGGAATATTTTATTAGTTTATATTTGTAAATATACTTCTGTGTTTCGAGGTCTAAACGTGACTCCTTCATATAAATGGCTATACAATTTGGAATCACTACCAGATTTTCGATAAAATAAGTACGTATGCTAACAATACTCTTTCAAAGACGTAAATATAAAAATATTTAGTGTGTCACAACTGTATGAAATAATTTTACCTTTTATATTTTTTTTTTTTTTGTATAATATCAGAGAAAACCATATTGCCTAATTGCTAAAAATATTTTTTGTATGATCTGTCAAATACAATTTTGACTTAAAAATCGATGAAGTAGCATCAAAATCTATATTTATTATTGATTATATTTTATTTATTAATATAAATAATTTATTTAGCTAATACAGCTAAATTTTACACAAAACAAATTTTAACTTAACATACATTTAATACATAATATAAAAAAATAGATAATGAAAAAAATACTTTCTATTATAATTAATTAATTAATTTATTAAGGTGTTTCTTTATTTTATTTACGAAGCCCGCTACATTTTTTTTAGATTGTCCTAGAAATATTATTATACAAATTCACACCTCCGTATCTAATTCTCTGGCTGTACTCGTTTTTTTATATTTACCTATCCTAAAATTGTCTCTTCTTTCAGTATTAAATCTATATACATCCTTATTTTTTATTGAATGATCAATACAATTCTTTGGTAAAATATTATTTTCTTATTAGCTATATATTATATAAATTATAATATATTCATTATCAAAATTTCTTAAACATTTAATCATTCCAATCTCTCAATCATACTTTTACAATTAGTGATTTTTTTAAATATAGAATACTCTCTTCGTCCTATTTTATATTTTTTCTAAAAAAAATTTATCTAAATTATTAAACATATTTAATGTTGTTGTACAATAATTAAAAGAAAGCAACGTATATTTTTTATGTTTAAATTTACCATATTTTTAATTTTGGATAATATTTCTATTTTTATATATTTTTTAGTATAATATTTTTCAACCATATTTCTGGTATACCTAATTTATTATTTAATTTATTACTTCTTTCACATTATCACATATGCAATATATTAGTGTGTCGTCCGCAAACAGATGTATTTTACACTTTTTTATATTGGTTTTTATTATATTATTACATAATATAAACAGCAATGGTGCCAATTTAGACTCTTGTGGTACACCGTGAGATATTATTTTCTCTTTGGAATACGCATAGTTGGTTTAAACTTTTTTTAATTTATTTTTAAATAGAAAATAAATCGTCTTAAAACTATTTTACTTATACCGACATTTTTATTATTTTTTCTAGTGTTTCGAAAGCTCTATTAAAATCCAAAAAACTATTCTAAAGATTTTGCTTGTATTTTTTGGTAACAATCAATCATTTATACATTTTCGTTAGTCTCAGTGGCATATTTTTGACATATAATGTTATGTGAAATAATGAAATCTTTTAATTGTTTGATTACATCTTTTCCATACAAGTCAAAATGTAAATTGGTCTTATTCCTTACACCATATTATTATTTTTTTATTTTATGTATAGGTATAATAGAAGCAATCTTAAAATTTTCAAGTATTTATTCTTTAAAGAGTGTTTTAATTACTAAATAATGTAATATACTTCCTAGTATTTCTCAAGTTTCTTTAATTATATTTACATCCAATTTATCAGTACTGGTTCTTATTTTTAATTTACAAATTATATTGTAAATTTCTTCTTTAGATTCTGATTTAATTAACTAAATTTTACAATAAATGTTTTATTATTGTATTGTATTAAGCTACTAGACTGATTTTTTATTGCATTATTGACTTTTAGTGCCATTTTTAGCTATTCTTGCTGCGTTGATTGCTATATTTAATATTACCATAAAAAATAATATTATTCTTTCGGCAACTATCTTGACAGACTGGTACACAATTGTCTGAACTCTTTAATGCTCTACAGCTATATGTTTCTATACATGTAGAAATCGTAAAATAAAATAAATACAACATTATACTTGTTATTGTATTGTTTAAATTAGTATTTGTAAAATGCTCACAATACAAAGGATTTAGTTTTATGAGAATAAAAAAATAGAGTAGTTTTTTTTAAGCTTTCGTTGTAACCTAAAGCAGGGTAAATCCGTATTAACTGGGTAAATAAATAAGACATAATAAATACCTACAATTAAGTATTAACCATTAGATAATAATAATCTAAATAAATACATAAATATCACTGCTGAAGCTGGGGTCAGTTCTTATTAATAACGAGTTTCTGCCGGGGTCCGAACCCGTGACCTCTAGGTTACCAGTCTAGACCATACATACTACGCAATTACAACCTTATATACTTTTTTTAAATTAAAGATCTTGTGAACGTTCTTTAACACCTATAGAAAAAACGTTCTTATTTATATTGATATATTTTACATGTTAAATAAGGATTTAAGAAACTTTTTAATTGGCCATTAATATCAATTTTATTTTTGCGTAGCATTTTATTAGACCTTTGTATTTATATTTATTATGCAGACGACTGTCTCTTTTTTAATAAATCAGAATAATTCATTTATGTTACTTTTCCCTTTGTTTATATTTTATGCTTATTTCAAATAGTTTTAGGAATGAATTATATATAATATTAACATACATATTTGTGTTGCAACTTGCTCTCAAACAATTGTTTAGAATTAAAGGGTAAAATACATTCTGATAAATTATTACCCTTATTTGTGTTATTATATATATAGAATTTAACAATAGCTAAGCAACTTATGTGTTAAATTTATTATTTATACATTAATCCGCATAATAAATCGACCACATTTCTCACTCTTATAATTCAATTTTATCTCAATCCGTATTACATTCGCTACTAGATTGTGAAAAAATAATATCCCCAAACCATCTATGATTTACGTTTGTTTATTCTATTTTTTTGCTATTGTTATTTTTTTCTCACACGCGAAAATTCTTGGCACACAGCTTCAGGTGCAATAAATAACAATAAAAAAATCAGGAGACTCTCGGTGGGCATCATGAGAGCGCCGCGACCAGAACGGGAAAGCCAAGGAGCGGCCACATAAAATATTTACAAATCGTGGATTGTTACGCCCGAGCACACGATTTATCGACTCCTCCCTTCGGATGCGAAAAGGTCGAAAGTGAAGGGAAAAAATAAATAAGGGGTGTGAGTACAAAATGTGTTTTATTTTTATTTATTTTTTTGCTCGCGCCGCGCCCCCCCCGTAGAGGGCATTACTTTAATGGAAATTATAAAGAAACCGAGCCGCGAGGGATGAAAGAGGACCTGTCCGAGGGAGTCGTGAAAAAGATCGCTAAACACCACAAGGGATTTATATTATATTTTGTATTTTAACGTGTTTTTTTGCATTCTCGTCGTTGAAGAGAAAATGCGCCCATTATAATAAAATACTCACATTAAATAGCGCGAGAGCGTTAGTTAAATTTTATTAATAACGAAGCACTGGGCTGTTAAAATATTAAATTTAATTAAAGTATACCCATCATGACAGAACAGATTACAACAATGCAATATTATAGTCTAATAAAAAACATGATAATAGTATACGATCAACATTAAAATAATTTATATATATATATTTGTATCTAACAAGATCGTTAACTATTTAGATGTAGCAATTCTAGCTAACTAAACCATTTGATTACATAGAGATAATTTAAACGTCATTATAAAATCTCATTTAATATCTAACTGCTACTCTTTATTAACTTAAATTGTACTACTTTGAACTTAGCAATTGAATATGCGACGCGAATAACGTAATAAGTCTTAAATATGTAAATAGTCAAACATACAGGGGGTGAAAAATTAATTTACAGGTTTACATACGTTCCCTTTTGAATTTTTATAATAATATATTTTACAATTTATTCATCAGAAAGTCTTTTCATACTTAACTAGTATCTATATAACACGATATTGGATTTTGTCAAGAATGAAAATTTCCAATTGTGGAATAACGTAATTTATGATCTTGTAACTTTCTTTCACTGTATAACAGCAATTATCTATGGATTATTTATAACGTCGAAAATTTGTATAATAATACATTATTTTAAAATTAAATATATTAGTAGTCTCTTGAAAAGATTTGATTAAAAAAATATTTAAAAACCATAATTTTTTTTGGAAAACAACGAATTAAGAATTAAAAATGTTACATTTTTATAAATAAAATAATTTTTCATTTGCCGGTAGATATTTTTCTAACCCTAGTATTTTTGTAAGATTTTAAAAAAATTTGTTGAAATCGCAGAATCATTCATATAACGTAAATCAATCAAAATCTCAATTCAGACTTACAACGTTTTTCGCGTTGCATATTCAATTAAAGAAGTCGCTATACTTTTAGTTGTATAAATATCTGTGGTTTTATCTATAAAACCTTACTAATAATTTATAAGCATATAAAAGCTTTTTCTGTTACTATCCTAACGATTAAAACTAGTACTTATACTATAAATAACTTAAAAATAATTTTTCAATTTTAAAATGATTCAATTTTCGTTAAAAATACAATTGTTTCTTTTCTGTTTTAGAATATCTCAAAGTATATTTTTTTTAATTGCAATATATTTTGGATTGACTTCTGTGATTTCATATTTTTTCTGTGCTTTATAAATATTTTTTACCTTTATAGATTATTTTAGTTAAGATAGATTTTTAATCAATTATTATTTAAACAATATTTATTGAAACTTTAATTAAAAAAAATCTTTTTAAAGACCAAATTAATAAAAGTTTTTCTAGTGATTGTCATCGAACCACTTAAGATCTAAATCGTGATAAGCGATACTAAAATTTATAAATCATGAAAATTCGCCATTACACGTCTTTGTGCTTCTAGAGAAAATTACATTTGTAAGCCATCAGCAGTTGATTTTGCATTTGAAGTAAGTCATTAATTGCTTGGGTCAGTTCGCATTATAGCCAAGCTATTAACTTGGGCAGTCTGGTTTAATTTAAGGAAACCATTAAAGCAAAAGAGAAATTTAAAAAAAAATACCGCCATGCAAAGCTGCATCCATGGAGCAAAGATCTCATCATTCTACAATCATATCAATGAAATTTTCCCCTAATGATATTTTTTACTAAGACAGTAGCACTTTGAAGCTCTTTTTATAAAGCTATCAATGATCTTGAGGATGACAACATGAGGATGCACCCCACTGACAACATCCCTTAGATGGCGCGTTGCTAAAGGTCTGCGCCCCCGGATCAGTATTCTCTGATATTGTGTGTTGAAGCGTATTTTAGTATTTTTTTTATTGCTTGTTCCTTATAAATCAATAATGTCGGTGACAATTTTATTAAAAGGGTGTTTGTATTCAATATCAATGAGTTGAATTGCGTCCAAAAAATGTTTGCGCCTAAAATCCTCATAATCCTCATAAAAAAATCGTAGCCCTTTATCTGCTACGTTTTTTTTTTAAATTTATCGGATTAGTATACACAACAATAAAATTAAATATTTAAGACAGATTACCAAAATTGTCCATGGCGTCAACAACGATTGTCGTATCAGGCAAATAATTCCGACTTTTTCAATACCCCTAAGCTTTTTTTTGAAATACTTTCAGTCTACAGTGACATGGTTGTGCAATATAAATATATTCTTAAAAAATTGTACTTCTTAAAAATAGCACTTTTCTGGGTGACAAACAGTATTGTTTAAAATATCATTTCTTATTTTTAGAAAGCAACTACAACGGTTTTGCTTATTAAATGTAAACTAGGAGTTTCTTGTTTTATTGGGTAGTGTAAAATGCGTTTTTTATCAGTGCTGCTTTTAGTCTCAATATATTATTTAATTAAGCTACAGAATAAAACACATAAATTAAAATTGATATTTAGTCTGAGCACTTGCACTGTTTAAGAAGAGTAATAGAGAAAGATTGGTCAGAGGATCACATAGTGTCATTATCACACCCAAATACAAAAATCAGCGATTTTGCTACTTTTACCACATCACCACTGTAAAGACTAATTTAGAACAACCTGGACTATAATAATTGTGAGTTTGCACATTAAAGACAAAGGGAGATTAACGGGCAACAAGCGCGTGGTCTGAATCGGTGCTTTTTTTTCTGACTACCTGAAAAATCTTAAAGATTAAACCAAAAGCTAGCTTATTTAATAAAAATAAATATTTTATTTAATTTATTTTGTAATCAATGATAAAAATATTAATATCTTTTATGGATATTTCGTGCAGTTGGCTTATTGTATATAGATTCACTGACTTTCCGCTCGTTACATTTTTTTCTTGTAATACAAGCAATTATTATTTTTCCTGATGTTTTTGAATACAAGTTGTGTGGTTTGTTAAAGTAAAATGAATAAAAAAGCTCACAAGTATCTAAAGTACGAATTGTGATACGCCAGCGTTGAGCTTATTCGAGCTTTCGTCGAATTATGAGGGTTCAAGATTTAACTTGGACCCTCGTCATTTGACTTCTTCATTGTGCCGCTCGTAACAATCTCGCATTTTCCCCTTTTATAACGGTTTACATCGCCGATAGGCTATGCGATATCCGACGTCTAGCGTAACGGACAACGTATTACGTTACATACCCTTATAATGCGCACATTTGCACAAATCATATCGTATCGAAAACGTGTATAATACATAAGTTTCATATTTATTGCCGCGCAGTAATCCAAAGTGACAGACATTTTTTACATGTTTTATTGATACTACATTTGCAAATAGTGAATGAAATATTTTTTATATAAAGAACATACATAGATGGAGAGATTCTTACCACAGTAAGGTGAAGGTCTTAAGAAATTTCTCTAGAGGATGACATTCAAACTATAACATTTGAAATATACAGACATCTCGCGGAATGCTTAATCTAAAGAAAGCTGCGGTGGATGAAATAAATATACAAATATACGACAGAACATTATTTTACGAGATGCGATATCCGACGTCTAACGTAACGGACAACGTATTACGTTACAATATATCCTTATAATGCCCACATTCGCACAAATCATATCGCATCGACAATGTGTATAATAAGTTTTGTTTTTATTGCCACATAGTAATCCGGAGAGGCAGAAATATAATATATAATATTTTCGAATAAGGCTTTCGATATTCGATGGATTTTTGTAGTCGTTTAGATATTCATGGCGCAGGCGTCTGCCATATGCCCGAAATGTTATACTCAGATGTATGTGTATATAAAAATATGCTTGAAATATTGATATGTACATACATTTTTTAGCTGAAAATATTTACAGCATCGTCAACATTTTTTATATATGTATATGTATATATGGTTTTTTGCTGCGAGTTAGCAAATAAAAAAAACTCATGGGTGGTCCGTTATTGTGTTACAAAAATTGCATCTTAATAAAATATAGTAACAGCAGTATGTTATATTAAACATTGAATACTCACATAAACTATCCACATTACTAATTTTTTTGAAAATGCAAATATAAGAGAATCAAATTATTAATTGTCTTTTTTTTAGAGACAACTTGTATGTAAAGTTTACAATTTTATATAGCGCAAAATAAAGTAAAATATTTTTTTATTTCATTTAGGCATTGTGATGCATTGGATCAATCTGTCAAATCATGGTAATCGTATTTGTAATTAATAAATAAAATAAAATTTAAACAATGTAACTAATTTACAGATTTTGATTTAATGTTACACTTCTTGCTTATAGGTGATGATTGTTTTTATTGTCAAGATGAAGGTTTCTTTGCTCTGGTTCTTCTCAATGTGAATACAAATAGCGATGAATGCGGTTAGAACTATAATTATTAATTTTTCTCGTCTTTTTTTTCTTCAAATTTTGTACAGGTAGAGATTTGACAACCTTGAAAGTCATTCCACACGTTCTTCTAATAGAGATTTGGTAACTTGATGTCGTTCCATACTAGCTCCACATTCCAAAGGCTTTCTGTCTTATAAAGGCAATAAGTGGTCATACACGCGCGGGAAAATTCGATGGATCTGTCCGTCGCGGATGCCTGGTGGACAAATCCGATCGTGTGTGGTGAGATTTGTCTATCCGCTGTCTGTTCGCTGTCCGTACTCAAAACGAACGGATCAGACAGATCTTTATTTTTTTATAGATTAAGATTTTTTCTGGTCTAAGACAACAATTTTTTTTATTATTATTTATTGCAGTTTTAATTATATTTAATAAATTATTAGAGTTTATATTTACATTTTCTGTGTGTTATTCTGATTTCAAGCCATTCATATATATTTTTGGATTTTATTTTTAAATAAATAATTTTTCAGTAGTATGTATCATAAGTCAATTAAAAATATACTACATATAAATTACATTTTTGTAAATATACACATGAAAAAAAACTGTTGTTTGAAATCATAAAACGTCTGATATGATTTCGCACGAAAGTTAAATGTATATATTACATAGTGAATATGTATTTTTCAGTGAAATTATATTAACTTGTATAAATATGATTTATGTCTTTTTGGTATTGCTTTTTATTCACGTAAGTGTTGTAACAAATATTTAGCTAACACGTTTATTTTTTTATAAACTAGTATTATTTTAGTAAATGTAAATCTTTACTAGTAAAAATATAATTTCATTAACTCTTCAACAGTATATTAATAAAATTCTACTAGCGAAAAATAAATTTAACTTATACGCTGCTCCAAAATGTTTATGAAACTCAATTACACAATTGTAAAACGTTAATTTGCTGTTTTAACGAAAAGCCAACCTAAACGAATTAAGATCTAATTTGATTTTGGAACTTTCATTAAATCAAGTTTGATTTGGTTCAAGTTAAAAAAGTAAATTTACGTTTCGCAACTGTTATAGTTATATTTTTACTCGTATAAATATATTTATACTAACACCAATTGAAATGTATCAAACAATTGCTTTATAGTTCTACTAGGTAATATCAGTGAAACTGTATTTATTCTTTGAGTGTTGGTTTATGTTCGATATTTTTGCTCTTAACATATATTATTTTGCCAAACTTTTTTTGAAACGATATATAATTTCACATATCAGATAAGTTATATTTTCACTAGTAGAACTATAAGTCTATTAGTAAATATGTATGCCAATATTACTACATTTTAGAAAAATATTTATTTTTACTTATAATACACATTCAATATAACATATATATGTTTGTATATATATACTTTTTTTTTATTTACAAGCTAATATTTAACTTGCTTATCCGGAATATTTTGTGTTTTATCTTATTTGTCAATCTTTTCGCTGCGCAACGTTTCCCCAAATACAAAACCCATTCTCGCACTCACCGTTTAAGCGCTTACCCGAAACACCGTCGTTAATCGATTTTATCTAAACAATAACGCGCGTTTAACCCATTACGCGCCGCATGCCGTATACTTGTACGTTTATATTTTTTGTTAAAATAATTGCTACGGCACCACACCGCACCGGGTTATTTTATTTGGCCGAGATCGCGAATCGTGGCCCTAAAAGCCTTCGCGGCATAAAGGCCGCCAGCTGCTCGTGTTTTCTGGTCGACGCAGGTGCTACAACACTGGCTTTCTGCAATAACCCCAAGCCCAGGGTTGGAGCTTTTGCAATTTAGTATATTTTTACTTTTAAGAAAAAAGTATTTTATGTACAGCTTAAAAAATACACATCGTCGTTGCTTTTAAAATATACATATAACCATTGGCTATGTAAAGGAAAATCTCTAAGCAATAATTTATTAAGATTACTTATTAAAAAAAATAAGTTTGTGACTGAAGCATTTCTGATTAAAAATATTTGAACCATGCAATAAATTATTGGCAAAGTCGGTGACTAGTATCTTGATGTTTTTTAATATTCACGAGCGCAATAAAAAAATTCAAAACAAACAACTCGAACATATTAATAATCAATAATTTTGCTTTAGATGTTCTCATTCAGCAACTGACCAACTACATCAAGTAATATATATTCTTAGATGTTTTAACGGGGTTAGTGTTTTTGTACATTGATAAAACTTTCGATCGCATTTGTCACGCAGGCATTGAATATAATAAAAATTAATTCTTCCAGAAACTGCCAAAAACAACAAGAAGCTTTCAAACAATCTTCCTTACATTCAGGTACTTCTAAAAATATTTTTTACGCTGATCCTTCATTGTGTTGTCAACGAGTTCTAATAAAAATCAATTTGACGATTATGTTCAAAAACTTTTTTGTCCCATATATTTTTTCACTTTCATTTATTTATTAAATTGTCGGAAAAAAATATTTTTAAAAATACGGACCGGAAATCTTTGATCGATTCTCTTTGGAGGAAAACTAAATTTTAGTACCAGAAGCCAGATCATAAAATATATGACTTATTATTTTTGGTGTGTTACGATTTTCTGATAATTTTTATCTTAGAAAAATATATCTCTCGTATACGAAAATATATCTATTATTTGTTTTTAGACATAATAAAAGTATTATAAATTAAATTTTAATAATTATTTTTGCATACTATTTTTTAAAAATTAATATCCTACGCTCAGTGGGGTAGCTATGGTAGGGCGAGAGAGGCGGGCCGCCCCGGGCGGCACTTGCTTGGGGGCGGAATATTTGCGATGGGATCGCCTAATGTGGTACTTAACCCTAAATGCACTAAAATAACCGAATAACTATCTTAAGAAATGCTGATTTCATGACCATGCATAAAATGTATAGGGGAGGGAGCAATTTTAAGGATCACCCTGGGCATCACATACCCTAGCTACGCTACTGCCCACGCCTCGTAAAATAAGCAGTATTTTTTTCGTTTCTGCTTTTCAGCAATATGGGAATTGTTGTTTTTGTAGGTGTAGATATCATAGGACAGTTTTCGTCAAATATTTTTTTTTCGGAACTACCGGTATTTTATTTTGTAATAACTGTAGTATCTAAGAAAGATTTTTGCCCTAATATCGGTATAATCTGTATCGGCACTAACAGTATTGCAATCCTTATATAATGTAGTTAGATACAAACCATATCTCACTTCTTAAGTAATAAAAATAAATTGCTAATCTCTAAATTTATTAACAAATCTGCAATTTTGTATGCTTCTTTGGTTGAAAGTTACATATTAAATTAATAATCATTAATTATAGCGGCAAATGCTTCAGAGGTTATTTACAACTTAGTCTTATACAGTAGCTTAAAAAATATGTTTTACTATATATAATGAACACTTGGATGAACTAAATATAAAACACCGTTTGATATATGTATAAATTTTTTAAAACGCGTTGAATAAAAAACTGTACAAGGAATAAATATTTATGTGAGAATTGTGTTTCTTAACATAAATATTAAATATACTATTATTTATTAAAAAACATAAAACATAATAGATATTGTGTAGCACTGATTTATTATGATTTAGGTGTTTTTTAACAAGATGTTAAACACGAAAATATGAAATTAATTATAAAGTCGTGGATTATACTAAATTGTCTAATACAAGAGTGACACGTCTTTAGATTTTTCATCCACTTCACCGTTAATTACGATGTCGCGCTGAAAAGAGTTAAAAGGCAAATTAATTACCGACTAAATTTTATAACAGTTCGTTAGACGTGCCGCGCGTACACAATAATTGTAATTTATTATACACAATAAAGGGGACAATTTAAAATATAAATGGTATCCAAGGAATCCCCGAAAGTGCTCCCAAGCAGAAACAGAAGTATCCACCGGACAAAGGGGCGTCTTGGAAAATCGCTGTGAAACTTCTTGTCTCTTCGGAAAATTGTTTTTCGTCTCTCCCTTACCCACTTTATGAATTATTAATACCTGTCCGTCGCGGAAATTTTGCATATTTATCCGGCCCGAAGTACCAATTTGATATACCGACTAGGAGTACTACAATGAAATTGTATAACGCTAAAGGCGATCCACAATGAACGAGTCAAACGCTTAATTAATGAAATAAACCAGTAATAAATCAAATAATATACTGTACTTGTACACCTATATATTATATTCTATTCTAATTGCTTAAATGTGATTAAAATTATACATTACTATTTTTAGATAACATTTTTTTAGTAATAATAAAAACATGGTTTTAATATTGCCAGTGATACAAAAATAAATCACTAAGACGTTAATTATAAAATATTGAATGAGTTGGATTAACGCGAAAATTGGGCGACGGACAAATGGGCGATGGTTATTTGGGCGACGATCATATGGGCGACAGAAATTTAAAAAAACTTGCAAGCTTAGCTTTATTGTAAATATTATTAAAATATTAATTAAAACGAAAAAGTATAATAAATGAAAAACAATTTTATTTTAAAATTATTAACTCATTATAATTATATATATATATATATATATATATATATATATATATATATATATATATATATATATATATATATATATATATATATATATATATATATATATATATATATATATATATATATATATATATATATATATATATATATATATATATATATATATATATATATATATATATATATATATATATATATATATATATATATATATATATATATATATATATATATATATATATATATATATATATATATATATATATATACCACGTAAATATTGTATGAAATTTTCTCTATTGTACCTCAAAACCTTTATACCAATTATTTGGTCAGCTTCTTCGTAACGTCTTTTTTGCGCTGATGTTCAAAACCTACTAGTTCTCTCATAATCAACATCATAGTTTTTCTGGATTTATCTGAGACCATTGATAAAAATCTATAAATTTAGTTGACTTAAACTGCTACAACAGCTCAAATGCAGCTTCTGATAATATGCCACGGAAAAATTATTGGTCTTATCGCTTTCGTTTAATGTTCTATGATAAACATACCAAACGTTGGATGGAAAAATCGGTGAAGCCTTACTTCTATTATTTCATAGGCGACCTATATAGGCGTTCGTAAACCATTTAAAAATTGCTTCTAATTCATTGGATAAATGATTCTCTAGTTAAGAAAAAGCATGTATTATATCTTGTTCTGAAATGAAAGCAAGTGATGTGATCATTTTTGGATTTAAAGCAAATCATAATAGTACATGGGCAAAAGATTACATATATTTAAATGCTTTCGAAGATTTTGTACCAAATTAAAAAGCAATCATTTATGTTAGATTGTGGAAATACGGTACGCAAAGATTGATGTAATGCAATTTCATAATCAACATTTCATTTTTCATATAAAATAATTTTAAAAACGTTTTGATAGTCTTATTAGGTAATAAACAAAATAAAGCAGGGAGTACAAAACCCCCATTCTTTCTAGCCAAAATGATCATAATTAAAAAAATAAAGGGAGTGAAAGTAAAAATGTGCGATTCAAATAATTCTTTTGTGCTTTGGCTTCACATTGCATGACTTTGACGATCAAAAATTTAAATTCTCATTGGGTCCACTTGTTCTGATTCAGAATCAGCTAAAATAAAACGTTAAAATTGTGATGGACTGAATTCATAATTTAAATATTGTACAGGAATAATTAATGTTTCCCTAGAATCAGGTATCAAAAGTACACTGTGCGCTAGATCTTGGTTATTGGAACTACCCTTATATAGTTTAAAATCGATAACTGTAAAATATGCAATTTTTCAAAAATTCCGAAAGTTTGTTCTCACAGTAATTTCCAAGGCTAAAAACATAAAAAAATATCGCATAAAGAGCAAAATCAACGATAAGCATTTATCAATAGTGATGTTACAATTACCGGCTTAAGCCAAGATGTTTTATAATATCAAGTAACTCTCACAAGTTCTTGAATAAAAAAAATCAAACAATCAAACAAATATTTTATGATTTAGTAAAAATATATATAGTCCAGTCAAATAAGGCGAAATAAAGACTTAATCTCGGAATGAAAGATAACAAGCTGAAATTTTGCACAGACCTTCGTTTTGATGTTCTAAGGACAGGGTGAAAAGTCTTATAAAATATCGTGTCTGCTAATCAAGATATCAAAGGTCAAAGGTCACAAAATTTGTTTTTTTTGCAAATATCTCGCGTTTTATGCATCGCACGTCTTTAGATGCCTTCCAAAACTTGTAAAGCATAAAATTTTCTACAAGTTTGGTTACAATATTTGTTTTGTATCATTAATAGTTTTTGAGATATAGCGCGAAGAATGGGAGGCGTACATCCGTTTAAAGAATCCAGCGAGTATTTCTACCTGCTTAACTTGGTATAAGCTTTGAAAAAGTAAACAATCATGAAAAAAGTGGTCTCGGCAAGTCGTTTGAACCATAATTTCATTACTTTCTTCATTGTATTATTAGGAATTGAGAATGAAATATTGCTCGACAAGAAGTTTGTGCGAAAAAATTGAAAGAGTTGAGAGATGTCCTTACGGAGTATGTACCAGATGATAAGAAGATCATTTCCAAATTAAGAGAAAAATATTTAACTGATATTATAATTACAACAAAGATTGGATCATTCCTATTTTTTCTTTTCGCGATGCTCAAGCTTAAATTTTATCCATAGCTTGGTATGAAAATAAAAAAGGCACTTCGGAAGAAGAACACTTGCGCGTAGTGGAAGCTGCTGCGGCGATTATTAGAGAAGATATTCGATCTTCTGTTGTTGAGACCAAGTCCTATCCGCCCCCGAATAAATTATTAATGAAGAAATTCTGAAAACTTTACTACATTTTCTGCAAGAAGTTATTATAAAGAACAGAAAATGCAAGACGAGGCATTTTAAAACGAAATACACAGCTATAAGTCATGCTATAATGACTTCCATACGAAAACTGTCCTTTTATTCGCAGTTATTAATAGGCCTATCTATATTTATTCATAGAAGAAATACAGATAGGCTAAACATCCAAAAAGACTTTTGAATGTTTTGTCAAGTTTAGGTTTTTTCGCTTCATATAGTGATACTGTAAAATGTTAAATTTCAGCTGTTTATCACCCACAGCCTCGTAAACAACCATCAGAGTCAAGTGCCTTAGTCCAGTATGCAGCGGATAATGCAGAAAAATATTTATACTCTTGATGGCTATAATACTGTTTATATAATGGGAATGATAAAAATAATAACTTCAAAATCTAAAGTTATATCCGATGACCGCATAAAGAAATTTACAACAAAACCAAGTGCAAAGGAGTTAGCAGCACTATCACATATACCCCTTCTAGTGTATGAAAATCATGTCGTACCCGGATTGAGCAAGAGATTCAAGTCCAAAATTTTAATGATGTAGAAGAACTAACCGAACAAATATTTATTGTAGTTGATTTGTTGTGGATGTACGGAAAGTGGAAAAATATCTCACCGTTGCCAGGGTGGAATGGATTTATTGAACAACTTACAAAAAACAATGAGAACTTTGTAACTTCTCGGATTCTGTTTCTTACTTTTATTCATCATCCTGCGAGTAATATGGACACAATTTACACCACATTACAGTATACTATAAACACTGCCAAGAAACATGAACAAAGAACATGCTTAATAACTTTTGATCAGCCGTTGTACATAAAAGCACGTGAAATCGTAGCAGCTTCAGATGCTAACTCAGGCTTGTCCAGAGTAGTTGTGAAACTAGGAGGCTTTCATATACTTATGTCTTTTATTGGATGCATAGGGTATATAATGGATGGAAGCGGAATCAAGGAAGCTCTCAGTACAATTTATGCTTCGAATTCTGTCGACAAAATGTTGGATGGTCACGCTTTTGCAAGAAGTATCAGAGGCCATACGCTATTACTTTTTGCATTATCGATGATGATTTTTGAAGATATGGAGATTGAAAGTTATAATGCTTTAGATGGGTTCATTCAGCAGATAACAATTTGCGATGTTTCCTATGAAACTGTGGAAGAATGTGCAGGTAACTCTGGCTCCGTAGTTTACATAGCGTTATCCTATAAACGCATGCGCGCTTCCCACTCCCCGCGCTATATCTCGAAAACCATTAACCATAAGAAGAAAGAAACTAAAACAAACTTGTAGAAAATTTTATTTTATATAATTTTTGTGAAACATCTAATGACATGCGATGCAAAGGAGGCAAGATATTTGCAAAAAAACGATTTTTATGACCTTTGACCTTTAATATCTTGATTAGCAGCCACGATATAATATGAGACTTTTTACCCTATCTTTAGAACGCCAAAACAAAGGTCTGTGCAAAATTTCAGCTTGTTATCTTTCATTCCGAGGTTAAACCCTTATTTGACTGGACTAATATTCTATGTTTTGTTCAGACCGTATAATGCTTTTTATCTTTTGAGTCTTTTCTAAAAAATATTACTAATTTTTATTTTCGTTTGTATGTATGTATATATATAAATATGTAGTAAATCATATTAATTAATTATTTAATAATAGGGTCCTGTAACTACATAAAAGGATAAAAATAAGATTTTTATTGCAAATTTATTTGTATTGCATTATTATTGTATCGCCCTAAAGACCATCGCCCTTTTTAAATTGCTCATTTTCCCGTCATTTTATGTTTAAGAAAAAATAAGTAATGGGCTTACACGTAATCAAATAGTGTGAAAATCGAAACATACATACTTTTGTGTCATACATATATATATATATATATATATATATATATATATATATATATATATATATATATATATATATATATATATATATATATATATATATATATATATATATATATATATATATATATATATATATATATATATATATATATATATATATAAATAATAAAAGTGTAGTTCCTGTGAGTGAAATACCCTTCCGTTTTATTGCTTCGTCCTTTCACGCCAAAAAGCGCCTAAACGGAGTTTTTGATAAAATCTCTCTCCAAAAAAAATACAAATAAAACCAACAACTTTTACGGGCACTTCGTCAAAACTAAAATTTTCCACTTTTTACTGCTATGTTTTACTGCCGTTGCTCAGATTTCAGTTTTGCAAATTGCACCACACGGTGAATAATCTACGCGTTGCTAACTTTACGGTGCAAAATTTCGTCACTTGAGTATGTAAATTGCGTATGATCGTTGGATTTTCGCCTTGTCACGTAAGCACACGTGTTAATTATTAGTCTCTAGTCGTAATTGCAATATTCAAGTCACAGCGATATTCGATTATGTACACAACAAGTTGCCTTATTGTTGCCACTGTGTCAACACAAAGCGTCGACTGTGTCATAATGCGGTAGGTTAATGCCTTAACTCCTAAGTTTGAGTTGAACATTATCAAATCACAGTGACTGATAAACAATTAGAATCTCAGTCATACGTTAATATTATTTAAATATATTTAATTAATTTTTAATACCAAAGCTTATTTTGCATATTGATCTGTTAAATGTCGGCTACGAGGAGCTGGTCCGGTATATATTATTTATTTCCGGTTCGTAACATTTTTTTTTGTGTATTATTGTTGTACTGAAATATTATTATGTAATTTTATTTTGACCACCGTGACGCATTGGGATAACCTGTTACGTCACGATAAATAAAACAAAGAAGTAAAAACCAGAAAAAGTTTCGAAAAAGTCACCCAAAAAGTAACCTAAATTTTTCTGATTATTTTTCACGTCTTCATATTTGCATTAGTTTAGTAGCTAGAACAAATAAATAAATAAGCGTTTTTTGAGAAATAACTTGACTGTTAAACCTTGATAATTCGCTCTCCAATAAATAAGTCTCCAGGGTGGCCCTTTATAAGTGAAACTATACTTATACCTGATTAAGACTATATAAGTATAACAATGTGTTTTGTTTTTAAAATAATATAAAATTATAAAACAGTGAATAACTTAGCTTAAGAGTATTTTACAATACGAGCAAAACAATTATTTAATTTTGCCTTGATAAACGAGCAATGTCTTGAAATTCCAGCAGTACGTATTGCGTCATTTTATCTCTAACTGAGCCAATGATTCCTGTCAACATCCGATGATTTTTCAACCTGTAAAGAAATACATTTTAGTAAAGAATTTGCCATTCAAAGTCCTGTAGGTTATATTTAATGCCCCTGAATATCCTTCAGACTTGAATAACGATTTACTGGAGAAATTCGAGCTCATCCTTTCTAAGGTTTTTCATCCCAACACCACTTCATTACTAGATCAGAAATTCATTTCCAACTTTAAAAAGTAAAACACTAAATCACTATTTCAACGATATTTGAATCGTTTAAGTGACCGAAGAACAAAATTGCATCCTCAGAAGTTTTTAAAAAAATCATTTCCATATCGTAAGCTACCTTTAAATTATTGATAAAGCATAAAATGGGGTTTTTGAGAGAATTGAATAAAACGGTGGTCTAATTGAATAGACAAGTATCCTCACAAGGGCGAAATAGTGTAGTCCGTAACGTCTCAAACTAGTACCATTGATGTTGCGGGTTCGAGACCCGGGAGCGCTACACGAATTTTTAATTATAAAAAATGCGCTAATATAAAAAAAACCGGCCCCAGCTACAGTAACATCTATTGGATATAAATTATATTGCACATAATAATTTATAATTAATAATATAGATGTCACTGATTAATAATTAATACCTACAGTTTTACCCTGTTGTAACGCATTGGGCTCACGTCTGTCAGGTTAGAACGGAAGATTTAATAAAAAAAAAATAAAGGTAGTCACCAATTGTCATATAAATTGTGTACTTGAGAAAGAACATGGGACCAGATTAGTCATTCTTCCTTCTCGATCATTTTCTTTTCACGAGAAATGAGAATTCTCGTTTTCACTTCTTGAATTTATTAAGAATTCTGGAGAAATTTTGAGAAAGAAGAAAATGTATGTAATATAATAAAGTATTGCAGATATAATATTCTTAAAATAATCATTTAAAAACACATAAATTTGAACCGAAAATTCTCGTTATTTATTTTTTTTAAAAAATGGAAAAATTTCTCTCGCTTTGTGTTGATGTTAGTTTAATTGACATTATTCGTTATTTTGCACATCGATTTAAATATTTTGAATTTTTTCTTCATTTATCAGTAAGATGTTGGCTTTAATAATCTGTTCTCTGAAAGAAAATTCTTTCTCTAATTGTTGCGCTAACGATAATTTTTTTATTTCTTTAGTGGATTTTAATGATTTAATTGAGTCGTAAAGGTCATAAAAATTAGTCGAGTCACTAAATAATTTGGCAAATAACACTTTTTATTATTTCACATATTTCTGCTTCTGAAAAATAACTAAAAATGTCATATTTTTCTGACTAGTGAAAGATTTTGAATTTCGCAAATATTTAATTAATGATATTATTTATGATTTCTTTGATTATCTATTTTTTTTTATTGCCTTAAAATTTATATTTTTCAATTGTTTTAACAACAATTTTAAGGCTCCTTTGGCAGGCAATAATCCTTAAGATTTTTTTTGCGTAAGAATCTTGGAATAGTTTATTTTTGGGCAATATTTAATTAATTTTAATAATGTTTTACGTAGAAAGACATTTATTTAGGCGTTTTTATATTCCTTTGGACACGGAAAATTTTGTAGCTGCTTATGTTGATTAAGGATCGAAAATATTAAAACCCTGTAATTAAATGTAATTAACTATTAATAAAATATATTATTAAAACACTATAATGGTTCATGTTCTAAAATTGATTAAATAAATAAAGCAACAGTTAGTATTTGTGTACAAATAAAGTAATACAATTTAATCATGTCACTAATAATATTATGGTGTAACATTGCTTAAAATAGTAAAATGATCAATTACTAATTCGTTAAAAATAAAATATATAATTTTATTTTTAAGTTAAGTATAGATAGGTATGGGCAGTTAAGAATTAAACAGAAAATTTAGAAACTTTTCAGCGTGGCATCACAGATAGAAAAGCTGATAATAACGCCCCATGCGGTGCCTAATCCGATTCGGCATCTCTCTGTTTAGGTCCAAAGTCTCCATTTTCAGCCAATAAGCTATCTTTGGCATCGGACCGGTTCCAATCCCCGGATTAATATATCACTTTTCACATGGACCGTGTAAGTCGATAAGACCTGCGATTCTCGTGTGGTTCTTTCTACCCCTCACGAATGTACCTACCTCTCCATATCGTTTCCGTTACTTTTATTTATTGTACCACCAACGCTTATCACCGTCTCGGGAAATTCACGGCAGACCTCTTCATAATTGATAAACATATATGTATGTATACATTTACCGGTGGCGTTTTCACGTCGTTACACCTGATAGAGGTAGAGTCTAATCTGATTCCGATAAGACGAGCTATGCATACAAATTGAGATTGGTATATATTATGTGGCATATGATTAATTCGTGATGTGCTCAGATGGATGCTTTTAGAATTTGATAACTTGATTAAAAATATTTTTAAAGAAAAAGCACAGTCAAGAACATATAGTTTCGATATGTATATTTACAAATTTCTCTGCATGTCTTTAATATATGATAAAAATGTGACAGTGAAATATATGAAAAATACAGATATGTTTATTTATTAAACTGTAGTTAATTTTTAAGAAAATAAAAAATAATGATCAAGACTTATTGATTGTGTTCTCAAAAGAAGATAAAAGTTAAGGTTTGAGCCATTATTAATTAAAATATAATCCACATTTATTTATCCCTCATCTGGCGACGTTCGTTAATTTAATTTTCCGCCATAATTTTATTTTCTGTTTACGCATCATGGCGTATAGTCTATTTTATGTGTTTATATTGCGATAATAAAACATAATTGAGCCGTATCGCCGCACATATGTATATATACATACATATATGTATGTTTATGCTAATAAAAATAAACGCCAAAGAAAGAAACGTTTCTCGCCGGCCTCGGGCAGTAAATACACTTTATTTGGTTATGGTACTAGATCGATCCCGCGGGAACGATACTGCGTTATTTATAAAGGCTTTTCTTATCTCATCAATATTTTTATTATCTGTTTTTGGCTCAAAATGATACGTGACCTGAACACAAAACATATCGATAGGTCAAATGTTTTAAAATTTAAATTATTATTATTATTACTGAAAATATACCATGCTAGTGCAGGATAAAACAGGATTATCTATCACGCTACAAAAAATTTAAGACGTCAATTTTTACGCATATGGCCTAAAACGGGAAATAAATTTTAATCCTTGACTGAAAAATTGTAATTTACAAACTGTACCTACAACTGATTATTCTAAAAGTCGTTAATCCCCTCTTTGGCCTACTCTCAAAGTCTTAATTTATGATACCAAGCTGCACGCAGCTAGCAAAGGTGATAGTAATACGCCGACGCCATTGGGTGCGTCCGTGCGCGTTGACGCAGACAGTTTGGTATCAACACAAGAGAAGACGTCACAAAACAATCGATCTATATTGATAACGTTTTACATTTTAAGTAACTTTATTGTCAATTAGCAACAAAAAAGTCAGCTAGCAACAGCCGATTCATTAATTACCAACTAATTATTTTATGTGGCAAAAATTATAATAATTATTGTAGAGCAACTATCTATGTTTTTCTTGACCATAAAAATTCAAGTACAACGTGCTAACAAAATAATCCATACCATAATTTACCGCAAATTTTATTTTGTGAAAATTCAAAACCTTATATAAATATTTTAAATATTGTACATTAAAAGTGTGTGTTTATTCGTAAAACCGCGTCACTTTGCCTCTAAGGGGTATTACATATTTAGTTGAACTCATGGGAATTCGAACAATAAAAAATTGAGTATACTAGTGCTCTGCCTTATATTTCAACAAAATTTGCGGTCCAATATTCCTTCACTTTCTTGCATCTCTGACCAATGTCAATAACTTGGGGCAGAACCAGACTTTTTGTTATTGTCTAATGTATAGTCATAAAATAGCAGATTTAAATTTGATACATTTAAGATGTAGTTTTAATATTATAGTTTAAAAGAAGTTTCAGGATTTAATCTATTTTATATAAATCTAATTTAACAGAATTTTATTACGATTCTATTAAAAAATGGAATTAATATATATTAAGTAGTATATAATATATAAATATAATATAAAATAGAATCAACATATTAATGTGTTAACATAATTTTATTTTTTTCCGTACAAGCAGTAAAATAACTGAATTCATATATTTATAATATTTTTTTCATGAAAAAATCTGCACGTTTATTGTGTTTCTATAAAAAGAAATACAACAATTTAGTAAACAAACTGAGCAGAAACAACTTTAATTGTAAGTAAATAACTAATAAAATCTATATCATTTAATTAGGATATAAAATACAATAAAAATCTAATAATAATAAAAATAACGAATAAATTAAGTACATATTATTGTACCAAAGGATCTAATTTATTGTACAGTATTTTTAATATATGTTATTGAATTGTTGTATTAACTCGTTAGTAAAGTTATATTAATCATATGCTATATATTTATGTATTTAACGAAAGGTGAACTTTAAATTATGTTAACTGTAAAGTACTATGTTAGCAAAAGTAATTTGAAAACTTTAATAAACCTAATGCGCACAATATATATTTAACTTGACTTGTGGTAGTAATTTATTAGGAAATAATTAAATTTACTTTGCGAGAACATGTTCAAAGCTAAGTTGAATATATATATAAGTAAGCCTATAAAGGTAAGCGTTATCACATTATCACTGGATTTTATGAGCGGCTCATTATTTTTTAAATACAATAACCTAATGAGTTATTTATAGTCAAGTTATTTAAATGAAAAGGCAATTTACTTTTCAAACATATAACATATATCCAATTACTAATTATACTGATTTATTTTTAATTTATAAAATAAATAAAATTTAGTGAGATCATGTTTAAATTGACACATACTAAATATTTTATTTTTCTGGCAATGTATCAGTGATTTTTATAGCAGATTAATAATATGTAGATATATTCAATATATTTCTTGTTTTTATTATTATGTTTATCTCCTTTTTTCCTAATAGACTTTTTTTATATTTAATTATCATGAAGCATTGGAGGTAACCTGTTAAGTTGGGCTAGGCTAGGTTAGGTTGGGTTATGTTACTATATTTTTAATTTAAATATACGTCAAATAAAAATAATATATAAAGCATCTAAATCACTTTATAGGTAAGAGTCCGATACAGATGAAATGCACTAATACAATTTTTAATTATCTGTATACAGAAGAAAACTTGAATCTGTATTTCATTAATAAATAACGTGAAGAGCAAAGTGCCTAGTTTAACCCCTTGATGGACCCCTGAAGGTGTAAAATATTTTTTTTCTTACAAACTCTCTGTCGCTTTAATATATTATTGTATTATTTTAAATAAATTAAATTAAAAATGTCTATAGTTGACTTTTGCGTGCCGCATTTTTACTCGTGCCGTGTCGCATCCCGCATCAATTGATCAAAAATGTACAACTTTTAAATTATAGCTAATTTTTTATTTAATCCGTTTAAATATTGTATTGGCACTGTAGATACATAGAAACACACCGCTGAGAGAAAACGATCGACAAAGTGTTCTGCAATAACAAAAGTGCTTTCGCAGGTGTAGGTATATGCCGCAGCATCTAAGGAATCAGATATCGTTTTACATACACGTCGAATAACACATAAACCTTGAGGTATATGGAAGAGAACGAATGCATCTTTGCATGCGGTAGGTCAGATATGGACCATGTGCGCTCGCGACGACCACATTTGGAATGATATATGTACGCCAATTGAACGTGCGCTTGGGCCATAACATATTCATACTCCAACTCCGGTTTGCTATATGAAATGTGTCGTTAAATATCAAACTTGACAATGGAAATCGTTCGAGGTCAAAAATAAATTTATCAATTTGGATTCAAATATACATTTACAGAATAAATTAGACGCCACTTTATATATCATGTAAATGTAAAGATAGATAATAAAGGTGTAGCAAGAAGAAGTCGGTTTTTTATTTTACATTTATTGATTAAAGAGCTTGTATAAAAATATAAGGGTTTCTCAAAACATAGCTGCTAATTGACATTCTTTAAGCACATATTTTATTTGAATCTTAGGTTTTACTCAAGCAATTGATTAATTCGGAAAGTTTTCTGGTTTATAACTTTTGATTCAAAAGTGTTGTTATACTAATGTAAATGTTCATTTATGTTTCATAGATCTTTTGACAAAGTTTTACGTCTGAGAATAAAAAGCATATTAACATCTACAGAAATAAACAATGCATCATAAATGTATATAATATATAAATCCTAATAATAAATTATACTCCCAGAGAAAGCCTAATGTATTTAATTACAATTATTGTAAAAATATACGCTTCAGAAACTTTACTTTTACGATTTCTCGTCATCTCGACATTTAAAAAAAGATTCTTTATATGCATAGAATTGTGGGTGTATGTAAGAAAATGTTTTTCAAAGGAAATGTTAAAAGAAAGCCATGTCGTTGTGTTGTATATTGGTAAAAGATCCCAAAGGTCCCTGATAAGGACCCAGACGGATCCGAAACAGCGTTCCCGAGCCTTATTTATTCCCCTTGAGTTATGTAAAACACACACTTCGTTAACAACACTCGAACTCGAACTAGGCTATCGAATGTTGAAATTTGAACGGACCGCTACACACGGACACAGAGATATTGGGTTACGTATGAATATATCTATGAATGTATGTACATATGTTTGTTTGTGGATATGTGGTTTTATTTTTATATTTTATGATTACATACAAATCTAATATATGTGTGAAGCACTGATCTGATTTATGATAATATTACTATATTTATTTATTTAGTATTTTAATGAATAGTGGGGCACTTAAGAAAGTAACATTTTTCTGGATGAAGAAGTTATGATATAATTTTTGTATGCTCTTTTGTATCGTTTCTCCCTCTCATACATTTATATACATAAACAATGCATTTATAAGAAGAATGTCGTTGCACTATTGCAGTATGAATTTTTAATGTACCAGTCAACAGTAAACTGTTTTTGGATTCGGAGTCGGATTCGGCAAACCACGACACTAAATCTTTTAAGCAACAGGAATTTATTTTAATTAGGAATAATTTAAATAAAGATGAATCTTATGAAAATAAACCATATATCCTTTCGAATAAATTTGCTTAATCCCAAGTATCATACTAAATGAGATTAGATTTAATAAAACCTTAATTTTAGACGCTATCGATGTAAGTATTGGCAAACACAGCAAGCTTCTTTCTTGTCTCTTTGGCTTCTAGAATTTCACGACGTGTTAAAACTCATTTTACAATGAAAGTCAATTAATCGATAAATTTTTTTTTTAAATTATGTCTTAGATTATGCTTAGAATTGACGAACTAGTTATTATTGGTAAAGAGGATATTGATTGATTCTGTACAAAAGAAAGTTTTTTGTGTAGCGATTCTTATGCATTAGATACAAATCTAAGCTCCTGCCTTGATCTTTAATCTTGAGGTTTTTTTATGTTAAAGTTGTTGTAAGACTGGATTTGGTGTAATGGGTGGGAATGTGATTGGTAATTATTGGGTTAGAATACTTTGTGAGCGTTTGTGTTTGTGGGGTTGGTGTTTGCGTCTAGGTCTGCTAAGTTTTACAAGTGAGGTCACCTTCGACTTTAGACTATATCTTTGCCCTAAAAACATATTCGCTAAACGGACTCATTTAATCTCAAACTTATGTCTCGCTTCCTATACGAGAAATCACCTCCAGAACACGCGCTCAAGAACAATCACTGACGCCTACCAGAAGCAGATATTCATAAGGGTCACTTTGTACAGTTCGCTGTACAAATGTCCTCTACAAATCATCAACTAACGCAACCGAAACTTCAAAGCTACTATCCACGACCAGAATACTTTAATTGTTTATATGATATTTAATATTTTTTCAGATTTTCATCAATATATGTCTTAATAAAATTAGCATTTTTACTTTATTTTTGGTATTTTATTTTTTTAATGTAATTAATTGTATTTTAAAAAATGTGAATTTTTTATATATATTTTTTATGTATGTAAATCAAATATATGTATGTAGTAATGAATTTTTTTTTTATTTGATGAAATGCTTTTAATTGCATTTTTTTAAATAATATATTATACGTGTTACATTTTTATCGACTTCTGCTAAAATCGCCAAAGCATGCAGATACGTTGCAGGTTTTCGATAATAACCATTATTGCAGCGCAGGTAAAAACAAAAACAACACACAATCGTATTATCGTGTAACGTATACAACTCTCTTCTTGTGACTCGGCTCTGAAACGCTTGAATATATGTGTATAAAAATTGAAAGTTGTGGCGTACACTGTCTTATACTCTTTGGTATTGCCTTAATGTAATTTCATTTTTTTTTAACCTAGCAGTCACACATTATTATTTTTATCAAATGCATAGTTATGTAGTTATAAATAAATAATTAGTATGGTACAATGTTTGAATTAAATATAATTTATAATTATTACAAAGTCATGGTGTTATTGTAGCTTAAGTCTGTCTTAATCTAGTGTATCCAAAAGTTGCGATCTTAACTTAGTAGCTGAACTAGGTTAACTTTTAGTGAAAATAGATGCAGCTGCTTCCTCATTCTCCGAGGCATTGCTCGATGATAGACGTAGCTCGTCATAATGTGAGTTTAGATAAACATTTTTTTCCCAAATTGGGTGTGACTGATGAAAGTTTTTGGCAAAAGTATATCAATATCTATTATATAAATAAAAAATACTTAACTAAATTCATTAAAAATATTACAGTTTGTTTTTATTACTGCTAAAGTGTTTAAAGAGCGGTTTGAATGAAATGTTACTGTTGTTTTTATAGTATAGTCAGGCTCAATTGAAGTCATTATATGAAGTAATATTAATCTTTTCTTAAATCTTAATTTAGTATTAAATCACATACAACCCATAAATTAGGTTTTAGATGCCACGGTTTTAATTATTATTTAAATGTATCTCAAATTCATTTTTTTCATCACGTGGGTCAAACCCTTATAAAATACATTAGTATAAATATGATGTAATAAATTGAACAAAACACACAAATATTTAACGTCAGATAAATTTGAGCTCTAAATTGGAAAGTATACTTTTTGAAATAATATATTTTATGATATTCAATTGTTATTTATTGATTTTGTGATTTTTGTTTTAAGGCTGTTTTATTATTATCGTTGCATAACAACGCCACCAAGCGACAAAATATTAGTCGTTACACAAATAGAGCCAAGAGAATGAGAGAGGAAAATAGAAACAAAACAAAAGCAGAAACAGCACAACGAAATAAACGAAATGGATTACATAATCTACAGGTACGAACTACTGAATTATCACAAGAATATGAAGCACAAAATAGACAGCGTGAAAATGATTGATTGATTGATTGCATCAATTGATAACACTTGATCGTATTGCATTGCAGTATAATTCTAAGTTGCTCGTCCTTCAAGGGATCAATGTCAAGGCTGAAAGGTGTGCCAGAAAAATGAATATCTTGATGTGATCTTCTAAGATGGGGATCAACGTAAAATTTACACGGATTCCGAAATAAAACTGAAGAACAACAACTACTGATCAGTGAGTACAAAATTTATATTGTCGTAATAACCGAATCATACCTCAAACCATACGTCAACGTTTTAATACCAAACTGCCTCCGGAAGTATTTTTCTTAACCAGGCAGAAGGGTCGCGATATTTGTAAAAAAAATCAATTAAACACGCGCGCATAGCAACTAAACGACCAATGTCTAAGCCGTCGCGATACAAATTAAACGCGGTAATAAATTAATATGAATTGTTGTGGGATATAACTCTTGCTCCGGTGTGACCTTGATGCTGTATTTAGTCTTTGAGAATCTGTGATATTAACTGGAGACTCCAACGCGAGATACATGCACTGGAATTGTTCTGATGCGAATCGATCTATTAAATTAATTATTTACACAACACGGACACCACTATTAATTTTATAAAATCCCCGCGATGCTTTATCTTACTAACTAAATGACACCGTCAATTCCGGATATAACGTTAATCAAATTTTTTTTATATTCACTAAATTGCTCCAACTTAAATATTTAATTTACAAATCAACAGATATAACTTGCGTTAGAATTTAAAAGCGCGACAAGTGATTTCTCACGATTGATGCATATTTAAAATCAAGGCTTTTTTGTTAACCGGGTGGTTCTCACAATGATTTTAAGTCATTAAAAATTAGTGACTGAATTTTCAAACGTCTTGGACCAAAAAAACGCTAAATATCAATATTACGATATTAAGTCATAATCGTCGACAGGTACTTTACACAAAAACATAGACGTATGTTTCATGTTGATAGGTACCTGACAAAAAATGGTTTTGATAATAGCATTCGTTATAAATACAAGTCTCATTGTGTTTGTTGCCTGGATTGCATTCGAATAGCGTTCAAAATCTCATTAAATTAGAAACACTATGACAAGTTATGCCTTGTACTAACATAATAATCAAAGTACGCCATTAAATTTTTGTGTCTATTGCACCGAAAGCTCGCAAGAATGAAATATTATAATTTACTAGATAATTTATTCTGACACTCCCACTAGAGACACACACTTAAATCAACCACATTTTTTGTTCCAAGTATTTTTTAATGTCGTAAGTAAAATAATAAGTACAAGAGAACTCTCTGATAAATACAGTCTGTATTGATCAGAGAGTTTTCTAGTATCCGCCATTTTATAAACTACACTAAAATAATTCTTAGACCAAAAAATGTAATACAGTCATTTAAATTTTACTAAATATCTAGACAGATAGGATTAGTATATTCCCTTATTTAAAACTGTAAGATTAGATTAGATTAGGTTATGAAAAAATATATGTAATATAATATATTTCTACGTATAAAGTAAGTATAATTTAATCTTTATACGAACATTTTGTTTCGCTTTTTCAGCGTCCTAATATAATTATCAAAGCGGAATAAAAATGTTTACCTCTCTCGCAGAAATGAAATTTGTGGCCGCACTCTCTTGCCAACGCCAAATATTCCCGTCACGAATATTGAACATATATGTATGTACATATGTATAGGCCTCACTAATACTGTTCACTGACCACTACTATTTTCATTGGAGTGAGTCACGATTGCTATGTGTGTCAGGTTTACGACACCAAATCGGCTGTAAATAGGACATTCGGGACATTGATCAAAAACAAGATTCATAAATATGGCAGAAAGAATCCTAATTTGGTTATTTCGTGATATGCTTTAGCATGTGTATATGTGTATATGGTTTAAATAAAACCCTAAATTGCACTAATATTATGTTCACAAAACAATCCTTATAGATTTTTATTTCGCCTATACTCTTATCTAAATTCAAGGAAGTAAATAAAAGCGTGAGATAAATACTTATAATCATCTAAAAAATGAAAGCCTTAAAACCTAATTTTCCTACCATTGATATGTAGAACTTCTGTATGATCTAGCACAGAGTTTAGTAAACTTCGGCCTGCGGACTAAATCTGGCCAATTCAGAATAAAAAAAATAAATCAGAATATGCGTTTTAACGGAATGGATAAGACCGTGTGTGGTACTCCTATTGCTTCCATGTCATTGTAACGTAACGCAGTTATAATTCTACAGTGTCTTTAGTGCTTTTTAATAACTGTTAATATTTATTATGTTACTGTAAAAGCCAGAAAAATTACTAGTGAACTTCTAATGTCTTGATTTAAAAGCAGAATGCAGTGTGATTTATTTTATTATCGAATTATATAATAAATAATTATGTTTATTATGCAATGATATTATATCTGTACTAAAAGATTACAATAAACATGTTATTATTAGACTAAACACTTAACTAAAAAATTATATTTTGTAAAAAAGCAACAATCAGAAAAGTTGGAAAGTTCAAAACAATTTTATTTATTACAGCGTTTTTTACGCAGAATTAAAAAATGTAAATGTTTATTAACAAGAAAAAACCCATCTGCAATTTTCATTTGTACATTAATTAAGTCATGTTAGATTGTTGCAGCCTTAACTGAAAATAATAATTTAATTAAATATATACATATATAATCATTTTTTTTCAAAAAACAGTTGCTAGTTGTGTTGGGCACATTGTCAATAACATCAATAGGCAATTAAATAGCAAAGTAAATGATTTCAAATTTTTTCTTTTGGTCTCATCTAGTGATCACATAACTTTTTCCGGCATTGCCAAATACAGTTTTTTTAAACGCCTAAACTCATGTCAAGTATATTTTGTGGTTTAGTATTTTTAATAATTAAAGGGTTAGGTAAAAGTAGCAACAGCAATTTAACATTTTTAAATATTTCTGCAAAACGTTAGTTGCTATGTGAGTTACTAGCTTGCATATTTTTAAGGGTTAAAAAAACATTAATAAAGTACAATCTAACGTAAAATTAACTAAAATGTGTTACATCTTATGGTCATAAAAATATGTGCGAAACTTTTTAAAGCTTGGTTGGAAAAAAATATGGCTTTTTGAAATTTAAATTGTTCATAGCCTCGGTTTATTCATTGCAATAATAACCAGTATTTCAATATATTATATGTTATTAAATGAGTTGTATAAGCAGTAAATTCAACTGAGTCTAGAAAAAAATTTCGCCTGCAATTCACTGTTAGCTATTTATCACCACAATTCACTTATTGCATAAACAATTCATAGCTTATAGACTATATGAGTTTTGTAACTTTCATTAGGTTATGTTTGGGTTTAAATATCATATGGAAGTTTTGCAACTGTTACAGTGAAGCTATATTTTTATTAGTAGGTATAAATATAATTTTAATAACTAGGCCAGTTAAAATGTATTAAACAAATAATTTAAATAATCCTTTTTGGTCAATATTAGTAAAACTATAGTAATTTACTGCGCGAATAGTAAAAAATAACTACTATTTATCATATTTTAATTATAAAATACCGATAAATTAATATAAATTATATGTATAGCGATCATTTGTGGGATATAAAGTGTGATCAATGGACGCGGTAGTAAACTGTTGATTCCTGGTGGTAAATTGCTGGCGGTAAATTTCTCGCGATATATTTTTTTGACCCCAAATTAACTATTGTCAGTTCCGTTAATTTTTATTAAAAATAAAAATTTATTATCGTTACTTAGTGATATTTTAATAAAAAATTTTAACTTAAAAATCCGATTAAAATTTCTTTTCAATAAAAAAAACTTAATTCGTTAGCTACTTTTATTGTATACTACTTTTTTAAAAATAAGCCTTTGCTGCAAATATTAAATAATTTCCTTACTTTAGATAAAACATTAAACGAAATTTACAAGATAAAACATTGGACCAAAGGTTTTAACATCTAACAAGCTAGAAAGCTTAGGTGTAGGAAAACATAAGTTCTTATAAGTAATTCCTAATCTATATAAATGCTTGAAATAAATAAATAATCAAGTATTGCATTTAGTATGTTTGAAAGATGAAAATATTGCCATTAAAATCACATATGGTAAATTAACAATAATTTTTGATATAAGTGACAGCAATACAAAATTATTTATTTATTAATATATACTGAATATATTTTAATATTAAAAAATAATTTTACAAAATTTATTATTGATATTTCAATAAAATTACCTACACATTTATTAATAAGTACATGTTTATGGGTTATTACCCTAATTCGCACGCCCTAATGGAAAATTCATGCGGCGAAAACTCTCAGTGAGATTTCCTCTTTCCACTCTACGCCGAGATCGCAGCACTCAAAAATATTAGAAATAGCTAAAAAAAATTCTCCGAGATTACACGAAACCGTCAAGGAATAAAAAATCACATTCCCTGCGGCCAGCCTTCGTGAATTATTCCAATATTCCACTGCTTAAAGACCACCTTTTGAAGTATCGAAATTGTATCGTTTCGGAACACCTTGTGTCTAATAACAGCGGCTATTGCTTGAATTTTGATTCGAGCATATTGTAGGGCACGTTTGCATCGCTTAGGTGTTCAGAAGTGGTATCAGAGCACGTCTTGTTCACCTGAACAAGCACCTCTTGGTAGCTGGCTGCCTTTTGGCACGTGACGCCAATGCAAAAACACAGACTGGAATCGGATTAGACACATTCGTACCGCTGCTGGTTGAAATCAATTCTGCGCTATTTTGGATCTGAGCTCTTATGGGGTTTGGATCTTGAGCTCTTATGGGGTTTTAATACATTTTTAATGCATTTTGTAACCAGAACGTATGCAAAAGAAGATTTTGCTCTACTTGAAAATGCACGTTGAGATCACGTAATATGTATTTGAGAGGTCCATATGAATGTGTTATGAGTAAGAGACCCGGGAAAAAACGTAATATTTTATAATAATAAAGTCTACAAAATAAATATTAATAAAATATTTATTTCAATACTTACCATTACCTACCAGTTGTAAATTATAGCAAAAATGAAAATCAAAACATTTTATTAATTTTCCAGAAAAATATTTGCAGTTGAATTTATTTAAATTTAAATACATTTATATTATCTTATAATAACAATTAATTTATACAATATGCAAAAAATATAAATATAATAACATGAATACTATTTTTAATACAAATTTGTGCGAATTCTAAGCGTAGCACATGTTTATATTAGGGGTACCCAAAAATATATGTTTTTATACTGAATAATTTTGACGGTCAATTGTGACTTAATTGTTGTTATTTTGGTAGTGTTTAGATTAACATCTAGAGAGTACCTTACGAATATAATAACTTAAAAACACCATGAGTTTAAATGGAAAAATTCGTTTCGAGAACGGTGTTTTCACGAATTTGTGTACTGTTTGAATTTCACAAAAAAAATTGGCAATCACAGCAATCAAAAACGTTTGTGCTGTCTTTAGTTATATTTTACTGGTTCATCAATTTAAAAAATGGTTTAAAAAATTAAAATCTGGAAGTTTTGATTTGGAAAAAGAGCCTTGAAATAGGACACCAATAATTATCGGTGATGAACGCATAGCTGCAGAAATTAAATCCAATTCTGAGATATCGATTCAGCAGATAATAAATGATATTTATTGATTTGAAAAAATTAAGAAGGCATGTGGTTTCAACATGCACTAAGCGACGAGAATAAAGCGACGCGCCTTTCTCGTACTGCGAGAATCACGCGAGAAAAAAAAATGCCCTCGGATAGAAAACTGCTGCTCACTTTCTTTATTTTCCTGCTATAGCACTAGAAAATTACGATTTATTTATGTTACTACAATATTATTTGGATAATAAGAAACAAGTTTAAACATTTATTTTGGAATATTGTTATTCACAGCCAGTCAATTTTTACAAATGTGGGTCTAAAATCTTATCTAATCAATCAAAGAAGGTTGTATCTGTTAATATTGAATATTTTGTCAAATAATTAAAAAAAAAAATTGGTATTGTAAAAATACTATTTAATAAAAAAAATGTCCTTTTTTCTGGGTACCCCTTATATATAAATTATTTTTCTTATATTGATTGATTTATTTTAGGTAATCTCATTAAACTCGATAATTTAAATGAAACCAGACTTTTTTTTATTATCCAAGTTTATTTACAGCTGCTTAAAATCAGTAAATTTAAATATCTCCAGTGGAGATACCTGGGTTATTCTTTGTCTGAGGCTCTTAAAAACTGTAAATTAATACTGCTTAAAAATATCTTCTAATATCTTAGTTAGGGATACGCAACTGATATTGGGTACGCCCATAAAAAAACCTTGACATAAAATATGTTTCTTAACACAAACAAATCAATCAGTTTTGTGAAAACATTTAGGCTAGCCATTTAATTAAATAATTGTATTGCGACAATCATGGGTGATCCTGATAAAAAATATTTAAAAAATTATTATTTTTTTGTTGTTGTTATTTTTTAACAATTAGCTTATATATTTTTTAATATATATAATATCAATATTAGAACATAATATATGTAGTGAATCGGCTTTTAAAAGTAAATATTTACATTTGAATAAATCGCGTCTTTTTCCAAATAAAAAAAGTCATTTCCTTTTAAATAGCTTTGCTATGCTATGCTAATGATTTAAACAAGAGACGTCTACTTTTGACTAGATTTAACGAGAGACAGAGATGTGATGTTTTTTTTATTTACACACACTACGTGCTTTCGGGGCTTGTTTTAGCTAGTAGCAAAAACCAAAAAAGAATCTTTGAGAATCTTGAGTCGCCAGAGTATTTAAAACACAATTCATAGCCTTGATTTCATTCATACAAACTTTATTTAACATTTAAATTTATACATTGAAATATATAATAAATTTAGCAAGCAAAAATAGCACTTGAAATCAACTTATAGCTTTTCGGGCAACTTTTAGGCACTGGCTCTCGATATAGGGCCGCCACCCGATGGGGTGGGCTATACGGGCGGTCGCCATTTGATTCTCTATTTAGCACGGTATCGATACCTTCTTGATTCCTCAAAAAAATTTGGAAGTGGAATTTGAACAAAATTTTGTAAGCGGCTTTTTTTGCTGTAATTTATTCTCCTCAAACAAAAGCCCTGAGATGGTTTTTAAATAAAAATTTTTATTACGACTTTTTTCACCTTTCGCGGAAGTTTGTCCTTCGTTAAAAATTTAGGATAAAAATTTACAATATGGCTTTTAAACAAATATTCAACCTACATGAAAATACAAACAATTAGTTTTATGAAACAAAATATTTAATGAAATGTCTTGTGTTGTAATAAGAAAGACAATCTAAACGAAAAATAGTATCAATTGTATTAATTCATATTATTTACGCGCCAAATGTTTAAATGTTTAAATAGTGATCCCAATGCTTTAAATGTGCATTGGAATCGTTTCAGCGAATGACGAAGATATTATGTATGGTAAAGGTTATTTCAATTTTTGTACTATTTTCTTTTAAGCACCTGCAACAATTTATTTTGCTCAAACAAAAACCCTGAGATTGCCTTTGAACAAAATTTTCCGTAACGATATTTTTTAAAACTTTTGTGGCAATTTGTCATCAGTTATCTATCCCGTGAAAAAAAATACGATATAGTTTTGAAACAAAAAATAAGCAATCATTGACAACTAATTGACAACTCGTTGACAACATTGTTTAAATTAAAGATATGATAATTAAATATATATATTGTTCAAGCAGTAAATAATACGTTATGCTCATTAAAAACTAATTAATATTTTTTTAAGAAAATTTATTTTATAAATTAATAATTTAAACGAAAACGCTTTACTTTCTCCATATAATAATTAAAATATCCTTTGAGCCTTTCGAGACTTGCGCATTATCGAAAATTGCCTTTGATAATGTTCATTTCGATATTTTAAATTAATTGGCCTCAAATTTAATATTAATTTAAAGTCGATCAGCACTATTATAGGCATAATTGCGAAATTAATTATTACAAGAATAACGACCCCATTGTTCCCAGGTCGTCAAATCGCTTCACGATCGGACTCGAGAGTGAACCGTGAAGCCCCGATAAAATTGTTCGCTCCTTAGACCTATCTCAAACGTTTAGGGGTTGTGCGATTTTAGGGTGAGGGAAAGCCTACCCAAATTTGTCCCTCTGCGAGGGAAATTAAATAGGGATTTAAGGTTATGATACATTTGTAGAGGGAAATCTTATAGAGGAACGACTGGCTTGGGACGTATGTAGGTATCTAAGCACATATGCATATGTATGTATGTACGTCTAAATAGTCGGGTATCATATATATTTAACAGCTTGTGATAAACTATCAGATTTTGAATTAATATATTTCTATAAAGGATATTGTAAATTATAATACCTGTACCTTTAGAAATTACAGTCATTAAAAAAGCATTAACCAAAATATTTTCTTTGGGCAAAATGATTTTACCGATGTCTGAATAAATATATTTCTAAATATTATATTGAAATACCATAATTTTAAGTATTTTTTTATTGATGTTGAGCAGTAGGACTTGACAAATATATTTACAAAATAAATAAATCAATATAAAAAATAAAATTTGATAACCTAACTTTGTTTTTACCATATTAAAGTAATATAGCTTTTACATGAGTATCTTAAAACACCACTCACCACGCTCTCACCAAACAAATCAAACTTTACACACATCCAGTAGTAACGTAAAATTGTCACGTTTCGTTCAATACGTGTATGGCAAATGAAGATACGCAACTCGTGTAAATCTGCAAATCCTTCGGCTGAAAGATAGCTTTCAATGGCGCCAGATTTCAGATAAACTCGCATGCCCTCTATTCGCCAACGTCTATCCCACTCGGAATGATAAAGATTCTGAAAAATCACCAACATACCTAGATTTTTCAGTATTGTGTATCAGATTCTAATGCACAGATACTCAAATATTTGTTCAATTCTTAATATTGAATCAATATTATATCGGCCTAATTTTATTATGTATATTCATATAATTTAATTAGTAATAAAGGCTAAAAGCCACTGTTTAAATCCTTGTTTTAACGTACACGTACGCAAAATCCTGTCGCTCTTTATCACGATGACTTTAATTATTCGAGCGTGTTTTGCTACCAAGTTTAAATGATTTTCGAAACTCAGAAACAATTCTTATGTACTTCTTTGAACTTATTTATATATGCATATATATACTACTACATACAACTCTATATGTATGTTTATGTATGTAATGAAATTTCATTGTGAATCATAAACTTATTTTCTAATTATTCCATGAAGCTTAAATTCATTATTTAATAAAAAATACCAATAGCGTGATTAATGATGCTAAAATGCGCGATATTTGCACTCTGTTTTATACACATACGTGCACGGCAGTTAGTCGTGAATCAGTCGATTTGTTATGTCACGAAATCTCATTTGAATATTGATAAGCCGTACTACTGACAGAGATTACTATGAACGGGAAACGTAAACAGAAGTTGTCAACCATTTTGTGGTAAAATATTAAATTATATTAGTAGTGAATTCCAATAAAAATCAATGTAGGTGACTCAAACGTAATGAACGTAATTTATCTAAGCTAACAATGAGATAATTTAAAAAAAATATTATTTTGTAAGTACTTTGAACATAATTAAGTAAATAAATTTATTTTTGTTATTATTATTATTATAAATTATAATACAAAATTTTTGTTAGACCAACAGCACGGGTTTCGTCCTGCTCGTTCCACTGTTACTAACCTTCTGTCGTTCACCAAAACGGTGACAACTTCTCATGATGCGGGAATTCAAGTAGACGTCGTGTATACAGATTTTGAGAAAGCCTTTGACAACGGTTGTCATAGGTTATTATTAAAAAAATTGTCGAACCTCGGTTGCTCGGATAATTTAACTCGGTTATTCTTGAGTTATTTAAGCAATCGTAGATAGTTTGTAACTTATGGTGGCCAATTGTCAAAAGAATATTTTATCTCTTCGGGGGTTTCTCAATGATCCAATCTGGGACCTCTGCTTTTTGTGTTATTTATTAATGACATAAATACAGCAATTACAAATTCAAGCTTTCTTCTGTACGCAGATGATTTAAAATTATATAAATGCATTCGATTTGTTGTGAACTCCTCTCTACAAAGTAATTTAGACTCTCTGTGGAGATGGGCTTCCATTAACCGTCTGCCTTAAGTGTCGGAAAGTGCCATACTGTGTCATTTTCTCGATCCTGTTCGCCATCAGCTTATTTCTACCATCTCGGTGGTAACATTTTTACTAGAGAAACTTTCACTAAAGATCTCGGAATCACTTTCGAGAGCAAATGGAGGTTCTCTCTACACATACACGACGTCTGTGATAAATCTTCCAAGATGCTCGGCTTTGTTATGAGGAATGCCTTTCACTTTGACGATCCGTCAGTTATTCGCATCCTCTATGACACCTTAGTTCGTAGCATTCTTGAATCATGATCTATTATTTGGAATCCCCGAATAGCTAAATATTCCCTTTTAGTGAAAAAAATTCAAAAAAAGTATTCAAGATACCTTTACAAAAAGACATTTGGTTATTATCCGTACTTATATCCCAGCGCCTTTCTTTTAGGAGTGTTGGATATGATTCACTGAGTTCTCGCAGAAAGCTGTATGTCGCTAAGCATTTTTTCAAATTACTAAAAGGTGCTGTCAATAATCCAGCTATTCTCGAGGAATTCCAGTTTTGGGTTCCGGAACATAAAAAATAAGCATGTTATATCATACTTCAACAAACATCAATCAATTAGCGATTTATATCTGAAAAAAATGTGAAAATATTTTATAATAGCAAATATTTAAAAATTGAGGAGAAACGTTCGTTATGTTTGATTTGGTGTCCTAATAACTTTAAGTTTTTATAACCAGGTTATATCATCAAAAAAAAATGTTGTTTTTGTAGTAACTCTTACCACATGCAAAACTTTTTTCCATATCAATGTGTTATTGTTCCATAGTCATCTTTGTTTTTGCCAAATGATTCACAAGACAGATACGCATTTAAGCAATGGTTATCTGACATTTTCGTCTAGAACTTTACGCCACAACAACATTATTTTATTTTCAGACGACACATCTTATTCTATTACACACGCAAGTAGATAGAACATGCAAGATAATTCGTCTCTCCATTATATGATCTCGGTTAACATTATAATCGCGTTTTTCTGCCGAAAATAATACGCGCCGGTCTCTGAGCGTTTACTCGTGGTTCATTTAATCTCTAATATACGTCCCTTCTCCTCGCCATAAGTTTAATGAGAGATTCTTCGCCGAGAAAACTTATCGGCTTTCTTAGGGCGTACTATGGAGGGCAGAAGGAGTGGGAAAGAAAAGGATCGCGGGCAAAAAGTTTTCGCCTCCTTTTGCCAACAACGCAAAGTGGGTGTTTTCCAAAGTTATTTACGTGCGACGTCCTCTTTGGCACTTCTGAGGTCTTGTAAATTTTTGAACTACGCCGAGAAACAAATGTCTAGCTGTTCGAAACGACAAATTGACTGGGTCAAATTGTTGTGGCAAGCCGCAAAAAATGTATGGATAAAGTTAAATGTCGTGTCTCGCACGAACTTTAGGGTCTCAATTTGTAGAATGGCAGAATGTGGCAATACTTTATTGTAGAAGGACGATTTAAATATATTTTTTATTTAATAAGTAAAGTAATTTACAGCTATTAAATAATGATATTTTTATCAGTATTGAGCGGCGGTGTCTAAGTTCATCAAAAAGCTTCGTAGCATATTCATATCATTCCAACCCTCCGCTACAAACCTTAGCAATTAATACACATTGTTGACATTGCAATGAAAACTTTATCATTTTAAGTATATAGAGTAGTAGATATTTTGCAGTTAACGCTGTGTGTTGCAACGTTTTTTAACTATATATTTATTTATGTGAAATAAATGGATTTAAATTTTAATAAACACTAATTAAAGAGTTCATATATATAATTGTGAATAGCAAAGATCTTTGCCCCTTAAAAATTGTAAGGGTGGTTTCTGGGCAGGTTTAGTATATATAAATATTTTTTTTTTAATATGTTTCTTTTAAAGTAATAAATGGCAAAACACAAGAAGTCACTAAACTTTTTTTAGATTTTAGATCTGCTTAAGCTAAATATCGCCAGTTTTTGATATTTGCGAGATATATTCACTAAACCAATGTGCATTAAAAAAAAAGATAATTTATATAAACTACTGCTTATGTAATATTACAAAGCTGTTGATGTTCATTGACTAATAAACGGTCAAAATACTTTTATTTAAGCTTAGCGTCAGATTTTTTTAATATTATAACTTTAAAATCAAAGGTTTAGAACTATTATTTTAAAAAACAGCTTACACCTTCATTGCACTTAAAATTATTTTCATGTATTTTTTTTCAGAGGGTTCAAAAATTTTCGTTTGGGTCGATATTCTAGATGTGTAAAAAATAAATCTGCTGTGTCGTAAAAACCTGTAATATAATTTGTACCTTTCCGGTTTTGCTTAACCGTACATAACCTTTGTTTAAAGATTATTTTGAAATAATAGAACCCTGTTCCTCATTCATGCTTTTCTTTATTAAGGTATTTATATGACAAATTTAACTATGATTCCAATTTAAGGGGCCATAAACGGCAAAGTAGAGAGATTTTATAATCATAGCATTTATTTTAAATAATTTATATCATATATAAGTGAAAAATTACAGTATAAATTTGTAAATATATAAAAACTTGTAAATTATATTGTTTGCTTTATCTTAAATTTTTTATATTGCTATTACTTAATTAATCAATATTATAAATATTTTATTTAATAAGTATATCTAATTCATGAACTATATGTAATTCATGAACAGTATATATTTTTAATATACAATGAGGTTCTTAAATATCTTGATTAAACTTTCTTAGAGATTAAAAAAATATTTTAGGGTTAATTAATTTATATTATTCGTTACTTTTATATATTTGTTAATCATATTAATAAAATTTAAATATTTTTTAAATTAGTTTCTTTGATTAAAAATACATATATAAAATAAAAAATATTATTTTTTAGAGCTAAAATATATTTTTTTCTATATAAACAATTTGCCTTTGATAATTTTACCAACTTTTTATTCTAGAACTATGCAAAACGTATTCATAGAACACATATACAAATTATGTAGATGCTAAATTCATTAAATTTTATTAAAATATGTTGATACTAAATTATTACATAAGGTTAAACTGAATACTCGAGAGATAAGGTGTTAAGGGTCGTATTTCATACAAATTAGTCGCATAAGCCAGATGATAAATACTTATGGCTCCGTTTAATTACCCGTAAAGGGCCTTTTTACGCTGAAACCTTCATATTTTATTCTTTTATTATTAAAATTTCCGCCGGTGAAATAATTCGGGAACGGTTTAAACAGTCGTGCGATTTTAATGATAATATTTTTGTCGTTCTAAAGAGACATTATTTATTCTGAAATACGAAATTTTTCTTTTAAGAACATACCGAATTCTTTAGTAACGTCGTTTTAATTCTACATCTTATTTATATAATTTATTAAAAACAAGTTTTTAGAGCAAACCTTTTTTTAAGGCTACGTTTACACCAAAGATACTCTGATATATCATATTTCTTAGTCATGACTTAATACATTTTCATTTTTATTTATGCTTTGTCTTGCAAAGGGCTTGCCACTTCTCTATTTCATAACATAGTTACAGTCTTACACTGAACATAGTAGTATAATATAAAAAATCAAAAAATATAGTCCTAATAAGATTTTGATTCTTATAATTATATCACGTAGAAAATACGTATATAAATAATTTTTACCACGAATTTTTATTCCTGTTATATATATAAGCTTAAGTGCACTTTATAAAAAAATAACTAAGCACCCTAAAACAGTTATTAGTAATATTCATTTATAACTAAGTTAATAAGAACGTCATGGCATCAAGTGGAATGAAAGGTTCATTAAAAAAATAAATAGTTTTTTTACAAATATTTTACTAATAAAATCGTGCAAATCTGTGCAATGTAAGACTTTTTTTTCAATGTAAATAAATCTAACTAATTATTGGTTTAAAAAAACAATCTTTATTGATAAAAATACAATGACAAATAAATGTCTTAGACAGTTCGTTATCCCTCTTTCTTACTTATTGCATAACTGAGTTTATATGCTTCCTTTATTTTATATGACATGACTTTATTCGAACAGACAAGAGGTAAAAACATACAAACGTGGACAAAATGGTGATAGGTTCGAGTCGCCTTCTAATATTTACGCGTTACACGACAGTGTTAATAAACGTCAGTGCTAAATCTCGATCGCTTTACTGAGATCTATTGCCGCTATCTTCATCAGTCAGGGGTGAATTACTACATCCAACACGACAATCAGCCAGACACGCATTCGCTTAAAACGCTTACCAGTAATGGCCAGTAATTCGTGTTTTTGTTATTAAATAAAAAAATATTTTTTAGATATCAAGTTAAGCTTGTTAGGTTAGGTTGGGCTAGGTTATGCTAGGTTGTGTTTGTTTGGGTTTAACTTTCAATGCGGTTGATAAAATCAGCGAATCATTTTTTTGCTACAGTGGTGGAGTACTAGTAAATAAATGGGAACGGTTGGTGTTTCTCAAGGATAAGTACGTTTAAAAAAAATGCATATACCTGAGGAAGCAAATTTACTTGTGTGAAAAAACTTAATAAAAGTACAAATAACAAGACTAACGTTGACTCAAAGATAAAGGTAGAGCGCATTAAGAATCGCTCTAGCACACCGTATGGATTTGAAGATACCACCCTGGCTTTGTCAGGAATAGTAAATAGCGACTTGCTCTCTTTTAAAATACAGGTGAATTACTAATTACAAAGCAAGGAAGAAACCAGAGAGCTTATTTTAATTAAGTGGCTAGAGCAGTAAATTGCTTCTGAAAATGGTACGCAGACGTAAAAACATATTATATAGTAAAAGCTTTGTATCAGAGAAAGTAATGTGAGTTTTATTACCACTTAAGTCAGACACCCATAGAATATGGTTGTTTGTTAGCTCACCTACAAATATTAAAAAAATAAAGTAACCATTGCAGATATAACATCTTATACCACACAATATGCAACTGTCCAGAAAAATAAAAAAAAGCTAAATCATTAGAAAGTTCTGAACTTAGTTTATTTTTACGCTAATGCGTCGACAGCTTAGAAGAAGAAAAGAGATGCCAGCAAAAGGGATATTTCATACCCGAAATAAGGGTTTCTTGTAAATAGAGTATGCTAAAGAAAAGCATCTAGCTATAAAACATCTGACTCTTTAAAGCACTCTATAAAAATGGTACTGGTGGGACATGCAGTTAGAGAAAAAACAGGGTTTAAGCATGTAAAAATACCACACTATCACAAACAAGTTACTTTTCTTTGTAGCGTTTTTTTAAATATTTCTCTTTTTAGACAAAAAATCTTGGGTTAGTGTCACTGTTTTTTAAATATAAAAATACAATTAAGGGATCTCTAAATGCTTTATATTCGCATTTTGCATTTTTCTGTCCATGAATAGTAAAAAATAGATCAAATTATTTTTAGTCAATGTTGTCTAAGAGAATATACCTGTATTTTATTTAAATTTTATTTTATAAGATAGTTTTCAAAAGTTACCCGATCTACTTATGCTTTACATTTCAATGTTGTGTAAGAATTTTCTATTTCTTCTTTAATTTTTCAAACCATTTCATACGTCTTAAAAAACTTTAATTTGCTTAGTTCACGTTAGTAAAACATCTTATAGCCTCTTTATCTATATCAGTTATGAATATATATTTCAATAAATAAATCCATTAACATTGCTAATAAATTTTTACTATAGGTGCAATTCGTATAATTTTTTTTGTCCAAAATATCTTGGTAAAAATACGTGCTGAAAAATAAATTGGTATAATTTTTTTGTTATTGAGCTAAGTCTAATTTTTTATTTAAAATTTAGATCTTTCTCTTTTAAGAATATTTTTTTTATTTGAATTTTAAATTATTAATCAGCAAAATAAATTAGCTGCATCACAACGACCGTTCAAAAATTATGTTAAATGCAGCACATTGGAATGCAAAAAAACAAGTGCAAGGTTGTCAAATCTCTGTTTCAACTTTAAATTGTCATGCAATGCCGGGTTTATTAAAAAATCAAGATATTTACATATCCATTAACACTCAAAAATATTTATTATTGGCCATTGTAGTAGAAAAGAGTGAGCAAAATTTTTATTTTAGTGAGATTAGGCATTAAAAAGCATATATTTCCACTAAAATTAGGAACTTACTTAATCAAGAAGTTTACTTTATATCTCTGATTTGGGATTGAAAATATATAATCTGAGCAGTCAAAAATTTAAATCGATATTTGATATATACAAAGACCGAAAAAGCATCTGCTTTTTTAATTAGTCCAGCTACAACGTCCAGAATTCAGAAAACAACCTGATCTTTTGTAGCTTGTAAATAATTTGTAAGTGCTGCTTGTTACGCCAAGAAAAAGTACAACAAACGATTATATATTTTTGCGTTGTTAAATTTTAAAATTTTAACTTATGCAAAACAGAAATAAATCAAATTGCCAAATTGTTTAAAAAATCATCTGTGCGATCGACTCTTAATTTAATAAAAATTAACTAAATTTTGACTTTCTGACTATTGAGAAAAATTAAATATTTTGTAATGAATGTAATATATTTTTAAGTATTAAGAGTAGTATCAAAACAGTATGTTTGAGGTCAGATACTTTTGATATGTTTTTATTTGGACACTCTTAATACGTTTGTTTCTGTTATGTAATATTTGTATGCTTTTCTATAAGTTGATTTAACTTATCTTTATATATACATAACTAAAAACGACGACGCTAATAAACTTTAATTGCCGATTCATTTTCTTAGAAATTTATTTATAAAAAGTCTGATTTCGCAATTACTCTTAGAGCAGAGTGATGCATATTAAGTTCTCATAACGCGACAATTTCAATTATAGGCAACGACCGCCTTTCTTAATATTTTTTCATCACATATTTTTTGATTCCACGGCAAATGGACGACACAAAAAATGTGGTACTGTAGCAAAAAAAATTACACATAGTACAAAATATCTTCGCATTTCGGAACAATTCACAGATAAGGCCCACTATCCGAACTCGACAAGCGGCGCAAATAAAAAAGTAATTTATTGAAGTCATTTGTTAGTCCTTCGGGACTAATTACGCCCCTGTGACCAAGCGCAGAAACGAATGCCTCTATTAAATCCACGCTTTTTGTAGCTGATATTTTTTACTACACCCGGTACCAACACGGCCCGATGCTAGATAAAATATAAACATTTGTTTCAGTCTTGTTTTGCCAAATCTGTGCGGTTTTACTTAATACTAGAATTGGTTCAAGGATTAAATAAAATGTAGGCAAAAGAAACGTTCTTTATTATTGAACTAAAAATTAAATGTGGTATATATAATTTATTCGTATTGTTCGTTTCGATGTTCTACTGTGGGATAAAACGCAGTTAAACTTGCACTACACGTTTTCAATTAATTATCCGCTTTGTATATCGATGCTCTCGAAGTTGATTAACAACTTTATCAAACGCCCTCCAGTATCTACCGTTTTACTAGGTACTATATATTACCCATTGTTCAAAGCAAGACAATAAACATTTTGATATAGTGGATATTTTAGGCCCATTGTTTTGCACTTTATACTCATTAAGCAAAAATCTGCTCCTGAGAAACTTGACGCTTTCTGTCTAAAGTTATACAAGTTTATGTCCGTATAGAAATCTAATTAATTTTTAAACAGTACAACAGGTAATTTTAAACAGTATGGCAGATATAATATTTCATGTACTTAACAGGTATTCTTATCAATGTCAGTGGGTTTGCTAGTTTCTAACACAGAGTGTATGTTATATAATATTTTTTTAATATAATTGTATTATTGAATTTTATAGATAACATTATCATATTACTTACACATACATAGTACATTGTCAACCAGGCTTTGATATTTTTATTTATATCAATGGAGTCATTGTAGTATAATACAAAAACATAGTTAAAAAATTGTTTAATATAATTTTTTCCTAATAATTTATCACTTAATTGAATCAGTAATAAAAATATTTAAAATAAAATATACTTTGGTTTTTTAAATCAATCATTTTTAATTAAAAAAAAATGTCTAATATATAATTAGATTTACGATTTAATTTTTTTTGGTAACTTTTTAAATAATTCTTGAAACCTGAAGTTCAAAAACGGTTTAAGTTCATAGCTTTGCTTTATGATAAAACAAATAAAATTTTTAAGCAAATTTAATATTATCTTAAAGATGAAAAATCAGAACCCACCAAAGGATTTACTAAAATATCATTATTTTTTTTATCGGCCTACTTTGGTCTTCTTCTGTCGAATGTTTCTTTCACAATGGATTCGAGTCAAATTTTCTCATTAGATACCTCTTAATCTCTCACAAGATAAATGTTTTTAACGGTTAAATATCCTGTAAGCAATTTTTTTTGCATTGAATCCAGCAAAGTAGCAAGCAGAAATTTAATTCATTGTTATTGAATTTTTAATACAGCACACTAGCATTAAGCTTTTTTTCTACACCAAGCTTTCATAAATGTCGCAAAATTTAATTCGTAAAAATTTCATATGTCTATGTTTACGTAATGTAGACAACTATTAGCACTGCACATTTAAAGTATGTAAAGAAATCGATAATTGAAAAAATATATCTAGCTTAAAATATTATATAAACTTAAATAAAATAAAAATATATTAGAACGTTGCTCTAAGTGCTTGCTAAAGAGCGCGCTTACCATAAAAAATAGAATCTGCATATACAAACAGTTAATCAGACCTATCTTAATATATGCCTGTCCTATGTAATGTAACGTCTGTAATACTTTTTTTTCAAATTCCAAGCCATTTAAAGTAAAGTGATAAAAATATTATATTTTACACCCTTTCATACACATCATAAAAACCTAATAATGGTTTATAAATACCAACAATTAAAGAGCAAACTCATTTTTGTATCACAAAATAATATAAAATATTTTGCAAAACTGCAGTAATCCATTAATCGGAGATTGTAGTATGTCATAACACTTATCAATGGTTTTAGATTTTCATCTAAAGATACCTTAATTTGCCTAATTAGTAAATTTTTATTTTTTACTTTTTCTAAAACTATATAATTTAGATTTGTATTCTAAAAATGCTTACAAAAATAACGACATAGATAGTTTTAGATATTTTGCCAAGTGTATTTTAATTACCCTTAATCTATTGTATGATTTTTTCCACTTGAAAAAATTTTAGTTTTTTTCTTTTGAATTTCAAACTGTATGTTTTATTTATTATTTATTTTTAGTTTAATTAAAGCCACTGGTAATTGTATAACTTTAACAGAAAATAGCCAAAATACATAAAAATAAAATAAGCAAAGTAAGAAGATGGCATTCAGAACAATTATTGTCCATTATGTCTATTGCCCTTCTTTTTTTTCTTTTTTTTTGTAAAAGGTTTTATGTGTTTTTCTTTGAATCTTTACTTTATTTCACTTAAGGATAACTTATTATTATTTTTTATATATTTTATTTGTAAACAATGAAAATGGTTGAAAATTAGTATTGTGTATTTAACATGTCTTTACTATTGTACCCATGTATATTTTTAAAATAAACGCGTTTATCAATGAAAAAATAGTCTATTGCCCTAGCTAAAAATCTCTCATTAGAAGATTTTAACTTTGCTAGTTAAATAAAAAATAGATAAAAAAAAGATAGCATATTGCTCAATTATCGCTGCATTAGCTTATCATAGTCTTATTTTATTCTGTTTTAATTTAGAAAATATTTTTTAACTAATCTTATTGTACTAACTTTTGAGGTATATATTTCTGTACTCTTGATATTATAAAAAAAAAACATTATTTTGGTAAATAAATCTGTAATTGAGTTTTTAATCTTCCGTTAAAATATGATAATCTTAAGTTTAATGCGTCACAACAAAGTAAATCAGTAACAACTGATGACTGGTGAATCAGTGACATTTTTATGTATCTATACAAATTAGCCTGTTTTTTATTTTATAAGAACATTTTGTATTGAAAATTAAAGTCTGCTTTCAGGGCTCGTACCTATAGCTTCCTTAAAACCAGTCTAGACCTTATAAAATACGCTATTTTGACCTTAGTAAGGTAAAATAATAATTTATTTAAAATAAAATATAAAAAATAAGGTTTATTGATTTGAAAAAAATAGTTTAAATGACTTTACTATGTATTCTGTTTTTTTAAGAAATCAAAATTCTGATTTACACTTTAAAATTTTTTCAAATATTTCAAGTAAATTGATAATTAAACAATTTATATAATATATAATATGTGATTTTAATAATACAAAATATTATTGTAAATATTTTTATATTTTTACTGTTTCAAATTTTACAATATTTTGTTTCAAATAATAAGACATATTATTTATAGCAAAAAAAAGTTATAAATGGTAAAACAGTTAATCTATATAAATACTTAATTAAGTTAAATCGGCCATAGTTGTTTTTAGGTAAAAAAAAACTCTATGAAAAGCCTCCGTTTATTTTAGCAATCTGCCTAATTTTACATGAAGCTTTTTTTTATCTAATTATTATTGTAGTTATTAGATTACCAAAGCATAAATAAGGCCAATTAGTTCAGAAAATCGTTAACACTTTTTTGTCCTTTAAATTCTTCTGACGTCTATTGAAAGCTTTTAAAAAAAAGCATATTTTTAATATCTCACATGAACCCACTTTTTGATGCAGTGGTATAAACCATAAAAATATTTGTACATATTGAATTTTCAACAAAAAAAGACTATGAGTTTTCCAACAAATGAAAATTATTGATTTTTTATGTTTCTAAAAAAATCATAATAAAAACTTAATTTTAGCTTTAAAATTACTAACAGCTTTTATTATTATTATATATAAAAGAAATTAAAATGTTAAGATCATCATATTCACTTAAAAACAATCTGAAAACATACTCAAATATCTAGAAATCACTTAATTGTTGTTGTTGAACATATATTTTATTAAATCTGTAGCGATTTATACAAAACATTAGTTAAAAAATATGCCGCACACGCATCTGTAGTCCCGCGAACTGTGCTCACGGACATAGCAGCTTTCCAGAAGCTGCATTTTTACTACATTCTCCGACGTGCGGAGTGGGGATACGGTTTACGTGCACGGCGGTGTGTATTATGCGGTATAAAACTAGATTATAGGCATTTGACTTTTAAAAGGACGAAACTATGTACGACCTTTGCACTTAATTACCCGATACAACCAAAAACCTACTATTAAAGCGTATACGCTTGACCTCTACGCTTTCAAGCAGTTAATTAATATTTTAATATTAAAATTTAATTTATTACTTTTTGGATAAAGTATAAAATTGGTATACTTTTGCATGTATATATTTTAATAAATATATCATCTGTTCTGAATATTTATTCGATTTTTTACATTTAGATTTGCTTTTAGAAGTGCAAAAGTCTCGATTTTCAACAAGATTGCCAACCCTCAAACAACCCCCTGTCGCTCTCCATCAGAGTAGGTATAATATACCTCTCGCATAATTCTCCCGAGCGCCATATACATAAAACAACTTTGATCCACTTTTATGTTACAATTCGCTCCGCGTTAAAAGACATTTTACACGATATTGAATAGAATAAAAAAAATAAGGGAGGGGCCGGAGAGCCACCCCAGGCGCGGGAGGGTGGTCTTGGCAGTGTAAAACCTTAAGTTATTGCCCATCAAAGTGAGAGAAACACTGTGAACATAAGACAAAGAGGGGAGAACAATGAGAAAATCTGAAATTAAACAGACACGTCCGCTGCAACAGAGTCGTTTTGCATAAGATAATGCTAGAATATTATACCGAATGACCAAAAAAATCAGAAAGATAATTAAATTATAAATCTTTTAGAGTATTAAACAAAATTTAATAATAAAGATAATCACATGATTTTTACCTAATGAAACGAAGTGCCAGAGATATTGCATAGTCAAATTAATTAATTAAATCTGAATTTTCCAGATTGCGAATTTTGCTATACAAACCACGTTAATACCATTGAACCATAGTTTTGATTAAAATATATAACAAACAGCTATCTAGAAAATCTCGCGTGTCACACGACCGTAAAGGGTTAATGCTAATACGTACCGGAATCAGAAGCCGCGCCTTGAAAAAACAGCTCGTGTCACCCGCAAAATGGTGATTGATTGCCAATTTGCGCGAAAAATCGTTCTCACTAATTACATTCTTCCATTTTCGCGAATTTTGAATTTTACTGTTCCCCCCACCAGACTCAGGTATTCATATCCGAAAATGAACGAGGTTGCCGGATGAATTATTAAAAGCCATTTATCAAACTCGCCCGAGGACGCGCACAGTTTGCTAATAAAAATAATTACTTTTTAACGAGATAGAAATTCGATAGGACTTAGCCCGTAGGGTACCGCGATGGTTAATTTGGGGTTTATCCTATTAGTATCCGCACGAGGAGTTATAAAACCAGGGAAAACCTTTTCTTGATATTAATTTTTATATATTAATTAAATTAAGAAATGCTTCACAAATCAGCAACAAAATTAACTAATTTAAATTTTTAATATTTAAATTGTATATGCTAGCAATACTAAATTACAAATTTTGTTATGCAAAATATTTGAGTTGAACACTAGTTAAATAGTTAAAAAATATTTATAAATGTCCAAATGAGCCTATTTTAATTATTTGCAGATTAGAATTTTTTTATTAATAAATTTATGTTCTTAAATATAAAATTTTGTATATCTTCTTGCAAAATTTATATTCTGGTTTGTTCTAAACATATGTATGTCCTACTAGTGCTAACTTCTCTATTATTTAAAAATAAATAAATTAGTTTATCTAATTTATATTTTATTTTAATGTTAATAATATATTCTTTGAGACTGTTTGATTCTTTTTATGAATTTACTTGTTATTTTGTTATAGATAAAATGCAAAAATTCTACTGATTCACTCTTTAGAAAAGATAAAATTTCAAGACATACAGGTCGTTATGAATATGAAATGCCAAACCAAGAAGTAATTAACTACAAAGTAAATAAAGTATTAAATATAATTGGGAGCTCAAAAAGTTAGAACTAGGGATTGCAATAATACCAAAAATTTCAAAACCTGTGGTAACAAGAGAAAAACATCCAATTCCAGTAGATCAATTTGTTTGAAAAACACAAGTTTCTATATTATAAAAGTAGTTTTTTCGATAAACAAATAGTTATGTTTAGTTGATATCTCATATAAAAAAATAGCTCTGTATAGAATATTTTTTATTGATTTTACATAACTAAAAATATTTTGTATACATACTATATATATATATATATATATATATATATATATATATATATATATATATATATATATATATATATATATATATATATATATATATATATATATATATATATATATATATATTATTAAAATAAATAAAAAAATATATTTTATCTTTAGATATACATATATACACATACACACGCATACATATCATATAATATATAATTTACTAAATTAATAATACTATTATATAAACATTTCTACGCTTATATAAATAATTACTTAGAATTATTTTGAATGAGCTTCATTTACAATTGTAATAAATACATTTTATAAATAGTATACCAGAAAGGTAATATGTTTTACAAACCATTTCCTGGTACAATGACATTTATATCACATTTATTAAAGCGTGATTTTTCATAGTATTTCATGTATCATCCCTTACAAAATGGGCACCATTCGCATTTATAAACTATTTTTTTAAATATTTTTGTTAATAAAATAAATCCAAGCTGTACAAAAAATAGTTGGATTACAATAAAAAACATTAGTAGTAGATGTATTTAATAATTTACGATCCATTTTAATTTATTGGTTAATTTACAAGCGGCTTAGTTATTAGCAAAATTTGTCTTTCTCTGTTCTTATTAGCTTTGTCTTGTAGTTATATAGTAGAATTAACGTTAGATGTATTTAGCTTCTGTAATTTATGTTGTTTTTTATACTAATTTATTAAAAAAATATCTCATGGATTTCTTGAATTTAAACTTGAGACAAATCCCTATATGACAAACTTTTCGTGGCACGAAAAGTTTGTCAAATGTAGACAATTGACTTATTAAGACCAGCAAATTATAAGCTTTTATAGGATAATTTATAAATTTACACTTATACTTACTCACAAAGGTCGGAAATCCGTATTGAAAAAAATATTTTAATTAATTAAATTAGCTTTAGATACGTTACTTCTATATTTTTATATTCAAATAATTACAAATTTATTGTAAGGTGTAAGGCTTACGCTTCTCAAGTATTAGCGGTTAATTTAATATAATTTATACTACAATTTAAATACATTTTGAACCACCCATAGTTTAGATAACATATATTATTAGTTAAATATATTCATTTTTGTTATTAAATTAGAGTATTGTATTACGGTTAGAGGTTAAGTATATTAAATTATTTAATCTCAAAAGTATTGTGAGCTTAAGTTTAGTTAAAAGTATTTGACAATTATTCAAAATTTATGTCCTTAGCAATATCCCGTTGTTTTGTCCGTCTTTCATCTCTACTTAAGCCAATTATCTGTAAAAATAAAATTTTAAGCTAAGTAACATGAATTATATTGTGAAAATAATAGTGTTATTGATTGTTAATATATTATTTAACCATAAAATTTGGTAGTACTATTGAGATTAAGACTCAAATATGTTTTTTATGATCCTATGTTGTTTCAAGATAAATTTGTTTTATTGGTTTATTCTCACACACCTACTTTAATATATTATTATATGAAGAGTTTAGCCTAATTTTATAAATGTTTTAAACTAATACGTTGAACAAACCTCAAAGTGTTAAAATTGAGCACCAACTTCTGAATACGTGTTGTGTGTGTGTGAGTGTCCTAGCCTAAGTTATCGAATATCCATTGCGATGATAGATTAATCCAAACTTTACGGACTTGGGCGAGGTTCAAATTATACGGAAGACCAAAATCCAATTTAACCCGAATTACAGAAATTAATTTATGTATTCTGACGGCGCCTGAAGCTTCGCACACACTTTCACCTCGCCGCCTTGAACGATATAAATATTATTACCAGAATCGATCTCCGATATCGTATATTATTATAATCTAATGTTGTAATACGACAGGCGCAAGACTAATGTCTTAAAGCGGGTTAATAATCAACATCTATGGGTAGATATAGTAACAACACCTGATTTATTATCAGTTAGTTTAGCATTTCGTTGCTATTAATGACCTCTTTTTGTCGATGAAAAGCCATCGACAAAGAAAGGGTTATAATAATTTACTTTACATAATTTATATGTACTTCTTCTTAGCTCTACAGCCCTTCATGGACCTTGATCAAATGCTTCCTCTACTCTTCTTTTTTATAGTCTGTCAATAAGTGAAGCTTATATCGAAAGCAATCTTCCTCAAGTTTTAATAAAAAAAACATGCAGGTTTACGTGCACATTATATGACATGCTTCGCGCTTTTGCCCTGACTCGCTGCTCATCATATTATGTGCATAGCGTGGAAGGGGTTAAGATGCGACTAGGTAAACGCTCGATCGTAACTACATAATAATGCAAAACCGTTTAACAAGTAAAGTTCTAGGAGATATGTAAGGAACATTATTTCCATGTCCTATTAAATCGGAGACATATGACTCCTCATTGAACGACTTTTTAAAAATATTGCAATTTTCATTTTTTTCATCAAATTGTTTTTGATTTAATATGTATAAAAAACCTCTCACTGTCTAGAATAGTATTGTAATTCTAAGAATTGACATATTTATAGAAGAGAGTTGCGACAAAGCGAGAAGTTATTTCTCGCTCCGTGTCGCATTATTAATATTCCGATACTGCTGTATAGTTTCAATAAGTCAGGCTTCAAAGTTGTCACTATCCGTCTTTGTTAGATATTAAATTACTAAACCATCGAAAACGTCATATGATAGATTTTGTAAGTGATTCCTAATTAAACAAATAATAATATTGTTCTTTGTGGAATATTTAATATTAGGCTTCTATTATTAAAATTAATTTTAGTATAGTTCGATAGTCCATTTTTTTGTAATACGTTATTATATAATATTAATATCATAAATATATACAGTTTTGATCAACGGACAATTATGTGTTCATTTAAATGGTAATTGATATTGTCATTGTAATTCAATAATAATCTACTCTTATTTCGCTAATTTAATATGATTTTACTCGTATATGATTAGTGTGATTATTAATAAAATGTACATTTACAATTATGTGCAAATGTTTGAGTTTAACAGATGTGTAAAAAAGAAAAAGAAAATATCAATATTAACCTTAACACAGAGGAAATAATAAAACATTAGTATAATACATAGTAACTATTAAAAAAAATAGTCTCTCAATAAATTGTTGGCAAATATGTTGTAACATAACATATTTCATGGTTTTTCAAACATAAATATTTAAATTTTAAATTTAAAATTATAAAAATTATGTAGTATTATTAACTACTTTTATACCAAAAAAAAACAGCATAAGTCTAAAAACATATTTTTAATATATTTAACTATTTTTTTTTTTAATTCATTAGGATAATATCAGTATTTTTAAACTAAACATACATATAATACATAATATAAACAGAAACAGAAAATAAAAGTAGAATATCATTAAAATTTATTTCTTATTGCACAAAGGTGTTTCTTTATTCCATTTATGCTACCTTTTTATTCTTGTAGATTGCCCTAGGAACATTAATAAATTAATTCACACTTCCGTATATTATATCTCTGGCCGTACTTGTTTTCTTACACTTGACAATCCTTAAATTGTCTTTATTTCTAGTATTAAATCTATGTACATCTTTATTGCTTTTTAAATGCTTATTAAAATACTTATAACATATTTTTTTCTAACTTATATATAAATACTAAAGCATTTATCTTTAATATTTATTAAACATTGAACCATTTCTATATATCAATCATACTTTGAAAACTAATAAATCCATTTTTATTTAAAACTACTCTCATTGTCTTATTTTATAATTTTTGCAACATCATTTTATCTAATTTATTAAACATATCTAATATTGTTGCACAATAATTAAAATGGAGCAATATAATTCTATTCTTAATTATTTTTTTGTGTTGACACTTAACATATTTTTACCCTTTGATAATAAACTTATTTTTTTTTAAATATGAATCAATTATAATTTTTCCTTAAAATTGAATTTTTTATTTGTAACTCTTAAATATGTTATATTATTAAATATTTACAAAATAGAGTTATCTATAACTATTTTTCAATATTATCTAACAAATATTTATAATTATTAAATATACATTTAGTTTTGTTCTCATTCGGTCTAAGTACATTATTTTGAACCATATTTCTATTAAACTTAATTTATTATTTAAAGTATTCACAGTTTCTGTAACATTTTACCCTATGCTATATAAAAGTGTCGTCCGCAAACAGATGTAAGTTACAGTTTTTTAAATTATTAATATATAATATAAACAGCAACGGACCTAATTTAGACCCTTGTGGTACACCATGAGATATTATCTTCTCTTTGAAATACGCTTAATTTATTTTAACTATTTGCTTTTTTTTAATATTTAATATACTATTTCACTTATAGCGATATTCTCTAATTTCTTTAACATTATTTGAAAGCATTCTTGAAATCCAATAAAACTGCTCCAATGATATTTTTATGTATCCTTGGCTAACAACCAATCATTTATAACTACTTATTAAGAAGTCTCAGTGGAATGTTTTTCTCTGAATCCTAATTGTTGTTCACATTATGAATTTTTTAAATAATTCGAGAACTACTTTTTTCATCCATTTTTCTATACAAAGCAACATTTTAATTGGTTGCATTTCTACAACCTTTTGACTATTTTTCATATTTTATTTATAGGTATAATGGTAGCAATATTCAAATTATCATATATTTCTCCTTCTAAAGGTGCTATATTTACTAAATAATATAATATATTTACATCTAATACTGGTTTCATTTGTAAACTTACAAATCATGTTAAGAATCTCTTTTAAGGATGCTGATTCAAATTCACTTAATTTTTCATTATTGTATTCTACAAAATTATTTAACTAAGGTATTGAATTCACACTCTTATACTCGCAATGTAGTATCTTTTAATTTTTTTAATGTTTATATATATTTCCACCAATATCCATTTAAGGTTTTAGAACCATAGTTGGTGATGACTTAGTTGCAACTGAGACTCAGGGTGGAATCTAGTTAGAATATAATTATATTATATTTACATATGTTGTGACAGCCGAGATGTTTTCTCCGAGCGGTGGTGGAGTAGCTGTCGGAGGGATGATGTCCGTGGGAGGTCTTCAGATGTCTAGTAGGTGGCGTGGCAGTGAGTGTACAGCGGAAGTTGATTCTTTTCTGCTACGTTGGCACTCGTTATGGAGGAGTTCCTCTCGGGATGTGAGCGCTCATGACTGTATGTTGTCCGCGGGCAGTGTGCGTCTGCTGGTCTTTTTAAGTGGCTGCTGGTGACTGCCTTTTTCTTATCGGAGTTCAGGTTTAAGTATCATTATGTAGCGATCATACAGGCAAATGCTGCAGTAGCTTCTTAACGGCGAAATAGGTATACGCCTTTAGAAAACGACATTCGGTTGATGCGCATTTTTCAAGATCTTATTGCACTTCAACAAGATTGTTTGTATATGGTGATTTATTATATTGTTTCGTTTCGCAACAAATAAATATTCTTTTAATGAATGAGAATATTTACAATAAGAACAAAACTCGGTGTTATTAATGGGATTTTTTATAGTCGTAACAAGAACTGTGTGTGGTTTAAATCCTTTACGCTATTGTCTTGTTTCGTTGTTGATGTATGATCATTTTGGTTAGAGTAAATTAACTTAAGTTTTGAGACAAAAGTGTGGTTTATAAAATATTTTATTGATTTTTACATCTAAATACTTTTCCTGGCATATTTCTACACTGTTGGTATGTTTTTAATTTTTCATTTAATTCTACTCGTTCTGTATTTAGTATTTGAAATATTTTTTATGATTCATCTCTTTTCTTCAAAGCATTTTTAACATCATTATTAAACCAAGGTTTTGAGTTCTATATTTTAAAATATATTGTTTCATATCTTAAGAACATCCACGTTATTTATACTCCAGTCCCATTTTTGTAATTCTAATTTTATTTTATAATTTTTTTTCAATTACATTATTATTTTTTTTACATTAATTACATTGTGTTTTTGATATAAATATATACAGTTAAATGTTTAGTAACTCTTAGAGTTGTTTTTACTTTACACAGTACTCTTCTAATATTAGTAAAAATTAAATCTAATAATCTGCTCAAGATATTAGTTGTACTTATATTTTATTTTAGTATTAAAAAAAGTATAAAAGTCCAAGTTTTATCAATACTCATTTATAAATACATACGTTATAATCAATACAAAACATCGTTAGCGAACCATGCCGGTGAAAAATAGTACTCGGAGACATTCCGTTCGAATTTCGACATTCGCATGCCAACGGTCATTTGATTGATGCAGTTTTACCGAACGAATTTCCCGGGAAATGCACCGGACTGCTTAAACCCGTCACGTGACAAACGATCGGTCATTTTTCCACGTCAACTGCCTGCTGTTCAAATGGTCGTTTGCTAATTAACGTGTTTGCCTTCGTGTCGGTTGAATAATTAAATTAACCAGATATATAACTAGTTTTCTGGACCATTGGGTAGTGAAAAAAAGAGCCGTATTAGTAATTTTTAACACATTAAAATTTTAAATTTCTATCCAAATAAATTTTGATGTAAAACAAATTCAAGCTTTTGATAATAAATTACTTATGGCATTTTTATTAGATCTTTTCATCTTATAAGAGATTCTCTTCTCTACATTTTAATTTCCATGCTTAAAAAAACAATTTTTAAATATTTATATTCTACGTTGTTACACCATTGATGAAGATTATTAATGTTACTGATTCATTCTTAATTCTACAAGTGCTAATATTTATATTGCTTTTGTAAAGCATTTTCTTCATCTATAATTTCCTAGTTAATCTTTTAATTAATTCTTTTTTTATTTATTACGATTTTGTGCCATTATATGTTTAAGAAGATGTACCGCTAGTTTGAACTAAAACCGTCAATTTACTATGGATTATTATAGTAGAGGCTTATGCTCAATAAATATAACTCTTACAAAAAAACATTTTGAACTCTTATAGCTGCTAATATGATCCTTGGAGCAGCAACGCTTATAAATGACTCATAAAACATAATTTCAACCCTCGAAACACAAGCACTGTTGGTAACTTGTTTCAATTTTCGGCATAACTTACTGCCGTGAATGTCTGTAGGTAATTCAAAATGATATTTGTCAAATCTAAACAACGTGCTCAGATTACAAACCGACTAGTAAGAGACCTTCTTCGTGTCACTAGCATTTATCATTCGGTTACGAAAAGTATCTTGGTATATAAAACAAATACAATGTGTTTCTCTATTTATATTTATACGTAATATTGATAATCGCATTATTAAATATCGTTTACAAAGTAAACACAGATAATATGATAATGATATAGAGTACTTCTTGTTTAATTTATATTAAACGCAAGCTTTTTATTTTTAAAGTATAAAAAACACATAGTACTGTTAGTCTTCTTATACATTTCAATGTCTTGATTTTTTGAGTTTCATTTATATTTTTTTATTTTTATCTTTTATGGAATAGCACTCAAGAATAATTAAAATTGATCGATCGCATTCAAAAGTTTCTCAATGATGGCCATAAAAGGCACAGCATCGCCATTGTCCGCGGGCAATCGTTAATCATAAGCGAAATCGTTCGAGTTTCTCCATGGAGGAGTTGGCGGCGCTTTGTCGCCGGAGCAAGTTTTGAATGTGGCGCAAGTGCAACAATAAAATTTGACAAAGGGCATTTCTCGCGCCGAGTTTACCCGAGATTTTCAAAAGGAGTACTCCCGGGTACTGGATACGTAGTTTTCTGCCGTATTCGGACAAAGCTCGGCTTTGGAAAGTTCGCGCTAGCACCAGCGGCGGAAAGCTCCCCGTGAAAGCATTAAAAATCGCCAAAGCTCTTCGGCACGTACGGACACGTCTCACGCTGTTGAAAGCTCATTTCGAACGTTTCTTATTTTAGCGCTCACGTACCAGGTGGGTAGCTCTTTTAGCTCTCCCGCAGCTAACCAGTCAATTCAAAGCTCCCTGGCATTTCTGCACTCGGATGTATCGAAATGGATTTGATCGTTGTGTTTCTCTGTATTGTACATATTTTTGTTGAGGATAATCGGATTTGATACTATAAGGCAGTGGTCGGCAAAAGCTGGCCCATGATAATATTTGTATTTTAAGTAATAATTTATTCAATTACTGAATAACGGTTTTTTAATTATTTGCACTTTTAATTTTTCATTTTATTACGATACGAAGTTATGTTGTATTACGTTTAAAGCGTTAACTAATATATATACTATTTTACATACCAAAAATATTATAGAGCTTTTAAAAAAAAAGCGCAAAAATAAGTAACTATGTATTCATGTCACACTAGATAAATCTAAATTCAAAAAAATTATAAAAAAATTAAAATATATATACAAAAAATAAAAAAAATAATGGATAAATTTTTTTTTTAGTGGATACACCGACGATTAGCGTACAGATTATTCAAAATAAAAATCTGTTAAAATACATTTAGTTTAAGCACCACCACTGAAAAATTATGAAGGCGAATGCGTCAAAGATAACCAATTAAGTGACAAAGCATTTGCAAAGATTCATCAAAAATATTCACTTTAAACGAATCAGTACCAGATAAAGAACCTCTTGAAAATCACTATCACAAGAAAATAAATATACAATACTGAGAATGACCGTTAAGAGAGTTCAGAAAACAAATTTATATTAAATAAATTCTAAGAAAGCTTCAGAATTTGACTTGATAAAAAGAGCTGCCACGAAAAGCGAATGTTAAAATAATACAGATCAGATCCTTCTCAATTACGTTCATTTTATAATATAATAGTGCAGAAGTGATTATGCATTTATGGAAATTTAATATTTATTTATATTAGACTAATTTTACTGTTACATGTGTGTTAAAAACTATTTGAAAAATCTCTTCTCAATAGACGATGTTTTTAATTGAGAAGAAAGGAGAAATTATCAGTTTTGGTTTCGTCAGATTAACTTGACTAATAAATATATGCATAGGATAACAAGCTTTATAGAAAAGGCAATAGATGAAATAAAAATCTGCTTCACCATCTTTCTTGACATTTCTTAGGCATTTGATAAGGTGTTGGACGATGAACTTATTCATGAAATTATTTGATAAACTAAGCAAAGTTCAGAAATTTTACCTTTAGGATAAAGGTTTATTACTCACGCAAAAGGATGCTTATGCTGATTTTAAGAGAAATAAAATAAAAGTTTTGCAAATAAATGTAAAACTAGTCTTTACCAGCGACCTACCACATGATGAAAAAAAAACAAAACATGATGTTGGTCATAATTTCATAAATGCTTTTTGGTTTTAAATAAAAAGTAAAATGCCTGCACTATACTTTCTAGAAGGTGGCCAAGGTTGGCCAAGGACGGAGAATATAGTAAGTTACTTCGGGGTTACTTCGGTCGAGTTTGGTTTTGCCCGCTCTAAAATCTCTCGGAAGTTGTCAGAGGTTACTGAAAACGAAAAGCAAAGCGGGGGTAATTCAGTCGACTTGGCCAGCTTCGATCGCTTCCAAACATTGTCGGCAAATGGACGGAAGTCAAAGAAACCGAAGTCAGAGCTGTTCTTTCGAGCGCGAGCGGTGAGATACTTCCCCTTTCGCTCTCTCGCGTGTTAAGTGACGAGAGTGAGAGAGATAATGATATGGTTTTTCGCAAACTGAAATAGAACAAAAAGCTTGGTTCAATTTGAAAATGCGCGTATGCGTCCTATGGTTAACACGCACGTCGAGCGCTGCATCGTGGTCACGTGGTCAAGTTATAATACCACATGCTTATCGGGGACTCCAACAGACTCTTACTGACATCTTTAAATATTTTAGGGCACCAAAAGGTATTAATTATATGTTGGATAGTATATTCTTTTAAAGGATAGCAATAATATTTTTTTTCATATAAAATTAAATAATTAAAGAATATTTAGTGGTACTTGATTTTGTTACAAAAAATAGTTTCAAATACCCTTATGTATTTTCCTAGATCGGTATATATAAATGTCACACCATAACGAATTCTTGTTTAGAATTGATGGCGACAAATTCTAGGATAGTCACAGATGTGGTGTTCGTATTTTGAAGTATCATTTTTATGCCTTATGGCATTTTTCAAAGGCCGACAAAGATTTTGCGTAAATTGAATATTTACGACCGAAAAGTTTTCACTGATATTGTATTGGTGAGTGCCCACACAAACTTGTATAATTATCAGTAGCGTATTTTTATTAAAATAACAATTTAAAAATTGCGATTATTCAGCACATTTTTAGATCGCGCGCAAATATGCCAGCTGTGCGTGACAGCAACCGCCGTGCGAACGTCATTCACGCCCACCGTCCGGACGGCATATGAAATCTGTGGCTATCTCCACCGACTTCAGTTAAACTTCGGTTCGGACAACTTCTAGAGAGTGTAGTGCAAGCATTATACTCTTGATTCGAGACTGACAAATCACAGATGAACAAAATATGTTTACGACTTATAGTTAAGCTGCAAGGTTTTTGAATATCGGAATACAAAGAGTAGATGACAATATTATTTCGTTGCACAGGATAAACGCATTGTCTTATGCGTATCCTCCACACAAAAAGGTAGTTTTTCTGGTGCTTACGAGTGAGTAACAAGACTAATGCGCTAGTTCAGATGATTTGTAAAATCTTTTAAGTTAAGCACTTTTTTTTTATTGTCAGACCTTTTTGGTAACGAGTTGGTATTTCCTTTTCATAATTGTTGTTTGAATAACTTTAATGTTAACAATACAATATTTTTTCTTATATATATAAGCTGGATTAAAATTCTCTCATGAATCCCTCATAACAGATTTATTATTATTTACAAATAAACACATACCAATTGCCATTATTAAGGCATTTAAAACTATTGACAGCTTATAGAAAAACAATTTGAAACTTAGATAAGATTATGTATCAGTCAAAAAAACATCGCAATTTTTATCTCGTTAGCGTTTTGTTTACGTTTTAACTCTAAATATCTTTGTATTTGTTTTTGTCAATATTTTATTTTTGTTATAAAGATATCAACGTGCTTTATTTACAAAATACTTAATATTTTTTAGCTTATTTTTGAGCAATCACAAAGACACTTTTAAAAGTTCTTAACGCTAATAGAGGCAAAAATTAATCACCACGGTAATAAAGGCAACGCGAGTTAGATGAATAAACCACCGCATTAATTTCAATTTGCAAAAAGCTCCACCAGCTATTGCCATCTCAGTGTGAGTGAATATACTCTCGGTAGAGTGAAAAGAAATTGAAAAAGAGGCGGACAAAAAATCAGGCAAATTTTTGTATTTCATACACGCGTAACGCAATGTAACGTGTGTCGTCAAAGTATTTTTCTGGGCAGATAGTGCCGGCGAATCGCTTTACCTGTTCGCTCATCTCATCTAGATGATTAATGTTAGGGTCCTGATATTTTCCCTTCGGCACCGCAATTCTCTCCACACACACAATGGAAATTTTTTTGTGAAAAATCTCATACGTGATAATTTTTTTCTTGCAAATTTATATATGCGAGGTGGTGGTGGTGCTGGAAAAAAATAACATCAAAATATTATCCATTCAACCGTTCTCGACGTCGACCAAATTGTTATGCGATGATGTTATATTTTTTTAGTAAAGGATATATTTTTTTGAGGAAAAATCTGCTTTCGAATTAAAGTGATTTATTATGATTGAATATGTTTTTTTTTTTAATATAAATAATAAAATATTTACGACTAGGTAATTTTCTATGTAAGAATAATATGATTTTTATTATTCATATGGAAAGCTGTATGTACGAATAATGTTCATGTAAGCTGTAGTCATTATCGGATCATATAAGAGCAATGTCAATACACCATATTACCAATCGCATAACATATAACTTTCCCCCTCCACATTCGTGCGCGTGAATCGTTAACAGGTTGCGAATGTTGCGACTCAATTAGCAGTTCACTAGAACAGGTCAAAGCAAAATTATTTGCTCTTTTTTATATCAATGAAAAAATAACTTTAATAGCACATAAATTAAATATAAATAAGTATAATTACTTTTTTATAGCGCGTTAAATTTAAATTGCCTATTTACTATCGACATAAAACCATAACTCTAAACTTTTAACCAAATCGAAAAACTTAAAAAAATCATCTCGGAAATTTTTCTCGCAGACCATATCTAGTAAAAAATACAAATTTAAAAATATAAAAAACTGTCGCAGTGCGCCATGCAAGTTAAACTGACACATCTCTCTACCTCATCGCCATTTTTTCAATTTCTATCCCCCCTACCACTCTAAGCCAATAAAGCCTGAAAGTACCCCTTGGGGGGGCACCGAGTTGTTACTACTGTAAATATTTTTGACAATACCCAATAAATATTCAAATTCGTCCGTGCGTAAGCGGCATAAAGAAAATTATTCTCGCTGTGGAAATGAAACGTGGGAATTTGGAGTGGGGATATCACTGTGAAAGTGGTGGGGGATCAGAAAACCTACCCAGTGGGAATCCGGTTTGGATGCCGTGAGAAAGTTTAATATTGTTCGCCGGGAAATATCATTGCTTCGCTTAAAATTTCAATGAAGTTATAATTTTTTGCGCGTTGAAACTTTAATTTTTTTTTTTTAAATTTAAATTAAAATATTTAAATACTAAATTTATTTAAAATCTCTGCATATATAAACATGTTTACTTTATTTATTTATTCAATATAATTTTTGTATTGTAATATGACAATATATATTATTAGTCTAAAGCGTCACATTAAGGGCAATACAATCAACAACTACTAAGTAAGAAGTGACACACCAGACTGAAATCAAAATTTGTAAATCAAAGTTATAATCAAATTAAATTTGAATTACTCATTTAAGATTATTCACCCGAAATATTAGATAAGCGAATAAAAATTAATCTATGATTATCGATTGATTTTAAAATTTAAAATAATTACAAATTTTAATCTGTTAAATGATATTCAAATTTAAAAAGGATTTTAATTCAGATGTTTTATATATTATTTTAGCGTTATCAATATGTAATATTCTTACCAACCTAGTATAAATAAAAAAAATAAAAAATCTTTCAACGAAACCTTATTTGAGCAGCGTAGCAACATCGTAATGCCAGATAGTTTATTTTTAATACATTTAAAGGGTATTTTTTCAAAAGTAGATGTATTCTACAACATTATTAATTATTTAGATGCAAAGTTTACGCCTAATACTCTCATACCTGCGACGTAGAATTTATGTTGTTTCACTAAATAATAAACACTCGATACCGCGTAAAATTCAAGCGGGAGCTCCTAAGGGAAATTTACTCAGGCCGTATCTCTTTACCTTATAAACAAACAATATCCCAAAAATATAAAAAAGTATTCATATGTATACGTTGATTTGTCAAGTACTTACGGTCTTAAATCAATTGCAAATGATCAAGTAAATATTTTTAATTTAAACACAATTGTTCTTAAAACTGCCACCACTTCTTTAAAATAAACAAGGCATTAACGCGAAATAAATAACAAGCGTTAAATATCTTGACTAATATCTAAACTCCAAGCTTAAATTTAATAAACATAATTTGGAACTTTCCGCGATTGCGAACCTTAAAATATAATAATATTTAATAAAAATAAGCGCATAAATCATTTTAACAAATGCCTGTCCAGTGTGGAGTAACATTTGTGATACTATTTGTCATTTTAAATAAAGCTGTAAAAATAGAATACTACACCTTTTTTTATTAATTTTGAAAAAAAACAAAATTCTTCAAAACACACAATTGAAGAACACTGCATTAACATCCCACAAAATATTACAAAAATATTTCACGAAACCATACTAATTCACTAATCTTGTGTATCGGTGATTACGATAAAAACAACCCTTAATTCAAATACCATACACAAATATTGCTTTAAAGGGTAAAAACAACATATCAATGGTTTTATATCTTCAGTGAAAATTATTTAAAATATCACTTTATTTTTTCCCCTATATTTTTATTTTTCTTTTGCTTAAATTGTAAGCATAAAACAGTAACACATATATTAAAAATAAATAATAAGTTTGACTGTAAAATTATTTTTAATATTAAAATACACGTATTATAAAAATGCAAGGTTTTAAATATGCGTTCCATTTTTTAGGCCAACGTGTATATGCAAACTTGTTTAACCAAAAGTGATAAAGACAAAAATACACAGCGTAATCTTTATTTAAAAAGCGCCAGTTAAGATTTACCATCGTCGTCTGAAGCACCGGTGCTCATAATTGTTGTACAATCATCTCTATTGTATAAACACTTTTTTCACAAGTATAAATAAATTATATAAAAATGATACTGTATCAAAAAAATATATCATATAAAATTACTATGTTTTTTGGAGCACGTATTCTTAAATTATATCGAAACTCAATATTTGTATTATTTAGGTAATTAATTTAAAGTTTAATTAGTGAAAGATTACATTGTGATATACTAAAAAATAAAAAATAAATATAAGACAATTGCTGGTTCTTTGTAAAATCGATATTAAAATATTTTCCTAATATAGCGTTTATTCAATGGTACATTCTTTTGATAAATTGTAACGTTAAAACCGTTAATTCAAGTGCAGGGTTGTCGTAGCATAAAAAGTCGCTCATTGTTTTTCATCTCGCACCATTAAGTTCCTTACCGTGCTTTACAGATGCATTTAACTTGAAGTACGTGAATCTAGTCTGAAACTACTTTAAAGAACCTCAAATTCGTGCATTATAAGCTTAAATTATTATGGATGTAATCATAAATTTAATTTAGTTCATCGCACTATTAAACCGCTGCGTTTCTCCGGTCTAATAAATAATATACAGTGTTAGCGATTCATCATCATCAGAGAGCTATCGCTTTTCTTTTTCCAAGAAAACCGCAGTGCTTGGGTTAAAATTATAACAAACACGTGCGCATACATTTTTTTTTTTTTTTTTTTTTAAATGTTTATTTCAAAAATAATTTAGTTTTATACAAGTTATAAATTACATGTTTCTGGCTTTTAGCCATTATCATGTTTACAAGCGAAATTACAATAGTTTAAATAAAAATAGAGGCAACAATATGCAATATTTAATAAGTAAAATTTAAGGAGAAAATACTAAAACCTTTATACAATAAGAAAAAGAAAATAAAATAAATAAAATATAAGATACATAATTAAAAATAACACTTACGAACTGGGGCTATTGAAGTCGTGGTTACAGATTTGCTATCAAAGCATTATGTGCTTAGGCATTTTATGTTTATACTTGAAATTTAGTGTGACTTTGTCATAGTTACCAATTTTTGCAATTAATTTATTATTATGTTCACGCGAGATATTTTTGTAATAATTTATCGTATTATTAATAATGTGATTTTTAATTGTAGGTATAGAATATCGAGTGTGGAGTTTCTTTAAATTAGTATAATATGGGGTGTTATAAATTATTTTTACAGCTTTATTTTGAATTACTTGTAACTTATTAAAATTATTTTTACACGTATTACTCCACACTGGGCAAGCGTATGTTAATATCGGTCGTATTAATTGTTTATATAATAAAATTTTGTTTTTAATCGTCAACGCGCTTTTTCTGTTAAAAATGGGTCTCAGAGCTGAAATGGCGGCAAGCCCTTTAGACCGTACTTCTTTTATATGCTTTGTATATTTTAATTTAGAATCTAAGTGAAGACCCAGATACCTAACACTCGTTTTCCATTCAATGTTTTTGCCCTGCTCGGTTTTTAAAGGCGGAGGCAACGGTTGCCGGCGCATCGTAAAAATGATTGCCTCAGTTTTATCGTCGTTTATTTTTATTTTCCACTTTTTTAAATGTTTATTTAAGTTATGCAAAGATTTTTGTAGTTTTGTTGCTATTGGTTTAAGACCATATGAACTAGTTAAAACGGCCGTATCGTCCGCGTAAATAGAGAGACTGGTGTTTTTTAAAATTGGAATATCGTTTGTATATATTATATAAAGATACGGCCCAAGTATGCTCCCCTGAGGAACCCCGGCTGGTATTTTACGCGGTGTCGAATTATCGTTATTTAAGGAGACGACATAGCTTCGATCTTGGAGGTATGATCGGATAATTTGTATCAGATAGTGTGGGGTTTTGTACCTATCTAGTTTGTATACTAGCCCTTCATGCCACACAGTATCAAATGCCTTCTCTACGTCTAACATTAAAAATCCTGTGCTTTTTTTCCTGTTAAAATTCGCAGAAATGTGCTCCGTGAGTCTATTAAGTTGATGCGTTGTTGAGTGTCCTTCACGGAAGCCAAATTGTTCGTCAATGATTTTACTATTTAGACACTCTTTTAAACGTGATAAGATAATCTTTTCAAATAATTTACTTAGGGACGGTAGTAAGCTAATCGGTCGGTAATTTAATGGGATGCTATCAGCTTTACCGGGTTTTTTTATCGGAATTATTTTTGCAACTTTCCAAATACCTGGAAAATACCCAATAGATAAGCAAAAGTTAAATATATTAGTTAGGAAATGAAAGCATTTAAATGGAAAGTTTTTTATTAAGATGTTATCTAATCGGTCAATTCCCGGAGCTTTATTATTTTTAAGTGATTTTGCAATGTTATAAATTTCGAACGGGGTAATTTCGTTAATAGTTTTCTTATCTATTCTAGTTTTATCAAGTCTTTGAATTGAACGATCAACTTTACTCTGGGTTTTTAGATGCGTATAATTTTGCGTTAGCACATAGGATGTAGAGAATGCATTAGCTAATACCTCAGTTTTTTGTATGTTCGAGGTTACTATGTCGTCTCCATTTTTTAACGGCGGAATGTCTGAATATTTATTTTTAATTGATTTAGCGATTTTCCATAATGAGTTATCTGCTGGATTTAGTTTTTTCAGTTTACGCGACCATGAATCATTTTTAATTATTTGGATTTTTACGCGGATATCACTGGTTAATTTATTTAATAAAGTTTTAAGCTGGGGTGATCTATTTTTTTGCCATTGCTTTTTAATTCTGTTTTTGATTTTTATATATTCGATAATTTCTGGAGTTAATTTTACTTTATTTGGTATATTTTTACGCGTCGGTATAAATGATAGTTTACCCTGCTCGATTAAATTTGTAAAAAAATTAATATCATCGTCAATTTGCCTGGTGTTTTGTAAAGTGTATATCTGTGGAGCGCCGTGTAGACGACATTCAATGAAACTTCTAAAACCTTTCCAGTCAGCTCTTCCGTAGTCAAAAAATATTTCAGGGATGACCTCAACATCGCCTTCCAGAGCAAAAAACACAGGAAGATGATCCGAAGATAGAGCTTGGATGCAGTGCATCCCCGAAATTGGCGTAAAACCTTTGACTAATGCGAAATCAAGAGTTGATGGAGACATGTTATTAAAAGGATAGTGTGTGTGTGAATTTGGAAAGTGAATATCCGTGTCAGTATCGTGCAAGTAGTTAAAGAGCATGGAACCGGATCGATTGGTACTAGAACAATTCCAGTGCGAGTGCCTGGCGTTGAAATCTCCGCTTAATATAACAGAGCTTCCAAGTCCAAGCACAGCATCTAGATCACTCTGCAACAATTCGTCTCCGGGTGAGTTGTATGCGGCAGCAATTGTGATGATTTTATTATTATTATTAATTTGGATCGCGACAGATTCTAAGTTAATTACGTCGGGATTTATACGCGCGTGTTTTATAGATTTTTTAATAAAAATCGCAACCCCGCCACCTGGCCTTGAGAGTCGGTCTCTCCGGAGGCAAACAAAGTTCGGCAAAGATATTTTAACGTGAGGTTTAAGATACGTCTCGGTAACTATGACAATGTCAATTTTATACTCACTGATCAATAGCTCCAGCTCGCCAGTTTTGTGTCGAATTCCACGTGAATTCCACGTCAGCAAATTCAATTTCTTCTTAGAAGAGGACATCAAGGTACTCTACCATCATGATGGCTATCTCCATTTTGCTCGCACACTTGCCAGCTTTGACCCGAATCTCCTGAAGTACGAGGAGCATCTTCCGTAGATCCGAGGACGACATGGGGGCATCCTCTGCGCCGGTGTTTGGTGCTGCTGTCGGCTCTGGTTGTGATCTTTGAGCCTGTTTGAGATTAGCGGCCGCAGCTGAGAAGTTCTTAGCCGGTTGGGATGGTCGGAGTGCGGGAAAATGCTCCTGAACTAAGTTAAATGTCGGTCCAGGTGCAGCCGGGGCGACAGCCGCGACGGTAGCTGGCCTTTGATGTCTCCTCTGAGTCTGGACGAGATACTCCTTCCTGCGAGGGCAGTCCTTGAAGTTGGCCGGATGATCTCCTTCGCATCCGATGCATTTCGCTGGTGTCTCACGATCCGTTTTCGAGCAGTCAGCGGTTGCGTGACTGCCGGTACATTTGACGCATCGTGGGGTTCGGTGGCAGTTTTTGGCTGCGTGTCCATAAAGCTGACATCTGAAACATTGGGTTAAATGTCCATTGTTACGCTTATACCTTTCCAGAATGGCCTTGGCGAAACAAACGTACCGGATGTTTTTGATTGCAGCTGTCTTGGTATCCGAAGAGAACTGAACCAGGTAGAGGCGAGAACCTCCTAGTACCTCCGTCTTTGTCTTCATTGTCGTCACTTTGACGACATTGAGTCCTTGCCTTTGGAGGTCAGCAGCTATGTCTTGAGTTGGAACTTCTGGTAGTCCTTTCAGGACAGACTTTACTGTCTTGTCCTCGTCAGTGGTAAAGGTATGAAATGGGCGATGCCCCCTCAATCCTTCCATTAGTAAGGCTCGTTGCTCGAGCGAAGAACACTGGACGGACACGTTGCCCTTTCCAGTGTAACGCAACGTGAAGTTGCTGGATTTGGTGACGGATTTAATAAGGTCCGTCGTTTGAAGATGTGAGCCCGTGACCTCCATAATCACAGGCGGAACTCTGCTTGATTTGCTTCCTAATACCTCGGGAAGCTTTTCGAACCTGTTTTGGCTCGGGGTTGGTCCGGGGCTCCTGGACTCAGTGGATGGTCTGGCAGTTTTTTTCGGAAGTTGCCATTCCGAATCTTGACTGGGGTTAAGGAACGCCTTAATCGTCCCCACAGAACGCTTACGCGTCTGCGCCTTTTTCATGGCGCTGTTGTTTGGTAGGCAGTGAGCAAAATTGTTCAGCGGCGCAGCTGGCAGGTCCGAGTGTGTACAGCAGCGCGGTCTACGCACAGAGCACGAGGTGCGTCCGTACACCGCGAAGGCACAAAGCGGAATGACGTGCGCATACATAAACATGTTTGCGTTTAAGAGAAGAAAGAATAAAAAAAAGCGCACGTTTAGGAAGATTAATAGCCGACCGACGAAACGAAGGCTGTCCATGGTGGAGCACGAAAAAAAAATAAGCATACCAACCATGATGGATGTATTATAGTAGAGTTCACCGGGAAAATATGTTTTGGATGCGCCCTAATGCATTATTAATAAAGGGCCAAGATCTATTCGAGCAGGGCAATTCAAAGGTATCAAAGAGTGCAGAAGTTTAAAAAAAGAATAAGAAAAATATATATTGTTCACTTGATAATGCCAGATTAGACTAAAAATATGTAAGTTGTATGTTACTAGCAATATCATTAGACACAACGACTTACTAAAACTTATCAAAATTGTCAGATGTGTTTATATTTTACCTTGTTAATCCTAGACTTTTCTGTCTCTTGCCTGTTTGACATAGCATTGGTATATTCATACAGGATCTTTTTTTTTTTTAAATAATATTAAATAATAAAACGGTCAATCGACTATTTAAAAAACTAAGTTTGCTATTAATTTGTTGCTGTGAAATTTTATACATTCGCGATGCTCATTGTTTATTTTTTCAAAATGTTTTGTAAATGATAACAGTTAAATATGCCAAATCCTACAGCCAGTTTTGGTCAAGCATGTTTTAATGATCATTAATTTTTGGTTCAAGAAAATAAATGATTTCGTCCAACAAATAGCATTTTTTTTAAAACTTGCTTTAGCTTAATCACTACACATCTGTGCGTTAAATTAGATGTTTATTTTTTTTGTCTTTGCAATGAATTTAAAATGTCACTGTCAAAAGATTTAACTCTAATCCATTTAATAATTTTAAAAGCAATATCGATTTCATTTTTTGTGCTAATTCTCTTTTTATATCAAACTAAATTTATAAATAATGCAGTGACACTCAAAATATATTGGAAAGCTTCGTCATTCTGACATAAAGTAATCAATCCATCAACAGGGCTTTAGTTGGGATAAGTTTTAATAATAGCAACTGTATCATGGTTACGTATTTCTTAAATCCATTAAAAATATACCTTGAGTTCTCGGTTGTACTTAACTATTACCTAACGCTTTTTCTTTAATATAAGAATCTGCAAAAATTATTTTATTAAATACTAACAATTGTACAATCTCACCGACATTTGTTTATTAATCCAATTATATGTAAAATAAAATACATTAAATATTATCATGAGGCGTATATTTACTTTTTCAATAATTTTTGCATATATGTATATTATAGATAAGCAATTTAGCTTAATTTTAATTTTGCTTTTATTTATTATATTTTCAGGTGGTGAATCCACAAATTCAATTAAAAAAAGAGTTTGTGTCTGGCTTTAAAACCTCTGAGTCCCATATTGTTGAGCCTTTTTCTTACCGTCCACGAATAAAGGGATGGATATCCGCTTGCAGAGTCTTCAGCAAACAGCTTTGAAGACGTTTTTTGACGATTTTAAAAGGACTTTAAATCAAGATTCGATCTCCCTGTGTACATGTTTTTCATTTTCTTCCAGTTTTTGATTTTGCTTTGTAAAAACCACATTCGTTAAACCGTTTCAAAGCATTTTAAACAACGTGTAGTAAGCAATTATTGTGTTTTATAATTTTTGATATATTCAGTCGTTATATGTATTATGAAATTGCAATAAATGGTACTTTTATTGCGTTTTTATAACATTTTAATATTTATAAAATATTCAAAATAAATTAATAAATAAAAAATATATAACAGCAAATAAAAACCAAATTCGCGCAACTAAACGTAAAAGTAAGCAATAAATGGAAATAAATTCTTTTCTTTCGTTTTTAAAATTACAACTAAAACTTTTTGCTAAAATATTTCGGTCAGACTAACATTTTGTTAAGAGTTACACAGAATTTAAAAAGGTGCCCCATTATTAAGGCATGGCATTACAGCTTCATTTTATATAAGGGGTTGCAATTTTTATTTTAAAAATATAAAAATACCTACATGGTAAACAAAATAAGCAAAAATTAATAAAACAAATATATTTAGAAAAAAATTTAAATGTTTAAAACTAAGGCAGTGACCGTGTTTCAAAAACAAATTTTTCACAAAATTATACAAAAATATTTCTTATAAATTTTTATTTTGCTTTAATTTTAAATAATACACATTTTTACTCGCCATACTTTTTTCTCTAAAATGATTTTTAACAAAGATACGATTTTTTTATTTTTTAAATACCCACCATTTTTAAACAAAATGGTGAATAAGGCTGGCTAGCAAATATGTCTGAGATGTTGACTAAATCAATTTTTAAGCAAAAAATAATGCTAATATTATAAAAACAGCGAAAGTTATCGTGTCCTCAATTTTGAGTAAATTCTATATATAAACCTATTATTTTCAGGAAAAATGTGTTTTTATAAGGATTCAAGTTAGGCTATGCTACGATTTATAACGTAGCATAACCTAACTATCGTAGCATAACCCAACATAGGCTAACTCAAAAGATTTTACTTTAATGGAAAATATAATTTGATGTACACGTGTTCTAAATTTTATATCTTTAGGTATACACAAGGAGGCGGTCACCAGGGCGGTGCAGTGGGTGCAATATTATAATTGGGCAAATTTAAAAAATATTTTAGAACCTTTTTATAAAAATTATTATTATTTTTTTTTAAATTGCAACTCGTCTTTATCAATTTATCTACATATAGAGGCAGTTACAAGGGCGGTGCAACAGGTGCAAGTTACCTAGGCTCCACAGTATAAGAAGATGCAAAAAAAAAAATTAATTTAATATAAAAAAATAAAAAATTATAAAAAAAATTTAAAAAAATAAAAAAAAATTTAACTTTTTTTAATTTTCAAAGAAAAAAATTCAATTTTTTTTAATTTTCAAAAACAAAAGTAGTATTTTTTGAATTTAGAAAAAAAAAATTAAAATTTTTTTTGAATTTCAAAAAAAAAAAAATTTTTCAACGATTTATGAAAATCAATAACTTTATTTATTTTTTTTGTTAAATTGCAACTTTTTGAACTGTGGAACCTTGGTACCTTGCACCTTGTTGCACCGCCCTTGTTACTGCACCTATATGTAAAAGAACTCATAAAATGATGGGTCAATTAAATAAAAATAATTTAAATATTTAAATCTTAAAAAAGTTTAATTTTTTTATTCGATCTCCTTTTAATATGCAGCCTAGGGACCTTGCACTCGTTGCACCGCACTGGTGTCCACCTCCTTGTGTACCTAATGGTATAAAATTAAGAACACGCGTACATAAATTTATATTTTCTATTAAAGTAAAATCTTTTGAGTTAGGCTATGTTGGGTTATGCTATGATAGTTAGGTTATGCTACGTTATAAATCGTAGCATAGCCTAACTCAACCTAACTCGAATCCTTATAAAAACACATTTTTCCTGAAAATAATAGGTTTATATATGGAATTTACCCAAAATTGAGGACACGATAACTTTTGCTGCTTTTATAATATTAGTATAATTTTTTGCTTAAAAATTGACCTTGTCAACGTCTTAGATATATTTGTTACCTAGCTATATCAACCATTTTGTTTTAAAATGGTGGCTATTCAAAAAATTAAAAAAATTGTATCTTTGGAAAAAATCATTTTAGAGAAAAAAGTAAGAAAAGTAAAAATGTTAAGTATTTAAAATTAAAGCAAAATAATCTAAAATTTTATTTAAGTTTGTCAATTATTTGTTTTCAAGACACGATTACTGCCTCAATTTTTACCATTTTAATTTTTTCTAAGTATAATTTTTGAATTGATTTTTGCTTAGTTTGTAAAGTATGTTAGTTTTTTTTTATTTTTAAATAAAAATTGTTACCTCTTTTATAATATGGAGTAGTAAGGTAACGAAGAAATTAAAATCCCCATTTAAATTGCAAAAACTGCTATTGCACCAAATTCGTAAAATGCTATTGCACCAAAAAAATGCAGTTAATAGACTAGAAGCATTTTAAATGTAGCTTTTTAGACGCAATGACTTTGATTTAATATATTTTTATAGGATGCGACCGAAAATTTTTTTATCATGAAACAGAAGAAGGTTTAAAAAACTGTAGAGAAATGATTCGAGATCTGAAAACTTTAAACTTTTAAAGGTAAGAAATAATTTAAAAAAATAAGATGTTTTAATTGTGAAACATATATCTATCGACTGAGATACAGCCAAATAAGTGTTTTGTGTCGTCAATGACTGGGAGGGATAAGAAAAATATTATAAAATAAAAGTGTTTTAAAGTAATCAAGCAAATGTGGATCTTCTGTAAATGTGGTCGATCGACAACCTAATAAAAGTATCACATTTAAAAATTTTCTTAATTTTTTTTCCTAGCAGAATAATCTTATAATTTGAGCAAAAGACATTGGGCAGTGATGGAGATGTATTAGTCTGTAGCGTCTTTATATATGGCTCATTTATCTGTAATCTTAGCAAAGCAAATTCCTCTTTGTTGTTAGAGGAGATTGAGAGATTTTTTTAGTTATTTTTATTGAAGCAATACAGGTTGTATCAGTATGTGTACTTCTGTGCCTTTTTACTAGAAGCGTTCGAATACAATTTATTGTATTCTCAATGTAGCGTGTATTTTTACAGCTGCTTAGAAGTTGTGTCGATAATCTGTTGATGCTGAGCGATTTTCAGGTACGAGCAAAAATAATTGCATGGCGATAGCCTCCCTTATTCTTGGCTTGAATAATAAATATCTTTCAAGAATTTTGTGATTTGTGTAATAAGTTGCGTTTTTGTGATTTTTTTCCTCTCTGTAAGTATTATTAGATAACCATAAAGAAAAGATATATGATCAAAAACACTGTCCAATAGCATAAAGATTGTCGAAAAAGATAAAATTGCAAAGGAAGCGAGTTGGAAAATATGCGAGGTCGCCTGACATATTGTCGCCCTCGAGACCTTGATACGAGTCTCGGTCTTAGGCAAGGGCCAAGTAATGCTATATTTTGAGAAAACAAATAAAGCAAGGTCCCTTGACACGGTACTCTAATGAACGGCCGACACGTGATACGGTACTCTAGGTACTTTTAAAAAGTGACGTCTCACTGAGCCCGACAAATAAGCGATATTATTTTTATAATCCAACGACATTAGCGCTAGGCCGTATTTTAAAAACTAATTAAGTGTAATGTGAAAGGTGGGTGTTTTTTTTTTGTTATCGATGACCTTTGGTTATAATAAAGTCGTATAAAATGTGGACCGTCCGCCCTTTAATGGTTCGCGATGGGAGTAGTTTTATATATTTATGTGGTTTGCATGATATATTTTTATTAATGTAGAAAATTTACAACTGACGCGTGAATTTATACCAGAGAATACTGGAAATAAAATAAACTTTATCTGCCATGATAAAGCTCACAACAGAATTATGTGTATTTGTGAAATTAAAATCCAAAAAAAAATGTTTTATATCTATTACGTATACGTTAAAAAATTATATTGCTTTTTAATATATGTTAAGAGATACTAAATTTTAAAATATATTATATAAATAATAATGTTTTGCATATCAAAATTATTTTTATTTATTAAAAAAGCTATTAAAAATCTAAAAATATATAAACTTATATATCATTTTTATATATAATACATATCTTGTTATGAACTTATCACTATGTTTAGTGTTGAATCTAGATAATATATTAAGGATTTTACTTCATTCACATTATTTAATATGCTATGTTCTATATAATTGATTTTTCATATTTTTAAATAATAGATTATGTTTGGGAAACCCTGCTTCAATAATTATCTAATATGTACTATTTATTAATATTATTTAAAAATATTATATAAGCAATGGCAATGATGATAAAAAAATCAGATAATTTTTACTCTCGTCTGTTATATCACGATCAGAATTAAAATCATCTAAAGATGTTGTTTTTGATTCTTAAAATTTAATTTTGATCTCTCTGTTTCTTATAGAATGTGCCATATAAGCAAAGATGGAGCTACCGCTTCTCTCTTCACGTCAATCAATGTCCAACGTAACTTACAACTGTTGCACAATTTTATTTATAAACTAAATTTTAGATAAATATCTTATGTCAGTTATTATAGAGGTCGTTTAGTAACACTGTCGTGACGAATGCCGCATCGAAGGGTTTAGACCTTAAAGCTCATTACAGCATTGTTACAACCCATTTTTATGACACGTTACAAAACGAACCATTCAAACAAACCATAAAGCACAAATCCAAAATAAACTTTCAATATATATTAAGAGCGAGAGAAAGAGAGAGAGAGAGAGAGAGTCCAATCGTGCAACATTGTTCGATTTGATTCTAAAGCTCTCCTCTAACAACTTTTACGTGGCGCGCCATGAAAAAGAGCAATAACGTCGACCGAGGGACTTTGCGACATCGTAAAATTTTCAATCGATACTCGATACTTGATACAGGCAGCCACCTAATGCATCACGAATATCGTTTATTAGCCTCGGCTTGTTAGCGGCCAGAGGTGAGCTTTTACGACGGCAATAAAGCCGAGCTTTCAGCGAACGGACCCTGTTATAAACTCAAAATTGGTCGATTTTGTCGAAATCGGTAGGCCGACGATTTAACTCTCACCTACTCAGCCCTAATCGAATTATTATGTATTTTGATGATGCGGTAACCGCTAAACGATCGGTTAAATGTGAACAAACGGTCGCTTTTCCAGCTATGCCTCCTGCTGTGTAAACAAATTTGATAGGCTTTTATAATCTATGTATGAATATACGTTAAAAATAATTATGTATTCATAAGTGAAATGGGCACTACAATGTGTTTACCATAATTGTTTTATTTTAGATAAAAAAAAATACGCTGCACCTGCAATAAATCCTAAATATTTTGATTTTAAAGTTAATAACCCAAATTTTAAATCATAAAGAAAAATATTTTTTTATCAGATTTCAGGATCAAAAACGTTGATTACGCAAAAGTTATCAGTTTCGTCCGAGTGCGTGTTTGGGTTCAGGGAATTTTCAAAGCGGCGAAAGTTACCACGTGAATTTTTGCGGCCGTGTGTATTTATTTGACATCTGCCAGCATATGGTGACAGCTGTCAACGCGCACTATTTTCACTGTCCACTTTCTTTTCACCAGCCCCTTTATTTTTTTGTTGATAAAGTCACTAACGGGAAAATGATCATCCACGGCACCGCACCGTTTCCAATTGTTTTCGCCTCACTATTGGCCTTTGTTGGTTTATTTACGAATCGCGTTTTGTTTACGAATAGCTAAAAGTAAATGGCCGTCGGTTTGGTTAGGCTATCGATTATACTCACGAAGGCAGTTAGTTCACGAACTCTCAGTTAATGCTATGGTGTAACGTGAAAAAGTTTTTGAAAATGCGATTATAATGGCGAGCACGTAACGCTGTGAGAAAATGCTTTTATTTTTTATTTTTGTTTCACTTCCAAAATTAAACATTGTATTTATTAGAAGAAAAGGTTAATATTGACTTTCTTAGAGCATATCAATCTTATTATACTAGAATAGTTACAATTTTTTTAACTATATCATATTAACAATTTACTGCCCGAACAGCTTTACGGCCGAGCGATTTCGCGGTATAATGGCAAACAACTAATTTTTTTAGTAAAATTTCCTATGTAAGTCAATTAATTTTATTTAAATGTATTATGTAGCTTTCTTATGATTTTTGCATAAATTTAATAAGATAAACCTTTTAAAAAATCATCAATTAGAGTATACGACGCACTCCGGATTCGGGAATTCCACACAGATAAAAAAATAATTTATATTGGAAGGAATGCAGAAATGTATCGCGAAAATTGCTTTTCTCTCAATGATCTTTTATGATTATGATTTTAATTAAAAAAAAATTTTCAATCACTCCAAAATGAACGAAAGAGACGAAACCTTTTAAGAAAAATTGTAAGATGCGTTGTCCAACGCCCCCAGTGATTGTGAATATAATGATGAACATTAACCGCGTGTTAAGAATTTTCTTTCATTCAATGATGGGTAGTGTGATAGTGATATTATTCCAAAAGACTAGAGTAAATTTGATCCAACAAGCGATATTTAAAATTCTATGGTATTCCAGGGGAACAAATTTTTCACAATAATAGTGAAAATGGTTAATTTATTTATTGGTGAAGATTTGTTTAAAATAATAGTTTCGGAAATTTATATCATCGGCAAACATCTCACAAATTTAAAAATACAGAAAAAACCGCGCAATGGAACGATGTGACAGTTATTTAACTGAAAGGTGATTTAGTTTACTAATTAAAATGAAAGTAGTTTAAACCTTTAACAAACTCCATAATCAAGACGCTGATATTTCAAAAACTATGTCAAGAAATAGATTTAGACAAATTTAAACTTTTTTGCATTTTGTTAAAAAATGCAAAAATTTCAAATAGTACAGATATGCTGGCAAAAGTGAAAGCAATTGTTGATTACTTTTTAGGGAAATTCAATAATGCTTACAAGTCAAAGCAAAACCTTTTCCTGGATGAGAGAATGATTTCATGGCTAAGTACTTATTTTTCGAGTATTCGGTCCTCAACCAAATATGAAATGTTGAATAAAATGGTTTGTGAATCAGAACCGCTTATATTTCACATTTTAAATTATACACCGGAAATGCATAAATATTAATAAACAAAGTACTAAACCTATATCTGGCAAGAGACACTGTGTTCATGCTGACAATTTTTATAATAGCGTTTTACTCGAAATCATTTATTTTTACTAAAAACAGGACTTTGTGGCACAATCTTTAAAAATAAGGGTCTACCAGAATCTCAAAAATATAAAATTAAGACCCCCACAGACGAATAATGGCAAAAAAGCTAAAACGCTTATCCAAATTTGGAAAACAAATAATAATAAAAAAAATAAGAATCATATCTACCTTTGATAGCAGCCAAAAAAAACAGAACGAGTGGTCTTACAATATATAAGGCCAGTTTCACACGTGCCGGATGGATTTGCCCGGCACCGGCCGGCGCTGTGTAGTGGGGGTGGTGTTGTATGGGCAGCGTCGGGCCGGTGCCGGATGGATTCGTCCGGCACGTCTGAAATGGTAGGTACTAGCCCAGACAACATCATCCCCACTACACGGCGCCGGCCTGGTGCCGAGTGAATCCATCCGGCACGTGTGAAACCGGCCTAAACCTCAATGTATTGCGGACTATAATAAATATATTAGGTAACTAGGTATGTACTAATCGCATTGCGCAATACATAGTTACCAAATATTTTCAAAAACAATGCAATAAACAAGAGAAGGTGTTGTTTTTTATTTAATTTAATGCGCATTGTTTTATTCGGTCAGTGTCTATCATAATTTAAATCGTAACAGTAAAATTAAATACAAAGATTTTCTTTTCGGTTAATCTAAGAGTTGGATGCAAAATTCTGTGGAATCTATCGATCCTGAAGACACATGTTGCCTGGCCCGTGCTGTCGATCCATTAAAAAAGCTTCCGGATAAGCTGAAAAACCATTCAAATAAAAAGTGTCGATTAATATGTGAGAAGAAAATGTCGTGTTTGTTCTGCACGCGGAATAAGGAAAGATACATGTGCAGAAATTGTGAAATTCCTCTTCATGTTAACGAATATTGTTATACGTATCAAAAAATATTAAAATAGATAAAAAAGTGTAAATATAAAAAATAAATATAAAATAGCGTGGTTTATAAGTGTAATAGTGAATATAAATGTGCCTGTGACAGTTGTAAGCAGAATTGGGCGCCGAAAAATTTGGTGAGTGCAAATTATATTATATTATAAACGGATGTTTTTTTATAAATTGTTTATATGTGCTATAGATATGTGCTATATACTAAATGTCCCATATTTAAGATTGATTTAAAGTGTTAAATAATGTCGTTTACAATTTGCCCTACACATACAATAGTAACAAAATTTTACATAAATGTGTAAATTTAAAGAATTCGTCAGTTTAAAATTTTATGTTCATGACTTCATACATAGTTTTTGGAATACTGACACTCGAGAATGCCTAAGTTTGTTCTAAGGAACGTCTTAGCATTTGATAGAACAGTTAAAGCATATCAAAATATTCTTTAATATTCTAGTATACTCTTTCCCGATAGAAAAAATTTAAAACACATTTCTCCGTTATATTTGTCGTAGAAAGGATGAGAACTACCATTTCTTTTTCTTATCTTTAATTTATATTAGTATGTTATTGTAATGTTATGTGCTCTTTACTCAAACTTTTTAATAACACGATTAAAATACCAATTAATTTAAAATATTAATTAAACATTAATTATAATTACAATATATCTTTATAAACATAAAACACGCAAACATTGTTAATCCTATCAAAACGAGTAATGATAAATTGCTTTCGGTTTCCCAATTAGTTGTAACTTAAATATAATTAATTATAAAGTCACACGGAATACATGATAAGCCCTTCATTAAGGTTAGAAATTATTGTTTTGTAATTTGTTTTAAATACTATCTGTGAAGTGGTCCAAAAATAAGTATTTTTTCTAGTCGTTAGAATATTTATTAGGTGTGACCTGCCTTAAACCAAATATGAGTCCGTAACATAAACTCTTGATTCCGCAAGTCAAACTGGATCAGGTTTTAGATGAAGAGAGAAGCGAATGCTTCGTCGATATTTTTTTCTGTCGTTGTTCGTATACTCTTTTTAGCTTCGAGTTTGTACAATCTCGGTGAGTTCTAGTACGAAAGTTCTGGTTAATGTTCTCGATGATGTTATGTGGCTGGTGCTTTGAGTAAAAGTTATCATTGAGACTTATGTATCTGTTTTTGAACACATGACCAAACTAAGAATATTTTATGCTTACTTACTTTTTATTGCAATAGCTAATTACGACGATCTAATTTTTTTTTATAAGAAGTGCACTATTGTGGCTGACTGTTGTAGTTTAATCAGGCTGACTTATTATTTGATAAAATTAATCTAAGCAAACGCGATTATATAAATGACGAACATATATTGAATGAATTTGCGAGCTACTTCAAATTATATTTTATGTAAAAACTATTATATATTTAATCTAAGATGTCCATCCGTTACTAAGTTTAATATTTTTGACTTTTAGTGGAAATAATCATGGGCAAAAAAATCGGCAAGTCCTGATTTCATTCCAGCTGGTTTTCTTGTAAAATTCAGAACATACGCATATCTGCTTCTATTTATATTTAAAGAGAACCCATGGGGGATGTGTGTGGGACTTAGGGTTCAATCTAAAGAGTTTTATTACATTATATTTACATATGTTGTGACAGACGATATATATGCTCTCCGAGCGGTTGTGGTGAAGCTGGCGGAGGGATGATGTCCGTGGGAGGTCCTCATAGCTCTTGTAGGTGGCATGGCAGCGGGTGTACAGCGGAAGTTGATTTAGCGGTAGAGTCGATTTATATTTATTGCAAGCGTCCATGACATTATGTTGTTTGCAATTAACCGCTTTTGACTGCTTTCTTCTCATCGAAAGCAATTATACAGCGTCATTTAGCCAATCGCTGCAGTCGCTCTTAGAACGGCGAAATATGTATACGCCTTTAGAAAGTGTCATTCGCTCGATGGGCATTGTCCAAGGTTGTATTTCATTGCAGCGGGAATCTTATGGATCCAGTTTTGCAACAAAGAAATATTCTCTCGATGTCTAAATATTTGAAGTAAGAACAAAACTCAGTGTTATTTATGTGATTTTCTGGTAGTAATAAGGGCTTTTTTGGGGTACATTTTTTACGCTATTGTCTTGTTTCTTTGTTGATGAAAGATCATTTTTGACACACTCAAATAACACATGTTTTAGAAATAATACTCTTTTAAGCGTTGGCGTGGGTGGTCGCCACAAAGCTATCGTTGAAAACAAATATATTTATTTTTGTATGAAAAATTACAGAAATGACTACTATACGTAAAAAGGAAACTAAACTATGATAGAAAATTATGGACCTGAGTAAATTTTTTTTGCACCATTTTGAATAAAACTTATTGATAAACCGCATGGTTTTTGTGTATTGAGACCAGTAGCATTGGTGTTTTTGTAGTCCCGTAACAAAAATTTTCATATTCCTGATTCGAGACAGCTTTGGCAGATCACATATGAGGATGTTGTGGGCCAATTGCATTGCTTTTCATTTTTTTAAATGAAATATGTATATAAACTATGAAGTGGCTGCTTTTGATATTGTTAATAAGAAGGGTAAATGACAATATTGATTTTTACAAAATAGACGCATTGTCTTCTACGTATCTTTTACACCCAAAAAAGTAGCTTTTTAGGTGTTTATGAGTGAATAAATCTCGGGATAAATGTGTTTATATGTGGTTTTTGATATCTTAGCGTTTATTACACAATTGTAAAATACTGCATTCTCTCTTTTTAGTGTTAACCTTTTGTCGGAACGAGTTGATATTTCCTTATTATAATATTTGAAATGGTCGTTTTAATGATCTTGTCGTAAAGGTTCTAGCTATTTTATTGTAACTCTGATATTCGCAGCGCACCAATGCCTTTAAATTGTTATTGCTATACATATGTAAACAATAAAGATTATAAAAAATTGATTTCGATAGCTTATAACTTTCACTATTTCAACATAAAAAATATAGTTTAATTTATAATTTTTCTTTATTTATTTAAAATAAAGAAAGAAGTAATGATAAGTATATCAAACGTATATTCGCATCTTGTATTTTATATAAAATTGTTGAGGCGTACACAATAATAACGCAATGGATAAACCTCTAAGTAACTGAGCATAGTTTGATTTATAGTAAACCATTATCTTTATAATTTTTTGTGATTTAAAATATAATTTAATAATATTCTTATATAGTATATTACAATAAGAGTGTAATTATATTATTAAAGTACCTCGTATAGCATTGTTAAATCCCAATCGAAAGATTTTTATTCTTCTACTTACTTTGTAATTTTATAAAGTCAAGTGCGACTGTATATAAATATAAAAAAGAGAGTAGACAAAAAACGAATACAGACAGTTCATTTGGTAGGCCCCAAGGCCCCGGCTAAATGTGTGGCCCCGTCGGGGACCCTCGTTTGTTTGGCGGAAGCGCGGCATATATGTTTGTTCGCCTGTTATCTTTATTTATTACGCCACATTACGGTCGCGCAAGAAGTGCACACAAATAAAGACCCGGACGAAAAGGAATAAAACGCGGCGGGGCCATTAGAAGCGTAATAACGGCTAATTGCCGCTCGGGGCGGCAACGTCGCGACGGATAGTTTTGCAAATAGATTTTTAATTAAATGTTAATTTAGACGCAAATGTGTGTATGTCTTAAATTTTTAGTTCTAGTCCAGTGTCACTCTGGTTAGTATATAGAATGTTACAATTTAAATATTTAATTTCGATAAAGTATACAGTGACTAGGCAAAGTATGCACCAACATGAGCTTAAATTGTAACTTATCATGTATACTTTCACTAGATAATGTTTTAACTAGTGCGTGTGTGAACTCTTGGACGTGACATTGTCAACAAACAACGTTTTACAGACAAGCGTATTTAACAATCAATTTAATTACGAGATACTACTCGTAGAGACAATAAAAAAATAGCGTAGAGCAGGTTAGGTGCAAGCGAACGTTGGTCAAAACCATTATTAAAATTGGCAACAATATTTACCTTACATAGATGTTTTAAAATATCTATTAGCAGTGGTGTTTAGTTTCGTTTATATATAAATATATCAAATGTTGTAAGCAAGATATACAAAATATACATATTGCATAAAAAGCTGCAAAACTCTCGTTCTGACATTTGGCGACTACAACCGATTAAGAACGGAGTACGCTCTCGTATTTGCATGACAACGTATTTTTTCTGGTATAGCCATATAATTATTTCTTGTATAATTTATATATAGAGATCGTAAAATGTGACCGTAAATTTCATTTAAGCGCGAAGCAAAACAATAAAACATATCTTAAATTGGCATTATTCTCGCCTTTACTGATTTTTAACCGCAGATGACTTATATTTCTTGTTAAAATAATTTTTTATGCAAGAAGTAAGCCACTGATAAAGTAATTTTATTGATGTACATAGCTCTGTGCTGCGCGAAAATCACGCGGCAAAAAATGACTCGTCGATTGAGTGTTGAATAAATTTTGTTTTAATTTTCGCGCACTCTTATTATTTAATTATTTACTGTTTTATAGTTACATATTTTTATTCAATTACCAAATTGCAATTTTTTTCAAATAAGCATGATTAAAAAACTTAAATATTTATTTATTATAAGAAACAAAATATAATAAATAACAAAAAAAAATATATTTTTGAATGTAGTTTGCGATGAAATCAGGCTCAAAAAAATAATTAAATTACAGTTTTTTAAATCTATAGTCCAGATTTAAGTTTCTACTGGAAAATATTTTCTTGCAAATTTCATGAGCAAAATACCAAAAACATTACTGATTTTTCTAAAATTTTCATATAGCCTCTTTTTTATAAAAATACAATTGGTACAAATATTTTTGTATGCTTTACAAGTATTGCATATTTTTATATTACTGTATAAATAATATGTGAGTTCTAGATGTGCAAAAATATGCATGCTTTCTTAAAAAATTTTTGTACAGGTCTAAATTATTTGAATGGCAATGATTGTTAACGATATTTTTTAACTACTTTAATTGGCTTTATCTTTGCTTTTGGTAACACAAGAACTACAATAATAATAGTATTAGAAAAAAACTGTTTCGCGTGGGAATCGGCAGATTGCAAAAAAATATGTTGGCTTTCCACAAAGTTACGAAATAAATTTACCTATCGGTGAACTTAAATCTTGTTTTTTTTTAAATCTTGAGAGGTTGCATATCTTCACCTTGTTTGAAATATAAAAAAATGTAAAGTAGCAACAGCTGTAATTGACAATTTTATTTACGATTTGGTTATATGCCTTAACTCGTATTGTGATAAGTCGAAGTGGATCGATGTGTTTTGTTTTGATTATTCGCGTCTATTATAACAAATCATTGTTTTATTATGGTATGTTAATTTACTATATTATTTTAATCACATATATTTTCGAAAAAGTTAAAAAAAAATATTTTTTGAGAAATGAAAAAACATCGAGAAACCAGAATGCTTAGTTTAGATTATCCATACTAAAAGTTTTGCTTGTCAATAGAGATGACAATAATTAACTTAACACGTCGGCATTTTTTTTAAAACCATAAAATTTGATACTTTTCCAGCTTATAGACGAAATCCATTTGTTACGAATCACTAAAATTTTCCTTAATTTTAAATGAATGACTTTTTACAATCCACAATATATTATGGTTTTGATGGAAATCGCGAATCATGAACTTCGCGCGATCAAGGATTATAAAATTTTAGTAAAACGTAGACGGGAGGATTTCGATAATTTTATAGATTTTATGTACGAATGACATATTTATTTCTAAGAATTGTGATACCCTCTTTCAAGAACAGTATTGAATATTTTTTGTCGTTAAAGATCTTTGAAAATACATAAAAAAAAAAAACATAAAATATGCCACTAAACAAATTTATTTTTGTTTAAAGCAGTACCTAATTTATTTGCCTTATAGGGATTAAAAAATATGTTACAGGAACAGCTGTTTGACTAGAAAAAATATTTTTCTCCCATGGTAAATACTAAGTTACAATGTAAAAAACAGAGCGCTTAAAATGTGTATGAAAATACTAATAGAGCAAAAATCTAAATAAGAACAAAGTATATAATATATTTATTCTAAAATACTACTTATTATATATTTATTATCACAGTGCTATGCACTATATTATTATATTATGTAAGGCTTCAATTATGATGCATCACTTCTTGTGTTTGCTAAGTTGAAGCTAACACCAGCTGTTGGAACGCTTGTTAAATATTGTATCCTCTAGTTAACTTACGGATAAACTTTTTTAGTTAAATAATTAAAATGTTGCGTTACCGTAAACTTGCATCTGATTTTATTATAAGATTTTTTTTAGATTCTTAAAGTTTTTCTTTTATTATATTATCTATGCTTGCTAAAAGTTAAAATAATAAAGTATGATATTTTTAACTTTAAAAATATGTTTTAAATTAAAATACTTTTAGAGCTTAAAAATTATCACTCAACTGACAAAATAATTCAAGTAAACGATTAGAGAAAATAATATGTATTTTAAATTTCTGTTTAACAGTTCTTCAATAATGTTGAATAGTTTCAATTATGCGTAAAATCCATTCAACACGTATTACAAACAATATAAACAAACTCAGCGCTGCGCTTTCAAAGCTCTCGCCTTTTCATTAGTCGTGCTTTTATATTCGTGGAAATTGCAGAGGTAACAGGAAAATTTTTAACTAGAGGGAAATTATTTCGTTAGCGTCAAATTTTTAACACGAAGCGTGACCGGCACCATTTACCGGTCCGTAATGGGCTGGGCTCGATTTTGTTTGCGTGAAAGCCCGGAGCTTTTGCGAAAGCTGCCCAACCGGTGCGGTGGTAAAGCTCCGTCGATGGCTTTACGTATAACGAGATGGGCGCTTCCGGCGAATCGGACCGTTTCGACCCAACGAGTGGAAACATCCTGTCATGTGTGGTTCAGATGCTCGCCGGAAAAAGCCGATCGTTGCTAGTGACGTGCTAGTTTAATGTTTAGAAAAGGAGCTTCAAAATTGACACTTCACTTCGCTATTTAACTCACAAGATTATTTTTAAAAATATCGGTTAGAACTGCCAATTTATTTTGAACCAAGGTGGCTATGGACCCTATAGTCATTTTTAATTAATATTTACTGCAGATTGACAATTTATATTGTTTAAACTAATGAAATTAAATATCTTCTCCAACGCCATTGTAAAGTAGTGACGCAATCGATTAGTTCCGATCCAGCTAGTGAAAGATACGCTTATATCATTCAAATCTTCAGTGAGCCGCCATAACAATGAATCCACTTTTATATCCGGACCGGGATAAAACCGGGAGAGCGGATACTGTAGCAGTTAAATTCGAGAAAAGGTATTCCAAGTGCTCTGCCTCTTGTTTATGGACTTTTTCAATCACCTTTGTGATCGTTTCCATGCAAACGATCGAACATATGGCTCAATGCGGATTGCACATGCCAAAAAAATCAATTCAGGCATTTTTCGGTCATGATCGTATTAAAAACGTGTCTTGAAGAACAACTGTCTAGCTTATAATAAAAAAATATTTATATTATTATGTAGTCCTTAGTTTTTTGCTAATACGAAACATAACTAAATAATATGTTTGAAAATCGAAACTGAATACCTTTATTTTTAATATTTTGTAATATATTTTTTACTGACGATGTAACATCATGTTTCAAACAAACCATGCACTAATTAGGGCAATTCATAATAAAAGCTTTTGCTGAGCTTAAAGTTTTATTAAATACATTATGCATCATTAAACCAATAAGGCTCATGAAAATGCAGGTCTTATAAGTTCATTGAATTATTAATTTATTTTTAATGTACTTGAAAGTACAGGATATGCATTTATCGTTAAGGTGTTTTAGTTTTATTTAATTTGTAGATTATAAATGATTTTTTTATTATTAAACGTTGCATTTTTTAAATTTATTACGTTGTTTGTAGCGTAACTTATATATTGTTTAAGCTCTGTTCTTTTTTGAAACGTGTTTGTTATTATCACATAGTCAGAAAGTCATTAGGTAGATCTCGTTCAACCCTTGACTTCTAATTCTTTAACTAGTATTTTCATTGTCTTCTCAGTCTATACTTGGTGTAGCTCCACTTAGTGTGAGCTCAGCTAAACTTTTTGCTTATTTCGTAAATCTAAAGCGAAATGTTGCTTCCTAATAAAGTTCATAATGCAAACTTCAGACTTAATTAGGAGAAGTCATTACCTCTTCTTACTTTAGATCGGCCAGACTGTGTAATGCAGGGCAGGAACTGACTATTTAATATTACTTACTAAAGATTTTTTTATATCGGCGACGATTAGAAAATTAATCGTTTTAGAAATATTGTGATTTTTATTAAATGAATTCTACTGACCGTATTTTATGTTCAAGTTATTTTGTAAAGTGCTTTGTATGAATGTTATACATATGCTTACATATCGTGTTTGTATCAATCTGATAAATAAAAAAAAAATAAAAAACGTAAAAACTAAATGAAGCAATTATTAGTTTGTTAAGCTTAAACAAATCTTTGCATCAATTTTTTTTTATAACGCTCAAAGAATGTTTTCGATAATATTGTCTAATATTATTTAGTTTTAAAAAAATCTCAGGCTCTACTCTTAATGATATGACTTTTATAGTCAATCTTATATAATTTTATTTTTTCATATTACTTTTTAGATTGTATACCAACTGTTCTGTTAAATTTAAAAAGCTTTAAAATCAAATAATAAAAAATGCAAAACATTGAACCTTATTTTAAATACAATGCTGATTGTTAATTTTAATTTTTTTTTTATGAGCTTAGATTTTAATTTTAATACTGAGTTTGAAATTGTTTACAATGTTTTTCACTTTCCCAAAATAAATTTTTAAACAAAAATAGCAAATCAATATTACGTATGTGACACACAATCTTATTTGATTGCTATATCAAATAAGTAATGCTTTATTTGTATTATTTAACGTAAGATTTCAGATCTTATTTAATTAGATCAAGTTTAATAAATGCTATTTTTAAATAATCATAATATTTTTGACTAAATTATTGGAAAAAAACTTGTTAAAAAAACCTTAGAAACCTATTGATTTGTATTTCGTGGATCTTTAAAAAACTAGCTATTTTGTCCTTCTTTTTTTCTTTAATCTAAGTAAATGTATTTATTAGATGTTTTGCATTAAAATTAATATATTATCTATATGCGGTATAAAATGGTACAAAATACCTCTTAAATATATATTTTATTGAATGCTGAGCTATATTACTGATTCTGAATCTACTTTTACGCATGTATAACAAAAAATCTGGTTCCACCCTGAATCATCCGCATTGACCAAAAATATTATGAACTTAAAGAGGCGTTTCTTTTCAGAGACTTTAATTATTTTATTAACCAATCAATGCTATTGTATGAAACTTTCTTGTGCGACGAATGCTTTCTTATTTTTGCTATCCCGAGTCACGCTCGCATGTATCAACTGTAGCATTATAATTTTATAATCTAAAAATTCAGATTGAATATCTAAGGAAGAAGCAAAGTAATAACGTAAATTAACAACAGCACCAGCTAAAATATATAAATTTAATATTTTTATAGATTGTATTATCAGTAAACTAAAAACTAAATTGAATGCAGCAAAATATATAAATAATACAATTATTTTCATCTGCTTATTCCAGAAAAAATCTGTATAAAAAACAGTTTCGAATCTATTTCGAAAATATTTTTTTTTAAAGTATGTCATTAAGTAAAAGCATATCCGAATATATTTTAACAAGTTATTTGGCAGGTGCTAGTACAATTATATAATTTAAACTTTTCTATATGTAGTATTATTTATATTTACATACTTATCATTATTTATTTACATCTGATGTATAAATGTTACAGCGAATGTGTACGTTTTTTGTTAAAGTTATATCTGCACTAGTCCAAATACATTTTCATCAGTAGATATATATTTCTATCAAACTCAACATTAACTGACCAAAACTAAAATTTAAAGAAATGTTTGGTCAATCAATATTTTTAATATTTATGTGCTTTAACATGGTAATAGTATGATCTCTGTTTTGTTATTTTATTCTAAGTATATGTATACTTATTTAAGTTTTACTGTTTCTATTTAATAAAAATCAAATATTATATTGGTTTAAAAAACAGCGAGCGAAAGGTGTATTTTATATTTTTGCATTGAGTCGTTGTATTTGCAAATTATAATCGGTAAAGCTGATTTTTCATGAATATTAAATGAAAAATTTATTAAGCATATTTATATACATTAAAAACTCGAAAAGAAGTTCGCTAGGGTCAGCGAACATTTTTTGATCGAGGCGAAAAAAGTTTTCTCAAAGCTTCTTTTTCCTTTCATCTCAAATTTACTTTATTCAATATAAACATATAGCTATTCATAGATATACGTAGTATATAAATCTGCTTAATAAATATACTTCCTAGGTAAGGGACAAATCTAAAATTACATTTCATAATAATTTAAAATTTTTGTCATGTATTTATATTTTAACTTATTAAAAGTTAGAAATCACAATGTTTTTATTAAATTACATTTAAATAAGGAATAAATACAAAAAGTTAATATTTTATAATTTCTCAATAATTTTTGTACTTTTTAAAATACATTGCTGTACTAAACATATAATTATTTTTATTTATTAAATTATTTTTTATTATTTTTCCCGACAATTGTTAGTTTTGAACTACATACATGCAATATTTTACAAAAATTTAATTTATAATCGCAAAGACTGACTAAATAATCTTAAACGTATTTTCTTAGGTAAATATAATGTAGTCATATTTTTTTTAATCAATAGTAAATATAATAATAATATTAAATATAATTTATTTTGATATTTTTAATTAGCTATATTGAACTAAATAAGTTATTAAAAAATAATTAAATATGTTAAATATAAAAATGTAAGTAAGTTAGTATAATTATTTTTTAGAATACCTAAAAGTTTAATTCTACACCTTATTTTAATTATTAAAATATAATAAAAACGGATATGGTATGAAGCAATATATTAAAATCATAATATCTTTATTTAGGAAACCATTAACAAAACTAGAAATGATACAGTTTAATAACCTATGCTGTATTATTGATTTCACGGTATATTATTTGATTTAAAACCATAAAGAAAATCTTATTTTCTGCATAACAAGCATAATATTAAAAATTCTATTAAATTTAATTTAATTTTGGTTCATCGCTTGAACTTCAGCATGATAGAACGCTCTCTTGCGAGAAAAATTCTATCTTTAATCATATTTTTTTCTCAGCTTAATATCCCGACGTTTAATTTTGCTGTTAATACCACAAGTCTCATACACATTCATAATCATATTATATATACATATATATTTAGTAGATGTATATAAAAAATATATATTTGAATTTTAAATTTTTTTTTAAATTTGAAGTTTAAAATAATATCAATATATACTATATACATACATGCTAATGAATATCTAAACAACTCAACATTTTAATACGATACTAATCCTATTGTCATATTTTCCTAAAAAAATTGAGTCAATGCAAAATTTGGAAGGGAAGAAACATATTTAAAATAGATTAAACAGTGTTAATAGGGTGTATTACAATCCCATAACGTAACAAATTGCGTATATTTATTTAAAGCTTAAGCATTCGCCCTTGAACTGGCAGACAGACTAGTATTTAAATAATAAATTAAGCCATAACTCCTAACGATCGTTGCCACCTTTTTACGACACCTTTTGCGTTTCGTTATCGCCGGATAATTAGACTTGGCGCTTGTTTGCGGCCAAAGAGATGGATATAGTATACCCGAGAGCTGTTCACGGGCCAAGAAGAAAAACTATAGCATAACTCCGAGCCCGGAAGGCTCCGCAGGAATAATTCACGGTCGTTAAAGGTGTGAACGAAGGCGAGAGGGAATCTCTATAAATCCGAAGTGGCACGTGGTGAGGGGTCGAGCTAAAGCGAACATCACACTCCATAACTCGGCGTGGTTAACACTCGGAATAATCTAGTGGAAAATTACGACATAGCAAATTATGCTATAGTATTTTTTTTTAAATAGACTTCTTTGTAAAACGACAAACTTTCGCGAGCCCTAACGATCGCGATCACTAACAAGCGATACAATTGCTGCTTTACGTAAGGGATTTATTTTTCCTCAAAACTTTTTATTGTTATAAGAATGTGAATATTAAGAAGGTGGTGTTTCGGTTAAAAGGCTAAGCACTTCAATCTACGGCACCAAGATAACCATATAATGTGCTTTAGAGCAATAGAACTGTAAGGGCGTTGACTCAAAATAATGATGATATACATATCTCCTGAACTGACTGTGTTAACGCAAATACGGTATAATTAAAAATATTTTTGGAACAATTGATAAAAAAAAATTTTGACAGTACTGTAAATCAAACAGCTGTCAATAATCACCCGTGTTCAAAGTGTCAAATGCAAAAACGTCATTTCATCTTTATCTATGGGGGGAGGGGGGGCAAAAGTTGGTTAGTAAGTGGTAGTTTTCTTTAATATTTCGCTTTCAACGCTTGTATGTATATCGTTCAAATTAGTACTTTTATAACAATATTTCAACTAATAATAATTGAGAATCGAATGAAGCATATCGCAAAAAAACTCGTTACCGAGCGTTCCCACTGCGACGGCACCGACACGAATTTATTGTTTTTGACGTGAATTTTTGAATTCTGAGAAGTGAAAATGATTTTTTTGCTCTCCTACTGACCAAAATTAAGTTTGAATACACTTTGAACTAAATAAGAAGTCCACAATTTTATTTATAAGAATAGCTATCATATTTTAAAAAATAGTGTAATATCGAAGTGCAGACAAACTATGGAGCAATGTGCGAAATCTGCCTGTACATTTTCTTTAGCTTATATTCCCCTGAGAGAAATATTTTAAATCTAATCTAATGAAAGTTTTAAAACTATAATTAGTTTAAGTACTTTCGTTTGGTTAGATTTGGGTTTGAATAGAAAATTTACGTTTCGCAACTGTCAAATTGAGTTTCATAGACATTTTAGTGTAGCATATAATTTCACTAGCACCTATCATTTAAATTATGTTTTTGCTAGTAAAAATATGTATCTACTAATGAAAATGCGTTTGTACTTCACTAGTAAAAATATAACTTCACTAAAAAATACACATTCACTGTAATATATAAAAATAAATAATAATAAGTACGTGAACGTATATATTACAACGCATGGAAAATTTAAAATCATATAATTTTACTAGTAAACAAACAATTGCTCTCAGAATAATTGCTTTCATAGACAATTGCACTTAAGAACTATTCCTCTTGTTTTTTTGTGTTTTTTTAATATAAAAACTAGACTAATTGTCCCTAAAAGCAATAGTACGTGAGAGCAACTGTCACCGAACCAATTTTACTAGCACCTACTAGATAAAATAAAGTTTCATTCATAAAAATATATATCTACCTGTGATAATGTATTTTTGATCTGATATCACTGAAATGGCATTTAAAAAAATAGGGACAACCAGGAAATTCGAATCAGGTTTTTTTCGGCTTTTTCAAGGGGGGGGGCAAAAGTCAGCTAGTCAGTGGTCATTTCTTAATATTTCAGTCTTTATAAAATTCATAGTATTTAATTTAAAATGATTTTTTTGCCAAATTCAAGTGAGGGCAACTGGCTTCCAATAAAATGCGATTTAATGCCGTTGGAGCACCTAAAACCCAACATCCACTAAGTTATAGCCAAGATTCTTCCCAAAATGTACAAAAAACTACATCATTAAAATCGGCTAATTTGATTTATGTTATTTCTCATAATTTTTCAAATACATTAAATGTAAAAAAAATCGAAGGTATCTTTAAATTTGTGTTTTCTTAAGAAAAAGTTCGGATACTGAAGTTGGATTGTTCTTTATATATAATGTACTTCAGGATGAACAGTTATTTGCAAAAAAATATTTTAAAACGAAGGAACTACTTTTTATTAAAATAAAACATTTAGCTTAAAAAATGTAAACAATTAATTCGTCATCATTAACTTCATGATTAGGAGTTTTTTCTCAAAAAATATATTGTCTAAATATTATGGTAAATTTAAAATAGTGATTTTATTTATTAAAAAAAAATATGTAGGTAAATGTTAAAACAAAACTTTTTAGATTGAGAACCATGGATTAAAAATTATATATCTTGGTTAATCCATCTATAGCTTAACAGATTTCATGACGAATTTTAGTAATTTAACAATTTCAGGTAAACTGGTTAGGAATTACTTAATCGTTTTTTCGTAATATATTGATAGAAATATCTGTGAGTAACTAATGATATAAAATACTGGAAATTTTATCATGAAGTCAATTAAAATGGCATTAAAAAATTAAAAAATAATTGGACTGTAATTGTAAAACTATTTTGAGCATGACTTATATGTCTTTGTACTATTAAAGGTTAGTTTATCGGTTCGAATCAGTCAAATCATATCACTCCGTTTCAACCCACGAGCAAGTAATGTCTTGCCTCAACTATTTTTTTAAATTATTGTTGAAACACACTACACGACAATATTTATTTAATATATATACTTAAGAATATACCCGTATAAAGGTAATGCTTTAGTATTATATTTAAAGAAGCACTAGTATTTTGCGGTTAGAACAAGGTCAATGTAAAATCATGTAGGTCAGCAACACCCTATCGATTTTCACAGTTGCCCACCAAACAAAAGATTTTCCCAGTCATTATCCCCTGTGGGATTGGTCATTAGCCCAACGAAATTCACTCGATCCATCGCGAACAATGTAATATAAATACACACTAACGTTCTCGGTTTTGCTTTTGTGTAAATCAGATTAAAAATATATGTACCATGTAATCGCATTACAACTCCGCAGATCCAACAGAAGTGATGTTTAATTAACTCGGATCGCGAGGCAATTTTATTTAAATTTAATTAATATGGAAAAGTGAATGGGTGTTGTAACATTTCAATTACAGCTTGGTTGTCATCTTAAAATTTTGTTAAATTTATTCATGATGCAATGTGTATACTCTTCAGATTTGTAAATTTATTACATTATGTTTTATTGTTGAAACAAAATCTTTTACTTTACAAACCGTTGACAGGTTAATAATTAACAGAAAAGTTTAAACTTTTGTTGAGAGTTATCGGGTTGATATTTGACAGCTTTGTGTTACTGTTGATATTTTGCAAAGTTTGATATTTTAATTAAATTAAATATAATGGTAAATTTAAAACGAACATAAATATTGTTGTAAGCTATAGTGAGTGCGTGATATTGGCTTAACTTCATAATTAAATTAACTTAATTTTATGTACAATGATTTTCAATTTTTATTATTTAAATTTTTATTTATAAAAAATGCGGTATCATTAAAAAAAACCGGCCCATCTGCAGTGACATCAATTGGCTATAAATAATTTATAATTAATAATATAGATGTCAATTGTTAAAACTTACTTGTACGTATTTATTATATTTGATTGTATTATCAAGTTAGTACAGATTTGCCCCGTTTTAACGCATTGGGCTTACGTCAAAAATTAAAAAAAAAACAGATATAAAAAAAGGGTATTTAAATTTTTTATGAATTTTAGGTATAATCAAATATAATAGCTATGTAGCAAAAATTTTTTTTATTTTTTGTAGTGTTATATAATAACAATAATAATGAATTTAAGTACGCAACTTACTCTCATTCTAAATAAAAGCTAAGCTGTGTCTGTAATTCGTATAACCTAAGATTCTGAAATTTTTATGACTCATAATTTCAGCAGATGAGTCACCTCTTATCTCGCCATGCCTATATTTTCGTTCCTTAAGTATTTAAATATTAAATAAATGTATATATATGTGCTATGTATACATAAATTGGTTCGATTTTACTATAAATTACCCTCTTAGTGAACGAACACTAATCCGGCAAATAAATCGTCTCATTTTTCTTATTCGCTAAGCCAAAACCATAGAGCTTTCAATTTTTTAGCTACCCTACAAAATATTTTAAAAAAATGCAACAAGTTAGGTACATATTTTACCAAGCGGTTCACGCTCTTTCGACTTAACGACGATCGACATTTCCAGTTGCTCTAACAAGTGCTGCTATTTTTTCCATCCATGCATATTTACATCGTATTTTGAGTAAAAGTGAGAAAGATAGAGAGAGAGATGAGAGTAAGCAACAGTGCCTCGTATTCTGCGGTCAGGGGTGTTTACGCGGACGTTTAAGGTCTACAGCCTCCATCCAGCCCCTTTGAATTATTCATGAGATATCGCTCTGTGGGAACATCTTCATTTATGTATTATATATTCCAAATTTGGTAAAACAACTGATGGCCACATTTGGGGGTAACAATCGAACACGCGAGTTTCCAAATCAATATGGAAAATATTAAATACTTTCTTAGTGACACAGTTTAACCCTTCCAGGTAAAATTTGCCGTTTAGCATTAGTTTTATCAATGCAATGTTATATAAAAACATTTTTAATTTAAGTACAGATATTGTCAATATATAATATCTACGACTTAATAGTTTAACCCTTTGGACGCGTTATTCAAATATAATATTTAATTGTTTTTTTTTTTTGCAAAATGCAAATTCTACCTTGATACTGTGTTTAAATGTTCTGATTTTTTAATTTTTATTTATTTAAAATGTTATTTTATGTTTATTCACAAAAAATAAGTTTTTTCTTGCAAAGCTATTTTTTTACTGATTTTTGAGTAAAGAGATAAAAAATCAATTGAGCGATTTTAGTCGATTTCCGCGTTCAAAGGGTTAAAAGCAGAACGCTAAATAATGAAATTTTTGGTGAATAATTAATTGGTAATGTATAGTTAGTCAATTTTCTTAGCTTTAATATTTTTTTAATTATATATAATACATATATGTAGATCTCTCAAAAATGTAGGGAGTTGCTTTTAAGTTATTATTTTTTTTGTTCTAAATTTTTAAAATAATCAGGCATAAAAAATACTAGTATGGCAATTATTATATGGACTAATAGTTTACCAATTCAATACTAAGAAAATGTTATAATAATGTGTCTAAATCTTTAAATAATACAATTCGCAGAGCGGCGAATAACTCATCCTCGAGTTTCAAGCAACCCTTAAAATATTCAAACGCAATATTTGTTACCTAGCGCCACAATTCAAAGTAGGTGGGTTGTTACTGTGGGAGGTCGAGGGGTAGGTCCACTTTTTGAATTAGCCCTGCGTCGGACCAAATTAACAACAAGGTGGAATAATTTATGCACGCGGGTGGGTGGTTATATTCGCCCTCTGGCAGGGCTTAAGTCCGACCGCAAATGCTCGCTGCGAACCTATTAATAAATTCAGTCGCATCCGCAGCATAGCTGTTGCTGCATTTATATTATGAAAACTCTGCCAAATGTAGAGGATTTTGCTGTTTGTGTTAGCACCGGCACTGTACACTAGGATCTGAAAATAATTTATAATGAGATCCTTGTGTAGTGCTTTCCTATTTAAGGTTACAACTATTTATAATGTTCTGACATTATATTTTACTTTAAAATAATTTAGATTAATTACTAACTGAGTTCAGACGTATAGTTCGTGTTTCACTGTAAAGCCATATATTTTAAAGCATAATTAAATTATTATGGATTAAAAAAAAATGCTATGGAGTGATGAAAATATGGAGTGATGAAAAAAAAAAAGAAAAAAAATAATTGTTATTTTTTTTTTGCTTTGATTATATTATATTAAAATTTGTTTCTTCTCTACTGAATTTGTACGCCTATATAACGTTTAGTTTTATTTATGATAATTTCTAATGCTATTTTTATTTTTATCAATATTTATAATAAATAACATGTTAGTGCTTGCTGTCAGTCGCAAAGAAGCTAAGCTTTTTAATATATTCAGAAACATTATTATATTAAAACAAAAATATCATAAGGTAAATGATGAAGGCTTCTAGTCTCCAAGGAAGACGAAAAGGTCTATCGTTAATCGTATAGGAGATACGATGGCTTTCAAAAGAAACTTTCAGTTCCGCACGCTCACATATCGTATGAAATTTATTCAGCGAATAGTAAAGTGTATCGATTTCCACATCAGTCTCTCGGATTTCAAGACAAATGACCCGACCGCCCTTATTCCAACAGCCACAAAACAAATGGTCCGTGTATCGACACCTTCGTTCCAGCGACTGCACGCTCATCTACAGGCTTTTTTCTCGGTTTCGTGCAATAACGAGGTCCCCGGAGGCATCATTAGGGCTACTCTACGAGGAACGATCTGGTGTATGTTCACCTGAGCCAAGCTTTAATAAATTTTATATTTTTATTTCCGAGAAAAGAAGCAAGTGGTCTTTAACCGCACCGAGAGAGAGATGGAGCAAGAAAAAATACCCACACACACCACAAAAAACTCTCAAGGGTATGTTTTTTAATCTGCTTGCGACGATGCGTGAATAAGGCGACAATATTTCTTTTAAAAAAATGGGCTCTATTGAAAATATGTTTTTAATCATATTAATAGTAAAATTTGTTTCCTCATGTGCTTAATTAGCATGACATTAGTAATGTTTTGAATTAATTTATATTGTTGTGGGTATTGAGGATTATTATTTAATTATTGAAATTAAAACAAGACATCCCAAGTTTTGCCCTTTTTATAATTTAATTCACCATCAAATAATGTGTTTGACATTGATTGTTTTGTATCAAGCCACTGATATACAAAAGGAAGTTAAGTTTCTCTGTTGTTTGTTTATGAATATCTTGGGAATAAATTCTCTGATTATTACGCGTATATTTATCTGCGTAGGATTTTAGCTATATCTCTATAACCATGATGATTTTATACATAGCAGATGATAATAAATATGTTAAGCGTGTTCTTATAAAACATTAAAAAATATAAATAAATAATGATTTTTTTCTTAAGAAGTAAAAGTACAAAAGAAATAAGTAAAATAAATTTGGCTAAGAAGCGAAGGGGAGTCATTTTTAAATATCATCCTAAAGGCGGCGCACACAAGAGGATAATAAAAATATGTTTTTGCTACACCCTTTGTAATTCTGGCGGCACCCCATATAGCCAGCTGTATTCCTACGGGAAACCTCAGCATTACAATATTCACATTCCCAGAAATTTAACATGAAAAAATTGCACAGCGCCGATAGATAAAACCACAATCCTGAAAACAATATTGTTATTTAATTCAAGAAATACTGGTTGTGAATTTCAAAGAAGTATGCCCTTATTAATATATTTGTATAGATTGTAGCAGTACAAATATTAATAGAAGTAGTACTTGCAGTGATATTGTTATGAAAATAATCTTGTTGCGTATCTTCGTTTCTAAGGAGTCTCTGTAATTTATTTAAAGCGCTGGCTTAGCTCGAATCTGTCAAGCCCTTTATGTGTTTCTATAGAAATTTGGAATACAAATATCAGTAGTCGTACATTTAAAACTTGTTTATAATGAGCCATATATATTTGAAATGGCTCTTTATAAACACAACTATTGTGATCACCATTGCGTTTTTGTAAGAAAAAAAGGTGCTTGATCGTACATCCAGTTAATCTTTTATTAAAATATATATATTTAATTCTCAACATCAATTTAGTTGATTGTATTTAAGGAAAATATTAATAATAAATTTGAAAGCTTAGTCTTATTTTCCTCTGGCAATTTTTTTAATCCTTTCTTAGTATTTATGGCAAACGTCGTTCTCTGAATAATTACAGAGCAACGTACACTTAATAATAAAAAAAAAAGATTTTATAAATTTGTAGTTTTATTGATTATTTTTTAATTTCAATTTCTCCAAATTTCAGTTTAGTATTAACCTCTTAAGGCCAATAGTACGCAAAACCAATACGCAAATTCATCATCTTTGCTATTAAGAAATATTTTTTTGCATGACTCTTTCAATTATAAAATTTACTTGAGTTAATAGGAGTTTTTTTTTCATGAATAATTTGTCAAAGAAAAGATCCTCTTATTTGTGAAAGCTTAAGACAAAAATATATTAGCACTGGTTTTTAATATTTTATAACAAAATTTTAAAAGCAAAGTTGAAAGAAAGTATTTTAGTTGGGCCACAAATACGTGAAATATTACAGTAGTAAAAAAAGTAAGACAACCATTTTAGGGTATCGCCAGAATAACAAAGGATGTATCAAAAACAAATACAAATTTAATTTTTGTTTACTAAAAAAAGCAAAACATAGAATAATTTAATACGCTTTTGGGAAATAGTTAGTATAAGGATATTATTATGAGTTTTATATGAATTGTTATTGATGATATAAATTCGTTATAAATATCCTATGCAAGTGAATTTGGTTGTTCTTGTTTTAGCCCTTTCGTGCTCAAATTATTTTATTTTATTTTTTTTTTTAATTTTTCCATTTTTTAGTCATTATTATTTATTAAGAAATATAGGAAAAAAAATATTTAAAAAAAAGCAAAGCACTTATTGTGCATAAACAAGAAAAACTATTTTTTTTTTTAAGAAATTAATTTATTTACTTAATTTATATTAAGTAAAAGAACAATATTACTAAGGTAAAAATAAAAATAAAATCTTTATTATGAAAAAGATCAAAATATGGTGAAATATGTACATAGTGGTACTTCGCAACCTCTACACATGCATTTAGTATGTTTCGCCTTCCTTTTTACTCTACAAAGTCTACACCTATTGTAAGTTTCACTTTTTAGAGGCATATGTTTACCTACAGATTCTAGGGGTATATTCTCTGGTACTCGGGCATTATTAGCCTAAAAACTTAATGGTCTGCCACGGCGTTTCAGCGAACAAAACCTGCCGATCAACTGATTTGCTAGAGATATCCTAAAGGCTAATTTAAAATTCAGATCAAATCACCCCTAATGTATATATCACGCAGTGAAAAAATGTCTTTATAACTTAAATCGACCGTCAAAATCCTTATTGTCTGATTGTACAAAGTTTTGTTACAAATTCAACTTATCTCACACACGACACTCGAAATAATACAACCCGTGTTATTTTCAACTCAACTGCCACTTTAAGGTTTAATCGATGAAGTAGGTAAATGTTTTATCGTAATACCCAATAATAATTCTATATGGCAGTAGTGAATAAAATCGGGAAACGTAATTCCCACTGATCTTTTTAGGGCAATTTATTCCCACCGGGCGCGAAAGGGAGTCTAGTTTTATATAGACATTTGTATGATGCATCAATCGTTGCACAAATTTTAGTCGCTATCTAAATGTACTTAATTATTTAGTATTGCATCAAAATTAAAGTGAGAGCATTAAACTGCATCAGTTAAGAGATACGAGTAACGGTTGAATTCACTCGAAATTTTATTAGCGCCACATCGTAACGTATGCGGAGTGCTTACTGCGCACAAACACTGCAAACCCACACACAATAATATTAAGCCATAAAGCGCATATTCGAGGGATTTATGGCCGAGTGTTTGCTTTGTTTGTCAAATGACGGGAATTCTGGTAATCTTGGATGCTCGCGTCACGAACGTGACGTGGTCAATGTCGCTTACGTTGCGCTCATCGGACGTGACTAACACATGTGTGATGGATGAGTGCTTTGATTAAAAACTGTGCATGATATTCTCTTATATGTAAAGCTTTGTTAATTATTTTTTAGTTATTTTTATACGTAGACGAAACATGGAATTTCTAATGAAACAATAGAGAAGAGATTGACGATGATATATCAAGCGTAGTTATGGGTTAACATATGAAAGTACAGTTATACTTACATCTATGCTTACAAATAATATTGATAAAAAAGATTAAATAGAAATCTGTTGTTCGTTAACCAATATTAAATTTGTTCCAATTAAGGGTCATTCCTTCTGTGAATACGTAAGTAGTTTGCAAGTATCATCGATTTTCGCTGCTCTAAAACTGAGTCGATTTCCTCTTGGAGTTCTCGAAGATCTGATGCCTTAATCTTTAAAATGGATGTTTAAATGTAGATACCAGTAGTGGCAAATGTAAGTGATTCTTAGAGGCTCGCTGTTTTTCAGTGGACGACTAAATACAGAAGGGTGGCGAGTTTTTTTTGAAACCAAATTCTGTTAGCCTATAAACAAATTACAAACGGTCGGTTTAACAATACACCAAAATACACGGTTTATCTTTTTTCAAGCCAACCGATAATTTAATACTTTCGGCTTATAGCATATACCTTGTGAATTTTGCTGTATAAACATTTTACACGGTTATGTGCATTTTAACGGAAAAAAAAACATTATTACACGTTCTACTGACCCTCGTATTATTTAAAGTATAAGCTGATCTTTTTAATTGTAAAGAAATGATTGGTTTAATTGCTGAATTTATTATTTATATTATATTTTGCATTTTTTGCATAATTATCGATTGCTAAATAAAATCTTTTTACCAAAATAAAGGCAGTTTTAAATGGATTTATTATTAATCCAAAATATAGCGCATGCTTTCAAAAAAATACATTTATTCTGTATTTTAATAAAATCTATGAACATGGGTTAAAAATATACATTTTTACTTTTGTATTTTTTTTAAAAAGCTTATTTTTCGTATTATCTTAGATAAAGTTTATTAGGATTAATTAAGCAACCGTGTTTTTAATGTCAATTATTTCTACTTCTACTAAAAAACATCATGCATTGCCCTTTTATATGAAAGTTCCAATGCTTCTTGGGGAAATGGCAATGCATTTTTGTACACTTTTACTTCATGTAATTGTAAAGATCTAAGCCTTTTAATGTTGAAAGGCCGCATTAAGAAAGTGGCACACAAAAAAGGCTGCATTCAAGAAATTTCAAGCGATGACCTCAAAATCAGTACCAAAAATTTTGGAAACATATCATTGGTTGATTACGTTTTTTTCCAAAAGCTTAGGCGGCACTCTGGTGCTATCAAGAGCAACACTAATATTTGGTTTACAACTATAGAAATTCGACAATACGTCTGCCAATATTATTTATAATATTCTATGTAACTATTACTAACAAACTTTAATTGCATAAACCCAGTCATCTGTTTGGTAAACTACTTTTTATCAGACATGACTACCTGCTGTAGCTAATACAAAAAATGGTCTCAACACTTGAAATTACCCTTTTGGATTAACCTGAACTCTTTCGCATTTGACACTGTCGCCCGGTACTGACACCTAAATTTTATGTAAATTGTGTGCATCTGTACTGTCTATATAACATACATCTCTTCCAGAATCTTACTGATTAAAGAGGTCACACAACTTTACGTACAAAATTAAATTCGAAACATTGAAACTAATCAGTTCCAATTTATACTTATAGCCTTGAAAAGTTATAGTAACTGCTCTCTTTTTTTACGCATATGTATTAAATCATTAAAGTTTTTTTTATAATTAAGCTAAAATTTTTGTTGTGTATTTTAAAAAAGTTGTGGTTATTAATTTTGTTGCCATTATGTAAATGTATATTTATTAATTTAGTCTATTATACTGTCTGATATGAGAAAATAGGACCTTTCTAGTGCACGGTCATTGTTCGGTGACGACGGAAATTCTACAGTCCAGTACTTGGCTCAAATCTGTTCGCTTCCCTGGGGTCTGGCGTTATTAGAACAAAAACGTCTTACCGAAATTTTATTTGACAATTATACTTTTTATTCATATTTTTGCAAAGCAGTGTTTATCTCATTTTGAAAAGTAGTATTGTCTTATTGGTCGCGACAAAAAGTTTTTCAAGACACTTTTCCAAGCATATTTTTACGAAACCTGATTTTGTATCTCTTATGAGCACCAAAGCCCTTATTCTTGACAATAGTATTCTAGTTTTTGGGTTGATCTTAGGTGTCGCTCTAATGAGCGTTGAACGTTCTTGATATTAAACGAGTAAGGCACATAATTGATGCAAATATAACTGCATCAGTGATTTATTAACTTATTTTATTTTCGTATTAAACTTGAAAAAAATATCGTATCATGAAAATGCTTCGGGATAATTATAGATAAATCGATGTAGGAAAAATGTAGTAAAATTCCATTTTAATCAAATATAAAATATATAATTTATTTTATATTTATATATAGACATAAATATATAATTATATATGAACGTAATTCGACCTCATTTTCTGGCTTTGTACAAGGTATTAACTGCACCACTCTCCTAACATCACTCCATGTGTCCACAGTGTGTGGTTCTGACCCACTGTTAACAGTGTTTATGAGCAGTGCCTAAGCATTTGATACACATCCTGTTACGTTCACATATCTACCAAAACATTGGTTAAATTCAAACGGCATCCGCATTATTCGTATTTCGGTACCCTCTTAATGGACGCAATGCAATACTCATTCGGCGATTGAATTTGCGTAACACGGCTATATATACCTATTATATACCGGGTAACGGGATATTGTCGATAACTGTATGTAAGTGTATAGAGATGTCGCGCTACGTGACGATATTCAATATGTAAACACAGAGCAAACTCGGCAATGGCCTCCTGAAAGTTCAACGCAAACATTTGCATAGTCAATAGGAGGCGTTTTTGTGTATTTCGCGATTCAAAAATGAAAAGGGTTTCAGGAGCCCTTGTCTGAGTGCAAATTAGCAATGGGAAAATAAGACTATTGTATGCAGGATAGCGTCAAATACTTACCTTTCTAAAAGTTCTTACCTTTCACTGGTAAATTAAGTTTTATTCTATAAAAAAAATCATGACTTAAAATAATGTTATCTATATATTACCCCACCGTTAGAATTTCTTGAATCTGGCACTTGGGTAACACTATGACACAAAGCACGTGGCTTTTGACGAATTAACGCATAACGTTAAATTATTTTGACTAGTTTATTCAAGTATGCACGACTTTTGAGATAACCCCATAAAAATCAAAAGGTAGAAAATAGATTTAAAACTCACCTTTACCTGATTTTAGTTTGTTAAGAAACATTTCCTTTAACACCGGTGTAGTTATATTTAATGTATGGCAGGTTGCCTAATCTTGCACCAATTGAATTTTATATGGATGTGTTTTTAAATCCAATTTCAAAATTTGCTACAAGTTGATCTCGGTATCGATGTAGCAGCAGTACGCTTGCGAATCGATCAGCCCGGATCTTCTCGTACATACTATTATTTTCGCTTTTTTTGCTCCTTAGCTGCAACGCCTTATTTTTATTCATCATTGAAATGATTTTTTTAAATATCTGAGCCATCATATATTTAAATTAATACTCACATTGTGTAATCGGTAGTGGAAACGGAACAGGCGTTGAATAATCACATAAAAATCGCTGCTTTTGTAGAACTATTTTCCGTAGAAAAAGTTTAGTTCCCCCGTAAAACTAACCATTGCAACTTAATTTCCAGGGAACAAACTCCTGCACTTCTTTTCTTTGCGCGGTTACTACTCAGAAGCAATTTAATAAATGCAAAAACCTAAGACTCAACCTGTATTTACTCGCGTTTAAGTAGTTAACGTAAAACCTTTTCCTACAACTTAGTTATTATTACTATTTTTATCGGTTTTTTAAATGACGAAGTCATGCCCCAAATATAAGCAAGTGTTTAAAATATTTGTAAAATACAATGTATATATTAAATTGCAAAAAAAAATTTCTATATAAAATCCAATCTTATTCGACTCTTTAAAGTTTTAAATAACATTAATTGAGTCATTATTTACCGCTAGTGTTTTGATAAGGAAATCATTTTCTTGGTTTGTATTAGCTATGGAGTTTTTAGTTTTACCAGTGTAATTTTGGCCTAACTGATATAGAAAAAAAACTACAAATACATTTTTAATAAGACAACACTAGCTAGTATTATGGCTTTTTTCTTATATGTTTCTGCTATAAAATTTCTATGTATTTATTTTTAAGCAAATTATTGTTTTTTAGAATAAAGTATTTGCTGAATTTAGTTTTTTTAATAATTAGTTATTTTTTTAATATTATTTTGACGCATTTTTTTTAAGAATAAATAAATAAGGTAGTAGTTTTTAACGCTTATGTAAAAAATTATCACGCCAGATTCTATTGCAAGCTTTTTTATACAATTAGAAAATTGATGGCGCAAACTTTATATTCTTCTACAACTTTTTTTAAATTCTATATTGATAAATATACATTATTTGCTTCCTAGTAATTGCTGGTGTTTTTTCAATAAGGCTTTAGTAGGAGTTTTAAAATAGGATGTATGAATAAATTATGTTTTATTGTTTTGCTTAATATTAAAGTTTGCAAATAAGTTAAATAGGTAAATAAACTTTTATTATACCATTTAAAGTAATGTATGTAATTTACTAGTATAAAAATATAATTTGCTGAGATAATTTTTAATTGCCTAATTATTTGTGAATCTCATGTTCATGATTTGTCAGATTAATGCACTGTAAATATAAATAGTTGTGGTTTGTTTCAAGTTTTACAATTTGTGGGATGCTACAGAATTTATAAAAAATGCAAATTACTATACGGTCATATTTTAATACATTTTTTTAAGCAAAATAATATTAGGAAATAATTATATAAATAATTTTATACTTATATACGTAAAAATCTACACTCATAATTTTGTATATATAATACATACTAAATCAACAGTTAGATAACTTATAAAAAAATATAAAAATGCAATGATTTATAATACACTTATATTATATTTACACCATTTTACCTTGTATGTATTTTTCCTTAAACTTAAAATTTTTTTTTTATTAAATTACTAATAAAAAAATATATAGTTTTTTAATCAATCTGTTATAAAAAAATTTATTGCTTCTCAGCTTATCAGTATTAAAACATATTTTGCAATGTTTCAAATCTTACTAATTTTGCACATATTGACAAAAATTAAGAGATTTAATTTGTATGGTATGAAAAATTTTGGAGAAGCTGTTTATAACATTTGCTCAATTATATACCACATAATATATACAAATATTTCATAAGCACCTTTTAAGCGATAAATTTAGCGAAACCGCTCAATTAAGCTGCTATCAAATCACCTTGTTCTTTGTAATGAATTAATGACAAATCCTAAATAATCCCATTGTTGCGCCGCCATTGTTGCGATTTTTGTTTTATTGTCTTTTTTATGTTCCTTAACGCTGAACAAACATCATATTTCATTAAACGTATAAAATAAAATTCATTCTTTGTTAAACAGCATATAAAATACAATGAGCCCCTTTTCACCCTTGATGCATAATATACGTATATAAAAAGTGTAAATATAAGCATCTTCTATCAAATATATTTTTAATTATTAATAAAACTAAGATATATTTTTAGTATTTAAGCAAAGTTTTTTTTTAAAAATTCTTAGGACACTTACTATTTCTACAATATTAATTTATTTAATTAATAGGCGAAATGTAGATTGTCTTCTTTGTTACATCTGTTACAATTGTCTTCTTTGCTTATAAACAAATTGTATTATTTGCTATTTTTAGACTCACCAAAATTAATTAGATTTATTTATAAATTTATAATAAACATTGTGTTTTAAAATTATTTTCTACTCTAATAAATATTGTAGCTTCTTTTAAGCAGCAATTCATTACTCAAAAAATATAAGTATTGATTTCATTATTGATCGATTATTAAATATCTGTGCTTACTACTCAATATTAAATTATTCCATAACATCATATTTCAATTATAAGTTCTTTGTTCTGCAATAAATGGATAAACACACTATTTGCGCGAAACACGATCGTTCGACTGAAATCAGATCGACGCATTGATTTTAACCGAAACTCTTCAATATAGATTTGAGAAACACGAAACTTTAGACGAAAGGGAAGTCTCAAAGCGCCAGACGTCTTTTGAAATCTTAGACACGAACGCTCTACCGTATAATAGCAAGAATCGACAAGGCAAGTCTTCCTGTTTTCTTTCTCTTTGAAAACTTAAAACAATACCCGCAAATTCATACTTTAAAACTTGGACATAATTTTCAGTTCGCTCCAATCAGACATTCTTTGTGTAGCTTTTCGTTTAGTATCTGAAAATATTTTAAGCTTTTATCTAGGATCAAATTTTAGATTCTAGTAGAGATAAGCCACGAACCAATTGCATTTTATGCGTCGTGAGCTCCCGCTGACATAATGCGCTATGAATCCCTGACGTGCCCCAGATTTATTGCAACCAGATGTTTGATTGAATACATTTGCTTGGATTTTCCCTATACGTGATCGAATAAACTCCTTTATATATAAATTTATTATATTTGTAGTTGCAAATCAAATCCCTCTTAGTGTTTCTTCTCTTATTATTGCTGTACTGAATTTATAAATGATGCTTCTCCAAATCTACCAACATTAAGTCTGTATCATTTTTTAGTTAAATATTATGAGCACTCTTTATTTTAAATTTAAAATAAATAAATTAAACCTTAAAAATATTCTCATTAAATATTCAAACGACATTGACCTACTGTGTATTTATTTCCGTGAGTAAACGTAATAAATTAACGAATGTTAAGCGCGCAAAATCCTAAAATTAAATTTACCAATTACCCATAAACACTTCTTGGAACGCGTGTTTCTCTCGGTCTGCTTAACGTTTCCACCTTTTGCGACCCTATTTAGAATAAATTAAACACACCTGTTTAAATGCCTAAAAGTAAAGAAGTCGATATCTGGCTGCTTTTCGTATTAACTTACTTACATGAGTATCCAAATGAGGTCAATCTTTGTTAAGTGTTTTTCAAAAGCAACGTATAACACGACTTGATCATTCAAAGTAGTCGCGATCTTCCTGATTAATAGTATATTAGAAAAATATTGTCAGATTCATTATTCATTTATATTTATAAAGATTTTTAGGTTTTGTAAGTCAAAATAATGTGATGCGTAGCGCCGAAAAAGCTTGTAAAACTTTAATTTATACATATTAATAGAGCAATGTGGCAATATAAGGCGGTATATTTAAAATGGCATGCCTTAAAAGTCAAAGAGTTTTTGATGGCATGTCGAGTTGTATTATTGTCGGCTGTGATTTCAGCGGAGCAGATAGGATCTGTCGCTATTTTTACGACCCATGTATGTCTTTTGTTTCAATGCAGTCTCCTAACTCGTTTCTAATCCTGTGACTTTGTGGGATCATTTATTTTATACTTTTAATAATTATAAAATAGTATGAATAAATATATATATGTACTATATATATCGTTATTTTTCGAAGAATATTTTTCGTCTTCTGCTCAGTCACTTACTTCTACATGTTCTTGGTTTTTAGTATTGACTGTCAAAGAAACTGAGCCCTCAGATTTTAAATACAGCTTTAATAAATTGAAGAGAGCGTACTCTAGGGCCTGATTTGATATCTAATTTCATTTTAAAACTCAGCTCTTACTAAATTGTTTTAAATAAATATTCACAAATATGTCTTTAATTACTTTTGGCAAGTTTTGTTAGACAAACAGCATGGGTTTAGTCCCGCCCGTTCCACTCTTTCACCAAAACAGTGACAAAATATCTCAATGCGGGAATTCAAGCAGATGGCATATATACAGATTATAAGAAGGCTTTTGACAAGGTTTGTCATGAATTATTATTAAAAAAATTGTCGGACCTTGGTTTCTCGGATGATTTAACTCGGTTATTTGCTAGTTATTTAAGCGATAGTAGACAATTTGTAACTTATGGTGGCTTCGGGGGTTTCTCAAGGGTTGAACCTGGGCCCATTGCTATTTATGCTATTTATTACATTTACAAATTTAATTTTTCTTCTGTACGCAGATGATTTAAAATTGTACAAATGCATTCGATCTGTTGCGGACTCTTTCTCTCTACAGTGATTTAGACTCTCTATGGAGATGAGCTTATGTTAACCGTCTGCCTTTTAGTGTCAGAAAGTGAGATACTGTGTCATTTTCTTGATTCTGATCGATATCAATTTATTTGTACGATCTCGATGGAAACATTTTGACTAGAGAAACTTCTACTAATAATCTTGGAATTATTTTTAAGAGCAAGTGGAGGTTTTCTCTATACATACATGACGTCTCTGATAAATCTTTCAAGATGCTCAGCTTTGTTATGAAGAACGCCTTTCAGTCTGACGATCTGTCGTAGCATTCTTGAATCAGAAACTATAATTTTGAATCCCTGAATAACGAAAAATTCCGATTTAGTGAAAAAATTCAAATAAACTTTTTAAGATATCTTTACAAAAGGACATTTGAGTCCGTTTTTATATCCATGCGGCTCTTTTTTAAAAGCGTTGAAATACGATTTGCTGAGTTGAAATACGATTTGAAATACGATTTGCTGAGAAAGTTGTATATTGCTAAGCATTTCTTCAAATTACTGGAGGGTGCTGTCAACAATTCAGCTATTCTCGAGGAATTCGAGTTTTGGGTTCCAGAACGTCTTCAAGAATCACGATCGCGTCCTTTTTTACTGACCGATAGGACTAGGACGTTGTGGCCATCCCGCTCTTTAATACGCTAGCATTACGCATTGGCTTGTTTGATGTTAGCTACGAGAAGCTGGTCCAGTTCGTATCATTTAATTTTGATATTTTATGCATTTTTATTATTTTTTGTGTAATAATTTAAATTATGTACATATATACATTTTTGTGTATTCAATAATACAATTATTGTTTTCAACCATCGTGACGCATTGGGGTAATCAGTTAGGTTACGATCAATTTAATTTAAATAAATAAATACTACAAGCGTATTTTTTGATTAACCACCTTAAGTATCACTTATATCTGAATATTTAATTAAATTAAAAATATATTTATAATAAATTTAAAGCATAATAAAATACGCGAATAAAAAATTATATGCTCTCAAAATGTTTAATGAAAATATTTTATTGAATTTACGTTAAAATTAGATTAGCCCACTCAGTATACACTGCAAAGCGTAAACGTGATAAATTAACGAGTGCTAAGCGCGCAAAATCCTGAAATTTAATTTACCGATTAACCATTAAACACTTCTTGGAACGCGTGTTTCTCATTCGGTCTGCCTTACGCGTTCCCACCTTGGCGACCTTATTTAGATTAAATTAAACGCACCTGTTTAACTTGAGCGCCACAATCGGCCGCGTAAACATATTCGGGTATGTGTGCGCGCTGCTTAAGCGCGCTTTTCCCCGAAAATCCGTACGAATTGGCCCGCCGCGAGAAACGGTCCCAAAAACAAAGAGGTCGATAAGAGGCCGCTTTGTGTGTTTACGGCTCGGTTAATAGCCGCAGGCGGAGTAAAGCACCAGAAAAATATTATTAACACATTCCAGGAACGGGTTAAACGCGGAAACTTTGCGGCGTATTGCTTTGAAGAGTTTTCTCTAAATTTGTACGAATAGTGTGTTTATCGTAAATATGCTATATGGTTTGCTTTCCAATTCGTTAAGCAGACTACGTTAAGGTCAGTAAAATATGTAACGATTTTTATACCCTGTGAAACGTGTGTTCAATTAACCATTAACAATTTTTTTTGGCATGAAAACTGTCGAATTATTTAAATTGCAAAAGCTAAAAAAATACAATAATATTTTCAAGTAACAGACTAGAGTCTCCAATTACTCGAACCATCAACTACTCGAGTATCGAATATTAAAATTTTAAAATACTCGAGTACTCGAGTACTTTCGAGTATTTACCAAATGTACCAAAATAGCTATTATTCAAATTCGTGCACATATAAATAAATAAATAAAATACTTAGTATGTTAATTTTTACAATTATTTAAACTTCACGAACATACTTTTTAAAAACAATAATGCAAAAAGTGTCTCGAATTTAATATTACTGCTAACCTTTGGTTTTATTATTCCCGTTATGGAAAAAACCCTTTCCGTTGCTGTTGATGTTGGTCTTATTGTCATTAACGCATTGGATAAGGCTTCTAATTTATATCTGTTCGCTTTTTATAGATATAAATTTTTTTGAACTCTCTTTTTATGTTTTCTTCTTTCATTCCCTTCTCTGCTTTTCTCTTATTTCCTTCGACTATTGACAAAATAGCATTTTGTAATTCTTCTTGAATAGATTTTTTTTCTTAACAATATACAATATTCTACTCCTTTTGATTAATGCGAAGAATTTAAATCTATATCCTTCGAAGATGTATTTGGGTGAATCCCTTTCACTCTAGAGCTAAACGGTTCGCAAAGAACTGACTTTACTTTAAATGCCTTTAAAATACACAATTGTTTTGATTTATATTTTAAGCTGAGGGATCAGTATAAACAATTTACAACACTTTACGCTACAACTGCACAGTCATTTAACCTAAATTTTTTTTTTTTGATATTTCATATTGTTCATTGCCATCAATTAGATAAGTCGGGACTGTCGAACAGAAAACACAAAAGAAATTTCTCCGTCGTACCCACTAACATAGCCGACGACCGGAACTATGCAATTATGGAACTATGAAAAAATTATACCTGATAGTAACCGCTCTAGCTCGGGACATAAACGCCAAATAAAAGCAAGACGTTAACCTTTACCGGACCGAGTTAAACTTATTTTTGTTTCTGAAATATTTCAAATTTTTTTAATTTCGAGTATTAATCGAGTAATTTTCAAAATACTTGATTATTAAGTACTTGAAAAATAGACAAAAATACTCGAGTATCGAGTACTCGATTACTCGAATTGGAGACTCTATTACAGACCAAAGACTATTTGGGAATATAAATATTAGTTAATTAAACTAAAATAATTGCTCTAAAGTAAATATGGTACATGCTTGTTTGGTGCTGCGATTTTTCAAACTAGATAAAAGACTCATAGAATTACCATTTAAATCGTTCAAAAGCAAAAAGGGTTATATATCATATGCCAATATTTAATTTTTAATAGACGCAACTTTTTGAATGCTTACAGTGCATTGAAACTCACAAACCCCATAAAAATACAATTTGTTATTATAAATAAACAACAATTGGCTACGTAATTCATATTACTTCTAGCAGATAATCAGATAATGCGATTATATTGAACGTTAATAATATACAATAATACACATAATTTATTGTAGCATAAATGTATTTGTATGAACGAGTAAAAGAATAAAAGAAAAAAAAAACAATAATGAGCTTATTTTTCAGCGGTCCCTGTCTCATTTTTCAACACAATAAGATTACTACAATAATTGCCTCTCGGACAAGCTCTCGCTTTTCTCCGCTAAACTACCGTGAAAAATTCATCGAGACACGCGAAAAAATCACCAAACACACGATAGACTGTTTATAGAACTTCGCAAACCACCTGCGTGCTTTTTTGCTGATGAAAAAATTATTTTCTTCGAAAACATTACGATCAATATATTGAAAAGTGTATTGATACTGTCACTTCCATGGCATAGAATTTTTGAAAAGATTAATAGTAAAATATTTCTGTAATATATCATACACGAGATTTTCCATTTAATAATATACTTACTTATTATTAAGAATTATTTTAACATGGCAAATGTAGCTAGAATTATTTCTTACGTTTAATAACATTGTTTAAAATGCTTTTATAACATTGTTTAAAACGTTTTAAACCCTTTCCACGCTATGCACATCATAAGATGAGTCCAGTTACCAGTGAAAAGGCATGTTTTGTAACAAAACTATAAAATATAGTTTTGACTCTTAAGTCAACGATTTTTTGTTCTAATTATTTTAATTTAAGTTGTTAACATTTCACGCAAAAAGTGGGGGCGTCGTCATTAGGGTTTTTCGGGTCCGGGTAACCGGACTCGGACCCGTCGGGTTTTAGGTAAAAATACCCGGACCCGATACCCGGTCTAAGACCCGACGGGTCCGATTCTTTTTTCATACAATAATTTTCTAATACGAATGTCACTCATTAACTTGTTTCACAGACTTGAGAATATATGTGTATTGCAGTGTGTAAGAGTATATGTGTATTGCAGTAAGTGTAAGCACGCAAATCTCGCAGATTTAAGTAAAAATTCTGTAAACAATGATAATTTGCTTAGCTTGTGATTACTTGTCTATTTTAAAGACATTTTTACACATACGAACGGTTTTGTGCAGAAAAGTGTCCACTTTATTCAATTTAACAGCCGAAATTCTTAACCCTGCAAAGCGTTAGTATTCTAAAGGTGAAAAATAATATTATTAATAACTTAAATATAAAAAAAATGTTATTAAAATGAACCTAAATGACAAATGACTAATATGACAAAAGTGTGGGATTATTTCACGCAACGCACGGATTCAGAAAATGTTTTTTATACTCGTCAATTCTAATCAAGAGGTATGAAAATATATCATCAATGATTAAACATTTAAAAAGTGAGCATGGAATAACTTTACAAACTCAAAAAGACAAAACTGAAGGAAAAACGAGTTGTTAATGACAATGGTTGCAAAAAATATAGAATTAATATATCTATTAGACTGCCTCGTAAATGGTATTATTCCTTTAAAGAAAGTATTTAAGTATTGCAAAAAAATTATAAAAAAAAATATTTTAATAAGAAAATGTTAAAACTAGTATGGCTGCAGAACAACATTCATTTGAAAATGATTTAGATGAAATTGAAGATGATATCCAGACAGAACAGTTATTGACAATAAAAGAAGTACTCAACCAGATATTAAAAAAACAAACAATATCATGCCAAATTCAGAAGATTAGTTTGCATACATTAAAAAAAAATTCATTATCAGATAAAAAATAGTACTGAATATTTACAAAAATTATACTTAAATATTTGCAAAAAATATGCCTTTAACGACAATAAAACTATGAATAAAAATAATTTTTTTACTGAATTTATATTTGTTTCATTAATGAGATACTGTAAGAAATAGGACCCGGAACCGGACCCGGAACCGACGGGTCCAAGATTTTTAGAGCAGGACCCGTTGTGTTTTATTTATATTAAATGCTATAAAAAATATTTTTATTAATATTAAATTCTAAATAGCAATTTTTAAGGGCACTGTATTTACCGTAGTTTCACATAGATACTAAAACTATTTTTTTTAAATATACCTTGTAAATATTTCAGCTTAGTTCATTCGCCACCCTGATCCTGAAAATGGCGGCTGTGAAAAATAAAATAAAAAAATATATTATTTTGAATTTAAATTCTAATTATTTTTTTTATAAATATTTTCTGATTGTAAAAAATTATATATAACAGCAATCACAAAACATATCAGACACGTGTCTAAGGTCCTACAAATTTTTACAACGAATATAGCAGCTGTCTATCGCACGACAGTGTATGCGGCGTACGACGCTCGGACTACTACTTCGCTGCAAAGACTTCAGGACACGCGCTGTCGACGACTTTCAGAAGAATCTATCGATGCAACGGAATATCTTATATCGAAGTGATTACATGCGATCTATATAACTAATTTACCGACTCAGCCGAAGACAAACTATCAAAGCGACTATATACAACCTGTACGTTTCATTACTAACAAACGAAGGTTACAAGATCTACTTTAAAAAAAAATTTGATGGCGATCTGATTATTAAATCAAAAACTAATATGCCGTTAACCTAGATGAGTCGTTTTATATAATGGAAATATAAGCAGCGTTGACAAAACAGATCAAACTCACTAGTTTCGTCTAAAAATAAAAGTATAGTGGTACCAAAAAGTTTTCTTTTGCGTTACGGGACCAAATGCTGAAATTGAGAGCCGCTTGGAAAGTGTTAAAGAAGAGCTTATTTTTTTATTTTATTTCATTTAAACAAATATATTCACTATTTGTCTAAGCACAATCTCTTGGTGGGTTTCAGGCTAAATATTCCTCATATACCAAATATAGACATACATACATCTTCACATACACATAACAAATATTTGATGTAATATAAATTGAGAAAGCAATTTTTCTCAGCTAGATGCGTTTATGACTTTGATATCTAACAACACGTGTAGAACTCTCGAGAAACATACTAGGGATAAAAGTCCCCGGAAATCCGTTAGCAGGCACTCATCTAGTTTTTTTGCGGATAATTTAGCCTCAGTTCGTGGTAGTCTCGAGTTGCGGAAGGACCACGGCTTAAAGACGAGTTTGATGGTCATGGCACTTGGTACAATAGTTTTATCGCGAAACTTCCTTCTGGTGCCGCTACACACCCACGTAGCCGGGAGTTCTCCAACTCTAGGTACTACTTTACGACTATGGCGAACAAGAAGCGCTTTTAATGTCTCGCCCCGCGTTTAAAACGTAACGTTTGCCCGTCTTTTGTATTGTCATTTTAATTAAGAAGATTTAATTGTATTTATTTTTGATTTAATTAAGCGTGAGGCGCCATTGTTGCCGGTGATTAATTTGCAGAAGGAGAGAAGAGCAGGTAGGGTGACTCGGAATCACGACTCTTTGACTTTCTTAATGTTTTGTATTATTACGTTAAATTCTTGATATAATATGTTCAGTGAAAGAGATTATTGTACATTTGTATTATTTTTAAAGACATTGTAAGTTTGAAGAGGTTCATTGTTGTAGTACCTTCTGTTTTAAACCTTTGAATACTTGAAGCAAAACTCTTTTTTAATCTATAAGTATTGCAACGGTTTCTAATATGGAATTCATTGAGTGATAGCATATTTATTAAAAAGTGCAGAAATCCTTACAAATTTATCTGTCTATTTCTTTGACCATTGTGACACATTGTTAGAATTTGACGGTGATCATTTAATTAAAATGCATTTTTTGTACATGGGGTACATTATCTTTCTGCTCATATTTGGCATGGTTATAAATATATAACTATAAAAAAATATATAAATATTTTTCAAGGAAAGTTGTAGGGATGTTTACTATAAAATAATACAAAAAATATTTTTAAAATATAACCTGATGTTCAATATTACCAATGCATATTTAATTTATATTTAAATAAAACTTACATAATAATTTACCTTTAAAACAATAGATCTTGTGCACAGTCCACTTGAGAAACTAATCACACTTTGGCCGTAATTGCGATTTAATAAAGGCAAACAAAGCGAGATCATTAGTCATTCTCTGCTCTTGCGTGAAATTTGTCTAGACCGATTCTAAGTCAGCAAGTTAAAATAATTGAAAACTTTCTCGGTTTATTTCTAGTATTAAAAAAGCCAGACAGCAGCGTTTTGGTCCATTTTGAAAATTGAAGAGCTTTAAGCTTAACACACATTCACACAAACATATACATTGGTGGCCTTTATAAAGTCTTGCGGCGTGGGCGTACACACTCTCTAAAATCACTTGGTGAGCTTAAAGCACGTAACCGACCGACATCGTGGAATGTGTAACACAAAAAAAGTATAACACTTTGGAGACACACAATGTGCGCGCCCAAGAATAAAAAATCTCAGGAAATCCGTTACCAGACACTCGGCCTATTTCTTTTTGCGGACAATTTAAACGTAGCTGGCGGATATCACGGGTTAAAAGAAGTTCGAAAGATAACAATCGTATTTTTTTATTAGTATTCTAGTTGTCTTAAATGATTTTTTACGTTACAAAAATATATATTTGTATCTTAATTTATCGAGAATATGTATCAGGATTTTGTTATTAAAATGGATACACAGAATTTGGGTAAAAAATGAACTGTCCTATTATATTTTTTAAGCTTTAGTTTTTTTTTACTTAGGAATACGCTCGTGCATGATTTTAAGATCTTTAGTGAGCGTTACATTCACATTTAACTAAGATCGTAAAAATTATCTAATGAAAAATTAAATTAAGATACGCAATATGCCACTTTACGATACTAAAGAACAGACGGTTGACGAAAGCTCATATGCATTAAGATGAATAAATAATTACATTATTTGATATCAAAACCCTACAAAATAAAATCAGAAACACAGACTAATTCTTATTTTTAACTTTTAAAGCCATATGTAAGGTCTGAACGCTCATTTTTTTATGGCTAATATTTAATAAATAAAAAGGTTAAGTAATCTAACTACTGGAAGTGAGATATATTGTGACAAAATACGTAAGCTGACTAGTTTTTTTCGATAAATAAAAATCCCTTAGTCTTTAGGCTGATTCATTGTAGAACCACCCTGATGTCAACATTTTTCCTTGCATCGGATTTCCACGCGAATTTCGCTTCGCTGAGTTTCTAGCCGAACCGCGTCAAAGCGGTTAAATACATATGCGCACACCCGTGTGCCTATCCATCTGACATCACTTTGTTTCGTTGCTTGCATTTGAAAATTTAATTATGCGCCCATTAAGCGCTTACATTGGAAGCTCTTCAAAGCGCTAAGCGCGGACACAGTCGCGAACGGGTAATCGCACCGAACATATTCGGATGGGGTCGTGAGGGGCCCATTACACTTTTACGAGCCGCAATAAAGCCTTCGCCGTTTGCCTCCATCCGTTTTATAAATAAGATGAAATTTTCGTTACCGTACAACGGACCGGAAACAATAACGAGACAAGGTAACGGCGTAGTATTGCTTGGGGGCTATTATGAAGGCAAAGCGTGAGACACCAAAACGCATTGGGCTAAATAGGGTTATTAGCTGATCTATGTATGTTAAACAAAACTATTTTTTATGCTCCCTTAAAGTAATATCTTATAACAAAAAAAAACCGATTATATGATTATTAAAATATTACTAATCTGATTTTGATCTAATAATATTAAAATTTCAATAATTGATTTAATTAAATGAAATTGAAAAAAAATTTAGAATAAAAAATGTTATACTTAAGCAACATACACCCGATATACGAAACAATGAATCACTTTTTTTCAACAAAAAAATGCTTTCACACTTTCAAAAAACATTTGTCAACCGTATCTACTATGACCGAAAATTGCAGAATTCGTTCGTTGAACGAAACAAAATGTTGATATTATTATCGTTTAACCTTTATCTCAAAAATAGATGTGCGTCGGCAATTATATGTTGTTTCAAGACGCATTTCAAACATTTTAATAATTCGATCGCTAAATATAGTACATAAAATATTTTAAATATTTTTTAAAAATTTATTTATAGAATTATCTATTAAAAATTTAACGTTCAATTGAAAAATATTTTTTTACCTATATAATAAATATTTACCTTTTGACTCCCTCACTGATCATTAATTCGTACAGTATTGTGTTCTGCATATTTTATGAAATTCATAAAGGTATGAATATTAAAGTAATTAGTGATTAATTAAAATACTTTTTTCAATTAAATAAAAATTTATAGGCAATTAATTGATTTTTTTGCACTAATTGGTTAAGTAAATTTATATCGGTAAAAACCAAGAACAAAACTACGAATAAATTCGAATACTTTATCTATTTTTTATTCAATTTTTTAATAATTAAAAACCTTAGTTTAATTCATATGAAGAAAAAGTAATAGCACATCTAGTCGCTGTGCAGTGTATGATTTACCTGCAATATTTAGTTGCGAAAAACCTTAGTAAACGCCTTCATCGTTTGCTACAGTTTATTATATAATTACACCAAGATCAGAATCAATGCTTTAAATGATATATTGTTTGAAAAGCTCTTTAATAGAAATAACAAAGACTTAAAATAAATTCGTTGACTATCAAAGGAAACGTGTTCAGAAACGATATATAGCAGATTTATACAATACATTTAGTGCAACAAATTTACAACTTTAAGGACGCGATTTAAATTGATCAAAACAAAGGCAAATATTTCTGCTTTTGTATTGAAATTTTGTACACAGAAAATTTGGGACAAAGACAATTTTATTAGTTTTTAATTTTTTTTTTAGTATAAATAACTAATAACAACATGTTTATTTACAGCCAGAATTTGAAAGAGCCTAAAGAATATTGTATAAATAGATTTAATAATGTTCTAAACATAATCATTCCCGATTGGCGACCACACATATAGGCACATTCAGAAGGGCGATTTTCTCATTGTTAATGACCGTGACCAAAAACGTTCATTCATTAACAATGAGACAAACCATCATGGCACAAGAGGGATTTTTTTTTGACTCAACAACCCGGGTCGTTAAGAGAATCTCCTTTGAGACAAAACGGTACGGACACAATCAATCACCACAATGCAAACCCTTTTCGAAGAATTCGAAAGTCTAGAGCCAAGCAAAAAAACTCGCTTTCAGACATACACATCCGGTTTCTCGAATTCTAAGAAGCCACTGCAGCAATTAACTAGGAGATCGATGCACAATCGCGATTGTCCAGCTAGCATGCATCCTCCTAAAGGATATAAACCCGGAATCCGATGAGGAGACGGCAGACGGCCCAAGGCAGACGGTCCGAGATACGAGACGGCTGAGGCATGAGACAACAGACGTCACCAGACAGCAGAGCCAGCGACGCAGACAACCAGAGAGCCAAGATCTACCAGCAGCCATCCGGAGGAACCAGCCACGCGCCCTCACCGACAGACTTGAAGATCACACCTGACACTCGTCGCACGCAGCCAAAGAGCTTTGGGACATCATCACCTGCACACCTTCGTCGCGAGAAACGTCACGCTAAAATCGTCCATAGTCAAAATTGAAATTATAACTTAATAAACAATCTAATAGGATTCACCGAAGAGTCTCATTGCAAATAGCAGTATTATCACTGCAGAAAGATTTGAACGAATTGTCTACAAACGAAAAATTAAAATTGAAAGATGGTTATCAAGAATATTTCACTTCAAAAGGCAAATGCTTATGGGCAGCAGCAAAAAAGATTTTATGGCATTTTCATGATGGAAATGCAATCATTTCCATCATGAAAATGCCATAAAAATATTTTTTGCTGCTATAAAATAATAATGCATTGCTCTAAATATTAAAGCAATGCATTATTAATATTATAAATAATATTGTTAATATTTTTTAATATATTGTAAAACTCACCATCACTATTAAAAAGTTAGCTCTAACCCAAAAATTGGTTAGGAACATATGGTTTAAAACCTAATAAAGAGTTAGAGTTTCTGATATTCTGATCCTCGAGTACCTTTTCTGATAACCATTTACACTTTTCGTGAAAATCGTAAAAATACTTTCGCATTAGTCCAATTATTAAATATATTATTCTTGACATTTTCTTCAAATAAAAAAATATTTGCATACATATGCCCTATATACTCAATATCACAATGACAAGAATTGGTACCGCGACTTTTTTATACAATGCTCATCGAATTTTAGGTTCACAGTTAGCATAACTTCCAATTTGACTTCTTTCTCAGCGTCTCATTAATTCTGTGCTGATGTCGTCGAGACCATTCGGTATTATGACACTGTCTCCTAACCACGTTTCATATTCCCTAGATTGGCTCAGGTCTGACGACCTCTCGCAGATCTCAACTTCCGTCTTTGACGTAACTAGAAGACGTTCATTCAGCGATTTACATAAAACGACCGTAGGAAATCCGAAACAATTGATGGATGTGTGAGAGTTAAAATAAATAGTCGCGCACCTCATGAGTGCGTAAATTTCATTAGATTATTCAAGAATGTTTCATTAGCAATCCAATTTTGCATATCTATTTGCTTTTTATATGTTTAATTTGCGCACTGTAAAGATCCAAAGTATTTCCGCAAACTGTGTGGTCGAATAATTCCTGCAAGAGCCAACACGCCTAACTGGCTTCTGTGAAGCAATTTGGGTAAGTTTGAACTGTTGTAAATTGGAAACGTGCACCGTTAAAACTATGGTACATGTTAACGTACTACACAAAGTGCAACGTATAAAACAGCACTTTGCTTGATTATTATTAAAATTTATTAATAATAAAGTATCTAAAATATTTGGCCACATATATATTTAACTTGAATACGATAGTTTCTAATTTGACTTTTTATGTGACTTTTATGGAAAGGAAGTTGCTGGAAAATATTCGTCAACATCATAATATTCATGCTTTACCAATGAATAAGCATTAGTGTTGTCTTAAATTATTTTAAGAACCCACGCAGCGCCAGTCTCTGATGCGGTTGAATATATGTTTGTATTTTGTTTCGCCAACGCAGTCGCCATCTCTTGGATATTAAGTTAGTTGTTTATGTTAAATAGATTCATATACTTGACGACATCTGGCTCCTAAAACAACTCACAGAATTTGTTGTTGTACCATCCTCATACGTGCATACAGACAAGGGCTAATTGAACAAAAAGGCAAAAAACCGGAAGCTTTCAATAATTAATAAGAAAAATAATATACGTTTTAGAAAATTTATTATTCCATTGTAGTATAATAACTTTGTCGATTAAAATATTTTAAAATTACGATATTTTAAAATATATTAAAATAAAAATATACTTGAAATATTAAAACCTAATAGTGTTCATATTAAATTTAAATATCTTGATTATACTTATCTAGACTTTCTAGACCTTATTCTTAAATATTTTTGTAAGTAATGATTAATAAGTATTATATTTAATAATAGTTTGAGAACTTATTTCAAAGGACTTAATTATTAATATTCTTAATACCATATTCTTATAAATCACATACGTATATCATATTTAGATCAGCTTTTTGTTTGTCGACTATTTGTCTATGTCAGTAATTTGTTCATGTCGACGATTTGTCTCTTGACTTAATACGCTTTTTGTCTTTTGGTTATATGTCAGCTATTTGTCCGTATCGGCGTAAATGCATGTCAACCATTCTCACATTTCGGCCTTTATTTTATCGGCTAAATATGAACGTCGGCATCGGGTCCTTAATGGCCATTTACAAGGCTTTATAAAGTTTTAAAAACATCATAAAGCCTTGCATATTTTTATTTTTTCCACCATAAAAAATACATGTCTTAAAATATAAATTTTAGCACTGATATAACTACAATTAATAAGTATATTATTAATAATTGTAACGAGAAAAATAATATTAATTTATTGGTTAATGCTAAAAAAGTTAACATATCTGAAACACTTGGTTTAAATTCTATAAGAACCATAATATTTTTATTTTATTTGAAAGATCGAAATTAGTGGTTTTTATTTAATTTGAATTTTGTTCAATTATTACAGATTTTTACCCAGCTTTTTCTTATCTTAATTACAATCAATCATTAAATAAGCAACTTTAGCTCACAGAGAGTATCTAATATGTACTAAATATAAAAAATATTTAACTAAATATAAGAAATATTTTTTGTTCTCCATGCATTCGCATAAATAATATATATAAATAGTTTATTTACATGATTATAATAAATAAAAACAATACTAATAATATCAATATATTTTTAATAATGTAATAAATAATAACAAAAAAAAATATGGTTGTACATATATTTTTATATATAGTAATATACATTAAATCATATATTATAGTAATATACATATATACCAGGGGCGGGTGGTAAAATACTTTCTCTCTCGATCGCTCGCGAGTTAAGCGACGAGAGTGAATAAGAGATAAGAGCATGCGGCCCGCATGTCCTTGCCTCTCATTCACTTTCGTCACTTAATACGCGATCGATCGAGAGAGAAAGTATCTCACCGCCCGCGCGTGATATATACCTATTTGAGATATTTTGTATTTTATATGTTTATAAATACGTTTTTTATATCTTAATTTAATATGTACTTTATTTTTAATTTTTTGTATAATTATTATTTTTATATATTTAGTTGTTTATTCAATTGTACTTTGATTTAATTTAATTTTTATTTAATATATAATATATATTTTTAATTTTTTTTTTAATATCTTTGAGAGCTTTCTTTGTTGTTTATAAAGAATAAAATTTGAAAAATTGATTATTTAATTACGTACAAATAAAAAATAAATATTTTTCACTGTTATTTGTCAATAACTTAAGTTTAATGTATGTTGTATTGTAAATATGTGCAATGTATTTCATTATTAAATAGAAAATATATTTTTAACTCTATGCATTTCTAGGTTAATAAAAGCCGACGATGCACAGAATAAATAATAAGCCTTTTTACGAGGTCACTTTTTCAGTTTTAAAAAATTCGACAGTTAAATTCCACACAGTATTGTAAATAATCTATAATTTAAGCAAATTTGTAAAACTAAATCAATAAAATTTTCTCAGGAAAATCTAATAAGGACTACAATATTACATTTTAAACATTTAAAAAAATATTTCGCATATAATAATGAAATTTATTGCAATAACTTGTAATTAAAAAATAAAAATAAAAATAATTTGTTAAGATAAATTATTATAAATTAAAATTTAATTTAATCAAAGTACAATTGAATAAACAACTAAATAAATATGGTAATATAAATTTGGTTCCTTCATCAATTTAACTTTATTATAATATATCTTCACAAATTAAACAAATTAATTTGTAAAAAAAACGTATATATGTATAATCATATAGTCCAAAATATCTCAAATAGCTGATAATTAATGAATTTTACTATAAAGCCATCTTACTTATTATATAAATAAAAATATATTATTGAAATATGTACAATTATTATTTATATTGTAAAAATACTATTTTATTTTTAATTTATGGGAATGCAAGGAATTGAAAAAAATATTCTTTATATAATAATGAAAGACATTGCATTAATTTGTAATATAAAATATAAAATTATAATAAAATAATTTAAAAATAAAGTTTAAATAATTATTTTTAATAAATAAATCATCGGCGAACAATTGTAGAATCGGTGAACTTCAGTTCGACGAATTTCGGGGTCGATGAATTTTCCATTCGACGAATTTACAAGTAGGTGAACTTTCCGCTCGGTGAATTGTGGTTGGTGAACTTTCCATCTGTGAATTGCAGTCGGTGAACTTTGCTAGGGTTGGCCACGAGCACTTTGACGTGTACGACGACCGGCAGCGCATCGTCCGCCGATCGCACTCATAACGTTCAATAAATATGTATCAATTATATATTTCTTACGCACTGAGTCAATAAGATATAAATAAATATCATAGCACAATTCGTGTCACAATATTTTTATACCTTATCAAATAATTCGAGGGAACAAACACGTGCGCGTGATATGTACCATATATCTAGGCCGCCGCGTTGCACCGGCAAAACTATAAGCTCCGGTCATAAGTACGGCAGTTTCGAGGATTGTGGCCAACATGCAACGCATACCCGCGGGCCGGAACTCCGTAAGAGTTTTATGAAGCAAGGCAAAATACCGAGGTCGTAAAACAGGGACGCGACGTTAGTTGCGCGACTTGACGATATTTTCGGCCGTACCACCTCCCCCACCCTCCCCGCACCGTACTGCCTTACCCTTTGTCTTGACGTTTGCTAATTAATTCTGCGGGCTGCGGGTTAAGATGTGCGCGATTTCGGGTCACTTACCTTGTGTGTGCTTTCTCAGATGGCTGCATGGCTGGGTTAGTAAGGTATTCGGTGGCGTGGAGTTGGGTAGTTTTGAGCCACCCTGTGGGGCCGAATTGTATGGGAGTCGATTGTTGATGGAACTTTTAACGTTGCAGTGAATACATTGAAAAATAACTAGCAGCGTTTTTATATTTATTTTTGTCAAGGAACCCATCATGGAAAATCATTAAATATTTTTAGAGCACGAACATTTTGTTAATAATTGTTTTAAGCAAGGAATGTTCAGGATCAAATAGGTTTGCAATAAATCGACTTTAAAAGCATCGAAAGATAAATCTTAAAAAATTCTAAATTGAGAGGTCCAAAAGCAAGACATGAACAGAACACTCATAAGTCTGTTGAAAGTCGCCAACGCCCAAACATGGGAATGATGCCAGAGAAAGAGCAGATATGTATTAATATATATAGTAATTAGGGTCGCACAAGGGATGCGCTCGGAGATTTTCCGAAAAGGCCAGAAAGGGCCAAAAGTAAATTTCTGGCCCGGAATTGGTTGCGTAATTGAAATTCATACGCAGGCACACTTTTGCGTGCCACATAAAATATGCAAGTTTATTAATTATTTTTAACCGTCTCGCGAATTGAAAAACATACGCCGGATTCCGCGAGGGGCTGTAAAAGACCCCACTGTGTGTGTTTTGTATTGTTAACGTGAATTTTAACCGAAAACTTTATTCATGTGTTTGATTATGCTATGCGTATGCTATGGTGTGCTTTCTGTTTTTTATTGAACTTCTGTCCAATACAGTCAACACCAGTATGAAACTTGAAAGTTAAATGGTGGCGTTTACCCATGTTTTAGTGTACAAGGAAGCTATGTTTATTTCATGTTACAATTACAACTTTTTTACTAAAATGTATTTGAGTAAATCGCTAACTAATTATAGCGATTCACTGGCCGATAATAATTTATTTATTTATTAATATATATATACTGAAATTCAAAGAGAGAGATATAATAAGGATTCAGTTAGGTAACGGTTTAGTGTTATTTCTGATTAATATGATATATACGATTATCCAATAATACATTGCGTATAAACAAGATTATTTCGAAATCCAATCTAGTGTCTCATGTTTCACGGTTATGTGTATAGTTTATATTATGTGAGAAGTGATATAAATCCTGCTTGTTCCCCTTGATTACTAAACACGGTCTTGGGACCATTTGCATGCTATGCATATAATAAAGCTCGCTGAGCCAAGGTATCCACCATAACCACATATTTGGTTAATTTTAAAGACGAAAGGATTAAGATCTTAACGGGCTTGTCCTAGACAATGCCATTATTGAAAATTTAGCCAGACGCGCATAAATTTTGCCTGTGACGTAATTTATTAAACATTAATATTAATGTACGATGCCTACATAATAACATCTAACCCTTTGATGAATAATATATAATGACATAACTAAAAATTAAATTATAGAGCATATTAACACGATAGTAGCTTTTTGTATCATAATAATAAACTTTTTGCTAATTATGTTTATAGTACAAGTATAAATTTTAAAAGAAAAAATTCAGGGCTAATAAAAATAAAACGATATTTTTACTCGGTTTTTAATTTGTGATAAAACTGCTAATGAAATTCATTGCAAACTTGTTTTGTTATTAGAAAAATTATTTGCTTTTTGTGTCTGCCATTAATAACGAAGAAATGATAAAAGAGTTAAAATCAACAGAAAAACAGTGTTGTAATTGAAATATTGCATCTAGTGATTATGAGGTTTATAAAAAATATAATGACATTATTAAATTAAAAATGCGATGGGCGCTAAAAAAACATAGAAGTGAAAACATTGTTCACAGTATTACTAAATGCACTAATTTTTTTAAAATAAAGGATTTTTCAATGGTTGATTACTAAGTATTCACATTACGTAATGAATATCTCCTTTATATGGTTTCAAGAAAATAAATTTAATTAATTATCAATAAATTTCATAATACTACATAATTGATAATTATAATAAATTACTAAAATGTATTAAGTGGGTATCATATAATATTAAAATCAATGGATTTTAAAAATAAATTTGGGTCTAATTGCCTAAAAATAATAATAATATTAGTATTTTAATATATAAATATTATTTACAATTTTAAAAGCGCAATATTTTTAAATTCAAAACACGAGCAATGTTATTTTTTAATTTCCAATGCTTTCAGATTTTCAGTAAAACATAATTAAATTAGCACGTTTTTATTTTTTTTAAATTATAAAATTATCTTTGAATAATTTTATTTGAATTAAAATACAGCTAGGAATGCCGAGAGGAGGGAAAAGAAGACAAATTGCTGGGGACTGCAAAAAAATCATAGCAAGAATATATGTATAAAAAAAAGTAAAAACCGATCTCAAATAATGAATTTAAATTAAAAAGTTGTTTGAGATGTATGTTTTGATTTATTATAGGCATATGTTTCTTTAGCTTATTTTATACATACAATAAATAAAAGGAGCGGAACATTGCCTTCAAATTGCCTTCATTGCCTTTAAGAAAAAAATTATTAGTAATACAATATTTGATCCATGTTAATTTGGCAAATTAAATAAATTACTATTTTAGGTATTGCCAAACATTTACAAAAAATATTTGATGATTCTCTGAATAAATACAAAAAAAATCATGTGATTGCAAAGAAAAAAAAATTATCAATAATTTTTTCCATCGGTCTTAAACATTTTCTATACAATATTTTGAGCAGATTAGATTATTATTTTTACGAGGTTTATTATAAGTTATCAGCAGTTATTTTGTAAATAATACAAATATTAAAAAATGACGTTCGAACAGTTCGAACGATTCTAAAAAGATGTTTATGCAGTGTCAATTTTAGCAGATAAATTTAAGACTTCAGAGCTAACAATGTTTTATAAATATTCGCTATTGCTATTTTCTAAAACAAATTTAAAGCAATTTATTGTAAAAATTGTAACTTAAAATTATTTGATACACTTTTATTTACTTTATATGACATAACGTATATTTTAAAAATATATAGTTTTGTTACATAATAGGCTATTTAATTAAATTCTGAAGTCACACCCCTTCGGCCTTAAAATAACTTATATTTTCATGTCGTTTTTACTAGTTAAACCTGCGTAAGTTATCTTCTTATTTTTTTATATATGTGTGAAAGTTAAACGGCTAAAAATATTCGTGATTTTTAATGCAAATGTCTTTAAACATATTTTTCCTTTTAAGGCTTTTTTAACTTTACACCTTGAGCTGTATGCTAGAAATCGGATGAAATATGAAAGCTTTCAGCATAAGTTATTTTTTATTAAATGAACAAAATCAAATTTTTTTTATTGATTTTTATACTATTCAATTAAATATTGTTATTTATTGCTTATTAATTATACTCCTAACGCAATTTTTTTTATAAATCACTCAAGATAAAATAAATTTGTATGTATTTTTAGCTTAGTTTTTATTATAATATTTTAAAATAAACCAGTAGGGAATAAAATAAAGCGAAAAATAGTTTATATAAATAAAACATTTTCGAGTCGAAAAACATCATTTTTTAAATAAATAATTATGCACAAGCATAATTATAGTTAATTACAGTAGATTTTTTTATTAAAATATTAAAGTTAAAATAGTTAATCCAGTAAATACTAATTAACAATTAGAAAAAGGTTGTTCTATTTGTTAATTATTATTTACTATATTTTGTAAACGTAACTTCTATTTTAGTATATGTTTTGAAAGATATAATTAGCTTTCTGTAAATGTTAAAAAATAATAATACACATAAAAAACTTTTAGTTGTCCCAAAAGAAACTCACACAAGACATCAATAACTAAATATACATTTATTAAGTTATATAATATATAAATATATATATTACTGTTGAAGAATAGTAAAAGTTTTTTTTTAACAATTTATATTTTAATCGACGAAAAAAAATATTAAAATCATAGAGAAACTTGAAAAACAAGCGCCCGATTTAAATATATACAAATTTAACAAATTGACTGTTAAATTTGGGCAATCGCCGCGGGCTATAAATTGCTCAATCAATTGGGCGCCGCGTTTTCCGTGAATTTGCTAATGCGTTTCGAAACGAGCTGATAGAAAACATCTCGACATGGGAATTCCGATGAAATGATCGATTCACAGAGCCGAATCGGGAATTCGCGGCAAAGTAACAATAATAATAATAGATTGCGTCACTTTCGGTTGGTTGGTTAGTGTCAAGTCGTGATGGATGACGGATACAACTTTTGACATAAAAACAAAGGAAATTTTACTTTTCCCAAAAAGTTAAGAGTTATTTGCAGATTTGTTTTCATTAAATTGAATGTTGAGTGTTGTCAAATGTCGAATCTTTACGATTTATAAATGATTATTTTAGACACAAACGGTTTTGTTACAATTATCAAATGGGTATTTTTATATTATTTTAATGTTGCTAGTCATATTATAACCAAAGTTTTTTGTATTAATATTATTATATTTAAATAATATTGATAAAGTTTCGTAATGATTACTAGTAATATAAGTTCATAAAGTCAAGGAGTTCATAATTCTACCTTTGTATTAAAAAGTGTTGAAAGCTAAGAATAGTGCTATTCTCAAGAAAAGTAATAGAATCTTCAACAAAAGTTGAGTTGCAAAACGTATTGCATTACATGATTTTGAGAATTGAAAGAGAGCACACAATAATTTTTAAATATAGCATTAACATCAAAAGGAACGTTACGTGAGAGTATCTCATTTACGTTAGTCTCAATTGAAACTCTGAAGGGTTCTAGAAATTCTCCTTGAACCCGCACTCTCGTTATTGATCCAAATTTTCACATCTCGCTTATTGCTAAACTCAATATTGTAATCTATTTTGATAATAATTTAATAATGTACTAAAAGTTATAACTCGAATGCTTCAGCATGTAAGTGAGTTGGGTATAGCGGTTTTAGAAAGCCATCCCAATTTTCAGTCGTATTTAATCATTCGTAGTTACACTCAGGTATTAAGTAACGCTGGATCTACTCAATCGTATAATCAAAATCCAAATTGCATTACACGTTGTGGATGTAAAATAATATAAGCCGCCTCTAAGATGCATTATTAAGCTCGAGATTCTGCGAGGAAGCACTTTCTTCATAATCATTGCCTCTTAAAACCCTCCCGGTTCGCCCTTAGCAATCTCGAAATCGCCCCCTGTTCCAGTTTCATTTATACGGGGGTTGTGCGTGAAGCCCGCTAGCCACCCCCTTTGCTTTAGCTACGAGTGTGCTCGGCTTCCCTTGAAGAAAAATGCTCACAGCATAACTTACATTTTGCTTACTTTGCTCGGATAAAGTTTCCTCACTGAAGTGGCTTCGGTAATTTTTGAGTACGGCAGATTTCAGCGGCTAAGTGCGTTGACGAAATTGCTTCTCACTTAATAGACGACCAGTTCTAAATGTAGCCTTGATGAATAATTTATTGAGTTAAACATGATAAATCATAGAAATATTTCAACTATGTGCTGAAAAGAAATAACTCACACAGCTCTTCAGAATAAAATTAACTAATGGATAGACATGATTTTCAAAATCACTTATACTGGATTAGCTGTCACGGAATGGTACTTATTTTTAAGTCATGTAAGTGTTCCGAAAATATATTTAAAACTACTTTATTTATTTTAATATTTAATTAAGTCAAACTTCACGTGAACCAAAAAAAATAACAAATATTAAAACTGTCAATTTTTTTTTAAGAAATGTTTTAGACTAGTACGCATAAAAAATCTTACGGGCGAAGAGAGAAAATAAATTTTCATTACATATAAAACATTGAATTAAAACTTTACACGTCCACGTCCCAGAGACGCATAATCCCATCCGCATTGAACTTTCGATCTTTGAAAACGGAAAAGGGTCCGGGTTATCGGCGGCCAGGTTCCAAAAAGTCGAATAAAGGGGTCGTATCCGATAGCGATGATGAATGACAGGTGCGGCCGTATTCAAAGCTCAGTTTCTCGTCTTTCCCCACGGTGACAAGTATATAATTTTAATTACGCCTAATGGCCAATGAATGGGAGGGATTTTACTTGTGGATGCTGTCACGGGGGCACTGATTGATTAACGCGCACACCTGAGACCCGCTTGTCAGCGGCCATAAATTGATGATCGATACACGGTGACCCCGTCTATGGAGGTGCCATGGAAAATTTGCACATAAATCACCGCGCCCTCCGATACAATGCTTCTTTTCGGCGCGATCAATTTATTTGCAGAATGTGACGTTCTTTGGCGTAATTTATGAAGGTGGTGCATGTAAATGTGATGGAGATGTATGTTTTATTAAATTGTTTAAATAGGATGATACATTGTCTACCAAGTAGGACTTTTAATATAGTAAAATAACGGTTTTGGAGTTAAAGCTAAATCCAATAATATATAAGATTTACCAAAGGTTAATCTCAAAAAGTAATTTAAAAATTTTGCTAAAAATAGCCTTCGTCTATTTACAAAACTATGTACAATCAGCGGTGAATTATTACAGTTGATATTGCACTAGCGGTGAAATAGGTATTGAGTGGCCAAGATACCGTCGTAATTTTTGTAATACGCCTAATAACGTTAACTGATTCAACCATTTATTTATTTTTATTTTTTGTGATTATTCCATTCGGTGATTATTCCAGACAGGATTTTTCTGCACACGATTTTTCCGGACACTAATTTTTCCGGACCTATATAATATAAACTTTAAATATATTTAATTAAAAAGAAAAATACAGATTTAAATATAATAAAATTATTAAATAAATATTTCATATTAAATAATTTAATAATTATTAAATACAACAAGCATTTATGTATTTTTCATTGAAGTTATTAGTATGTATTTTTGTGTGATTATTCCGTTCGGTGATTATTCCGAGCAGGATTTTTCCGGAAGCGAATTATGCAGAGACGATTTTTCCGGACATTTTTAATATCAAACTTGAATTATATAATATACAAATTAAATAATAGTAAAATTATCTAATTTTAACAATAAGGAAATGAATATTTTAATTAAATAATTTTAAAATCATTAAATACCACAAGCATGTCATGTATTTTTTATAAAAGTTAGTATTTTTTGTGGGATTAATCTACTTGTTAATTATTCTGGACAGGATTTTTCCGGACTGATTTTTCTGGTCACCGATATTTAAAAAAATAAGGACACATTTTGCTCGTTAAATATTTACCTATTGAGTGTAATGTAACAATCAACCTGATTTACATCTAACGAATCAATATTTGTACTTTATGAAAAAATGTATAATCAGTTTTTTTAAAAATGTTGTTGGTATTTTTATTATTTTTATAACAATTTCCGATCGTCACGTGCGTCGGGGTATCAAATAAACTTATTCTTCAGGCCATAATTTTTTTTTTGTGTCGCTTTTACAAATAATTGTGTCAAATTTAGTATCACTCTGAACAGTCAGGTTACGACAAATGCATTTAGCAGTAAAAAAAAATAGCATATCAAAATTGTACAGAACGTACGAAGAGTTATGAATGTTTTTTTGACAACACAAAGAAACTTGTTATATCTATGTATGTATTATTCATAATAAAAAATACTGGTAATAAAAGCCCTATTTTTAAAACAAGTAGTTGTGCTTAACACATATAAAGAAGGTTGTATTTTATATTATATTTTCTCGTGCTTAGTCTCGCGAGAAAATTTATAATCAAAGAATTTACAATAAAAAATTGTATGCTTTAAATAATCGTCGTTTAATGTTTTTATGTTCGTAATGGCTTTTTTATTTTATACTTAAAAATTTATTTAAAACGAATATTTTTGACAAACATACATATAATGTAAATATTATTTTAAATTCTATTTTTTATTATATATACTACTAATATATAGGTGAATATACATATTTAACTTAACATAATTTTAGGCTTTGTTTAATGTATGTTGGCTGCCTACACGATTCAAATATAGTTCTGAATTTTCAATGCCGATTCTCAAAACACAAATCATATTAGACATTATGCGAAATAATTGGAATAAGAGAGATAATAATAGAAATTAGATATACATGGATTTCTAGAAATAGATCAAATATATTTATTTTTTATAGAAGATTTACAATATTTAATGAAGGAAACAAAATTATTATAAAATGCACATATAAAAATAGTTCAAAACATACAATCCATTTTATAGATAAAATAATTAACTAGTTTTAGACACATATTGAATCAAAAAATAAATTTAATAGCATCATCGACAACATGTCAAAGTTTGTTGATGCATTTCGATAGTGGGAAACTTTCGGGAATATTTTCTGAATTCCCTTTTCGATTTCTGTTTTGCACGAAAGCAGACATTTTTAAGACAAATTTTCTATTCGATTCCTTCAAAAACAAAACGTTTTCTATCCCTCTTTCTCTCGATGGAACAAAGAGCAGTGAAATATGGGCTACTATTAAAAGTTTTGTGTACATTTCGACGGAAATGCACGCAAAGTTAAGATTCGGGCGAGCTTTTCTACCAAAACACCACGAACGCCCCTCTACACGAACAATAAACTTTTCATTCGAACGCGATTAAAACAACAAAACCCCCTTAAAACTGCCGCCTCTCTTATTTGCGTTTAATCCTGTCAGGAAAAATAAAATTCGTCGCTGCGAAAGAAAGCTGCTTTGGTCTGAGAATTTATGTATCAAAGTTATTATATTTAATATTTTAATAAATTATTAAAAAGCTTTGATTATAAATATTTTTAATTATGTTTTACATAATATTGGTCTTGCTACATATATCTACTATTATACATTAATTGCTTCAGTGAACGTTACATACTATAAATATAAAAAGAATGTACAATAAAAATATGTAAAAATACATAAATATTAATCAGAATAGTTAAAGTATTAATTCTCAATGCAGAGAAGTAAATGGATAAAAAATAAAAATAAAAACATACAATACGAATTGATGTTTGAATATAAAGTTTCTATAAAAAAATATTTGTGCTAACAAAATGGTATTAAAAGCAAAAATATTCTAATATAAAGTTTCTCATTAGCTGACGTTTTATTCTGACAGTTAAGTCTATCAAATATATGCTTTTGCATTATTTAAACAATATAAAACTGCATTAAACATAAAAAATACAATTGAAATATTTTACTTACAGACAAAGTTTTCATAAAAACCACTAGCTTTTTGGTTCATATCAAAAGCTGCATTCGAAAGCTTTTTTCTCATTTCCCTCAACCACGTTGCCATCTGGTACCACGATTACCATATAATATATATATTTCCCTCTATTTTCCTATTCATATACAATAAAACCCTTCTGATTTATGATAATATAATTCAATACTTAAATAATATGATCAAATGCAGATTATATAAGTTTTCATGCCGCTTCGTGACGTAACACATACAGCGGCCGAACGAATTTAGTCGGGGACAAAACTGAGACTGATTACTATCTGTACGAAAGTGGGGTAGGTTAGAAAGATGTCCACAGTGAATGGGGGTGGTGGTGTTTGCTAGTTGTGGTCCATAATAGAAACTCGTCGGTGTGCAAACAAACTTCTCTAGGATCTCTTGTTTCCACTGGACTACGTGATACAACCGCAACTGAAGAAATTTGTGCTCTATATCACGTGAAATGTATTTTGTAACATATTGTGTTTTGAATATATGCATATATATATATTATATATATATTTAAAAAATAAAAATTCAAAATTCAAAAATCAGATGAACGCGTAAAAAACACGTGAATATTTTTTTTTAATATAAACAATTTAATATAACAGTAGCGTGCTGCATATCGTTTCCAACGATTCGAAATTTGTAACAATATGACAAACGATCGATAATTTTTTTTCAGTATGATCCTATCCGCGGAGCAGTGAGGGTAATAAATAATATTCAAACTAACGTGTTTATTTTTTTAAATCCCATGTTTGTTGTTATTTAATTTTAAAATATCTTATCTGAAGCCCAGTTAGTCTTTCAAGAAGTAGTCCAAGCTGTAAGGCTTTTAAAATTTAAAAGCCTTGCACAATATTATTTTACTTTATATTTAGATATTAACAAAATTTATTTCTATGCTTTTGCTTGAATTTAATTATTTGCTGTATATACTTATAGTTATTCAAACGTTAAAATTTATATTTTTAAACGTCGTAATAATTTAAAATAAATATATATCTTTGTAATAAAACACTACATAAGAGAATATATAGTTGCATGAATATATAAAATGCTCTCTTCGAACGTTTGTTCGTGAGACCCTCTATCGAATTTTGTTACCATTCAAACAGTAACCATTTCGATCTGTGGTCATCAATCATGAACGTAAAGAATCGCCATTTATTAATTATTCCTTTTTAATAATAATCATAATTTAAAATCAATTTGCACATTGACATTTTCGAGACTGTCTCTGTTTCCAATTCCGCATGCGAAATTTTATCACATTCATCCGATATTTAAATTTTTTACCCTCATGACAAGTGCCTCCACCAAAATTGCTTAAGGGATGAGGCTCCGCAGTGAGAGAGGACCGGAGTTATCCGAGAACGATTGAATACGACCCCTTTGTTTTGGAACCAACACCAACCGTAAATTTAAATGACGCGATTTGAGCCTTTATTTCATGATATCCCAGTTAAAATGAATTATGGTGTTTAATTGAACAGACCTCAAAAACCAGCATTTTTAGGCTGTTCTTGTCGCTACCTTGATCGGCTTACTAAAATTATTGAATGCATTGTATATTATGTATCTCCCAACTACAAAATGTGTTTGCATAATATTAATAAATTTAAATCTGTTTGCTGTATTTTTTTAATTGCACAGGATTTTATTTAAAGAAATATATAAATTTACTATTGGTTTCAAATCAAATGCGAAAGAATATAAGTTATTAAGTAAGGAGATAGCAGACTGTCAAGTTTAAAGAATTACTGGTAGTAGTATTAATGAGAATCCATGAATAAGTCTCGCTCTCTTCATCACTATTTAATTACAATTTATAAATATTTTTTTTAATTTGTTTAGTCAAAAGATTATTTGATGCTTTTAAACATCAATCAGCTTTACGAATTTGGTTAGTATTGATAGCGATTTTATCTGTTTATCATTCATAATATCTCAAACGTTTTCAATTGAATTTAAGCTCGGAAAATTTAAGGAGCAATTCAATATTTTATTCATAACTATGCCTTGTGACTGCAAACAAATATATTTTCTTATACCTAAGAACTATTTATTTAGTTTTTTCTGCAAAATTACAAGCTATTTGCCTTAATGTCTTTCTGTGTATAAGCTACATTATAACAAAATTACGCAGTTAAATAACTTCTTTACTACTTTTCTTCGAAAATAATTTAAACTTTATGTATACTACACATAACACTTTAATTTTCATAATACATAATTAAAATATTAACATATGTTAAATCCGATTACTTTTGATTTTTTAATGATAAATAAATATTAAATTATATTTTTTCATTGTTACATGTTTTTACAATATTAGGTGGTGAATGAAAATAAATTAACAATTTCATGACTATTGAAAAATTTATTTTACATTATTCAATATAACATTTTTTACAAATTGTGCAAATTTTATTTAATAATATTATAAAATATTTATGACATTTTATCAATACAGTTAATGATTACCCGGTATATAATAATTTATTCAATTTTCAACTTTAGGATTTTAAAAAAGCGATAAAAATAATATAAAAAACACACTTTTCTATACATTAAAAAACTTCAATGTTTATTTTACCATTAAAAAAAATACTATATAAATATTACGCAAGACAAAATCTACCCACTAATCTTTAGAATTTGTGACTATGACAAGATCAATTTTTAACAACAACAGACATCAAATTCCTAAGCATATCTTGCGTTGAAATTGTAAAAAAAAAAATTTTAATCAAAATTTTAAATTATATAAAAATTTTTTTTGAAAATTAAAAAATATTGAAAAAAAAGAATTGAAAAAAATTTAATCTTATTGTTGTTTGATATTACTTTTATTATTAGTCTCTGTTTATTTTTTTAATTATTTTTTGCAATCTAAAAAATGGTTATAAATCAGAAAATTGTACTTAATTTTAATGCAATATATGAAAATATAAACACCTAATCTCAAATAAATTTTGATAAGCCCTATTTATGTTTAAATATAATGTTTTAATAATTATTTGTAAATATTAAAATTTATTTTTGCAAAATCTCTTTTACGTACTAAAAATTATTTAATAAATCCTTATACCAAAATATGAAATAAATTCTTACATATTTTGTTTTGATTTCGTTTAACGTATTGAATCGCACCGCCAACAATTCTACGTTGCCTTTTCACCTCCAACTTCCAGGTATTGTATTGTGTTTTCCTACCATTTTTCCATTCCTTCGGATGTTGCTTACTTCGCCGGATGAAGATTAAGCGGATGTGCAGATGTCCACGTTTATTTCGGCGAGCGAACAATTATACGGAAAATCGGTCGTTCGATCTTCTTTTTTTTCCCTGTCTCTCCCATTCTTTTTTCTCACTTTCTCTTTTTCGTAGAAGCGCGCTTTGCAGCTCACGTACAGAATATTAATGCATTTAATATTTCTTGTTTACGAAAAGCGAGTGCGTGTTTTTTCGTCGTCTTGAATTTTTATTTACGCGACTCCGAAGAGTGCGCACGTACGAATTAAAATACGCTGAGAAATTTCAGAAAAAAAAAATTAATGGCTGCATTAGCTCATGTTTGTTAAATTGACCTTATGTGTCTAAAAAGTTGCAGTTGCATTACCCCAATAATTAATTTATAAAATGATTAAATATTATTTTTTACTAAATACTAAAACGAATATTATTAAAAAAAAAAATTGGGCAACTACATATGTAATATAATATTTATAAAAATAATATGCCTTTTCCATTACTTTTTCTGTAGTATTTTTTCAAGTTACTTAATGTTTTTAATTGATAATTATTAGTTTTTATATTTTTTTATAAAAATAAAAGCAATTACTCTTACTTATTCAAGATTGAATTAATTTATGCAATTATTTAAAAAAAAAATATTTATTGAATTAGGATTTTTTAAGAGCAGAATTTATGCTCATCTTATAATAAGCTTAGGCCATAATTATTAAAAGTTTTCAGTGTATTTGAAATTTATAATAAAATAAACATATTTTAAATCTATAATAAACTAAAAATATTTGAAATCCATTATAAAATAAAAAATATTTTATCGTTGAAAAAAATATTTTAAATATATCTTGAAATTTTATTCTAAAACTTCACAATTTAAGAAATATTTAAATTATTGTTGTACAGTTTTGTGTGTTGTCCTTTAGAACGCGTCAGTAAATGATATTTTTGCAGCACTATGTGTTTCTTCTATTAGTAGTTAGTTGTTAATGACAGCACTTTATGTACTGTCATTATACTTAGCAGGAACTGACAATACTGTGACTGGTCTATATTTTGTTTATGCAAAAGTTGTTAGGTTTTTATAAATAAGTGTGACTTTTGAGCATTTACAAAGATTAGTAAATGATAACATCTTGAATATAAGATCAAAAATACGTTTTAGAAAAGCAGTTGGACTAACTTTGCAACCCTTCAAAATTTAATCAGGACCAGGACTTCGCAAATCCGTTTTTAAGATCTAAGCGCTTGATAGTCAGTACCAAAGATAAAGTAAAAGAAGAAGAAAGCGACTGATCAGATGGCGGAAATGATTCCTTAAAAACAAAACGAGATTGCGTAAAAGCATAAGCAATATATTGTGAACAGTCTAATTTTTTTTTATCTATGTAAGTTCATTACTTTCGGTGTCTCTGATCTCTTTTATAGCTTATAAAAATGCTTTTTTTATCAAAAAAAAGTTTTTAGCAAAAACCATTTAGTATATACCACGTCAAACATTTGACGGTGCTTTCCAGTAAATTATTGATCGAATTCACAATATAGCACTTCATAGAAAGCTGAAAGAGCAGATTTTACGCCAACGCACTCGCCCACTCGTCCCCAGTCCATACTCAAAAATAAGTTATTGAATTAATTAAGCTAAATAGGCCAGATAAAATGTACCAAACTATTGATTTTGAATGTCACTGGCCAACAAATATATCATATACGATACACCATATAAAATTTGATTTAAAAATTACACTAAAACTAAAAATGTATTTACTATTCTTCTTTCAAGGTGTTACCTTTAATAGCGATAAATCAAAATAAAAATGCGTGGACGCTATATTGAATGAATGGGTATAGAAATATACGCAAGTCAAAAATTTGTAGAACGAACGCTTCGCTCGTTCCGTTTGATATTCAAATTTTATTTTATTGCCAGTAAATCAAGTAAATTGATTTTTCGTGTCATTCTCTTCGAGGTTTCCCGTCGAATAAAAATTCCGAGCGAGTGTGGCCAACAACAAAAAATATCGGACACACAAAATGCACTGGACTCCGCCCACACTGATCCTTGGTCAACGTTAACGTTAACCTTTTACGTGACGCGATGCGATTTCCACGATATTTCAAATAAAACGTGACCGTAAATATGGTTTACTGATAAAATCGATTACTTCATACATTTTTCAACGATATTCAAGCAAAACGTAACCATAAAATACTAGACGGTTATATATATATACATATATGTTAATTGTTTACGTGACTCTACGCATCCAATATTAAGACGACGTTGAATCCTGAAAGAGCACTCACATCAAATTGGATGAACGTTAGCCGTAACAAAGATTTATTAAAGAAAAGGAGAGACTGTGACTGTAACAGCTGACGCCAAAGGAATCATCCCCAGACGTGGGTATACAGATCTGATAAAATATGTCAGATCATTCATCACGTTAGATTAATAAGTGAGCTTTTTGCCATTGTCCATCACGTAGCTTGGGCAAGAAATAACAAATGTGTGCGGCGTCCTTAATGCATGGACCAATAGTGAGTGATCGATGATTGATTTTTATCGCTCGGCCTATATTTGATTTTCTATATTGTTAAAAAACATATTTATTACAATAGATAATGATAGTTTGCCCTAAAAGAAACGAATGATGTATAAATTATTTTTATTTTATACTTTAACTTTTACTTTTTAAAAATCGTCAAATATAATTAATTATCACTTAAAAAAAATAACTGTCATTAATTATTGTGGCTACTTTAAACGACGGATCAACAACAAATTCCGCTACTCTTTACGATAGATAATATTCTAATAATATACCTAAGTTAACTGGATTTTATTATTATATAAAACCTAGTGCTTATTTTTTTATTGTGGCTAGAAAGTATTTAATATTAGGTAATTTTATTAATAAATAATTTAAATATTTCTAGTTATGTCGTACAATATAAGATCTAAAATAAAAGTTTCTACGTGTTTTTTAATATACAATGACGTCATTAAGAAAAGGTATAGTTATCGTGTCGAATAAATAAATTAATCATTCTGCTTTTACGATATTTTTTTGTTTGTTTATTTAGATGGCAAAGCAGTAATAAAATAAAGTTTTTTATCTACACTTTACCGTCGGGTATTTTTAATGTTTTTGCTGTCTGGTGGTAAACGACGGGTAAGGTAGTTAGTTTTACGCTTAAATTTGAAGCTAATTATGACGCTACCTATAAAATAAATGTATGTCTAATATTTAAAATTATTAAAAAGATCTACCTTTTTTTATTTAAATAAAAATCAAAGCCCATTTTTAAACACACATGGATATAATGAAATGACATAATATTTTTTTTAATTAAACCACCTTACTAAATTAAATTTACATAAAAAAATTAAACATTTACCTCAATAGTGAATAAATATAATACAATAAAATATTGAAACATATGTTGTTACCTTAAATCAGAATCTTTTAAATTAAAAAAAAAATTAAAACTAATAAATTAATTGTAAATATAATCAATGAAAAATGGGAAATTCTTTGAACTTTTTTTTTTTTTTTTTTGGTAAGTAGAGGGAAATCTTCGAAAGACGTCGTTAGCTTCCAAGTCGCTAACGACAGTGCCGGATTCCGTTGCTAGTCAACGACCTACCGGCTAAAACCCATCTACTGCCCTCCCCTGAACGACCGGTACTGTCTGTCCGATATATCCCTTCGGTTCGTTCAGTTCTGGGACTGTGTCCCGTTGGGGCCGCTATTGCGCTGTCTTTCAGCGTCTTCTTTGTGTCGCATTACGGAGGTCACAAAGTTCTTCCATGCCTCAAAGAAGCTCCTGTTCAGCAGCATTGATTGTACCATAGTGTTTACTGCGGCAGGCCTTCCTGTTGTCCTCTCCAACGCTGATCTGTCCGATGCCCACGCCGAGCATTCGAAGAGCGTGTGCTCAGCGTCGTCATCTCTTTCGGTGTCGCAGTGGTGGCACACGGCGCTCGCTGCTTTGCCAATCTTCTTCAGGTACGTGCCGAAGCAACCGTGTCCGGTCATGCCCTGTGTGAGATGGTAAGATAGCTCACCGTGTTTCCTGGCGATCCAAGTCCTCAGGTCACCGATGAGCCTGTGCGTCCACCGACCCTTGGTGGACTCGTCCCATCTTCGTTGCCACTCGGACATGGTCGCAGCTCTGGCGGTCTCATTCTCCTGGCCGTTGTAGGTCGCCTGCCTCTCCAAGGCGAGTAGATCCAGCGGTGGCAAGCCGCATAGGGCAAGAACAGCATCTCCAGACACTGTCCTGTACGCGGAGGCTACTCGAAGCGCACTTCTTCGCTGTACTCTTGTGAGACTGAGCCTGGCCTTCTGAATTGTCATGGCCTGTGCCCAGACCGGGGCGCCGTAGAGGAGGACTGAATGGACGACCTCGTTGTACAGTCGTCGCCGGTTCTGTTTCGGTCCTCCGACATTGGGCATCAGCCTGGCGAGGTCCTCCGCCACACGCGCCGCTTTTGTCGCTGCTGCCTCGGCGTGGCGTACGAAGCGCAACTTGTCATCTATGTGCACACCCAGGTAGCGGATCTCCCTCTTGAATGGTATTTCGAGGCCGTCGATCGCTATCCTGGGTGGCGGTAGTTTGCGCCTCCGCGTGAAAAACACTGCTTCGGTTTTCTCAGCCGCGAGTGTGAGCCCGGCTTGATCCATCCATTTCTGTATCAGCTGCAGCGCCTCTTCTGCTGCCTGCTGCAGCTGTGTCGGTTGCTTTGCGGTGGCGACAACTGCGACGTCGTCGGCGAATGCGATTAGCTCGACGCCGTCGGGCATCTCCAGGCGCAGCAGCTCGTCGTACATTAGGTTCCATAGAGAGGGACCCAGCACCGACCCTTGCGGGACGCCCGCCGTCACTCGTCGGGTGCGCTTCTCGCCCCCGCAAGCATACTCCAGCAGCCTGTCCGTGAAATAACTCTCGACTATCTTCACCAGGCATGCTGGGGTTTTCCGGTCTCGGAGTGCCTTCACCGTCAGCGTCCAGCTGGCTGAGTTGAAGGCGTTTCGGACGTCTAAGGCAATCAGTATGGCGTGACTGCTGGTCTTCGCGCTGCCTCGCCATGCGTGCCTCACCTTCATGACTACCCTCTGGATGGCGTCAATAGTCGACCTGCCCGGGCGGAAGCCGTACTGTCGCTCCGACAATCCCATCTTTTCATCTTCTAGTACTGCCTGCAGTCGCTGGAGGATGATTCGCTCAAAGAGCTTTCCGGCCCCATCCAGCATGCACAGAGGGCGGTACGCTGTTGGACCCGGTAGAGCTCCCTTCCGCTTGGGGATCAATACTAGCCGCTGTCTCTTCCACGGCTTCGCGAATGTGCCTCCTTGGAGGCAATCGTTGTACACCGCGGCTAGTAGCTGCGGGTCCGTCTCGGCGATCCGGCTGATGACTGCGTTCGGCACGCAGTCCGGACCCGGCGCCTTCTTCACGCTGATCCTCTTTGCAGCGTCGACCACCTCTTCCACAGTGAATGGCGAGAGAATGCTCCGTTCGTTGACCGGGTTGGTCTCGCTGCTGGGCCAAGTCTCTTCTCTGTGTTGGGGGAAGAGACCGTCGACGATCTGTTCCATGTTATTCGGGTCTTCCAAATACGGATCGACGGTGGCTTTTCGGAGTTTCCCCCTCACCATCCTGTATGGCGTGCCCCACGGGTCAGCCTCGAGCATAGCGCACAGCTCATCCCAGCATCTAGACTTGCTCGCACTGATTGCTATACTGAGGGCTTTTCGAGCCTGCTTGTAGCCCTCTCTTGACGCCTCGTCTCTGTGTCTCCTCTGCGCTCTTCTGCGCGCCGAGAGGCACTGGCGGCGAAGGTCCGCAATTTCTTCTGTCCACCAGTATGTGGATCGTCGGGGCGGCCCTCTCCTTCGTGGCATTGACGCGTCGCAACAGTAGCGCAGGAGACCATTAAGCGCTTCCACGGTCCGCTCCGGCGACGCTTCGCTCAGTGCGGTCTCGATCACTGCACCTCTTCTCGCTGCGACCTCCTCATCGAAGAGTTCGACGTCCAGCTTATGCACCGCCCATCCACTCTGTGACAGTGGCGGTCTCGGACGTGCGTCTTGTAGTGTCAGCACGAACTCGACGTACATGTGATCACTCGCCGAGTGCACTTCTTCCAGGACGCGCCACCCAGCGACGCGATGAGCGATTGACGCACTTGTAAAAGTTACGTCCAAAACAGAGCCGTAACTTCCTCTTCTGAAAGTGGGCGTATTTCCTCTGTTGGCCGCGTGCAAGTTCAGCTGAGAGGCCATTTCCGCGAGCAAATTTCCGCGGCGGTCCGTTTTGTTGGAGCCCCACTCCGGCGCCTTGGCGTTGAAGTCCCCGGCGACGACAACTGGCAGACTGGAGGAGGATATGTCGTCCGCGAGCCGGGACAAGTCTGTTGTGAAGGCGTCTAAGGGCGAGTTCGGGGAGTAATAACAGCTGTACAGTCGTATGTTCCCGACCTCAACCCAGACGAAGCCTCTGCCGCCTGCCGCCCCAACTGATGTCTCCCTCAGCCGCACTGACGGCACGTAGACTGCACTCCTGCACCCCGCCGCAGAGTACCACCTGTGCTGGCCGTCCCGGTACTGCTCAGAGATCAACACAACGTCTTCGTTTCGCTCGTTGGTCGTGTGCAGCATCAGGTCCTGCGCCGCTCTGCACTCATTCAGATTTATCTGTAGTACACGGATTACGCCTGAGTCTGCCGTTTCCTCTCTGCTGTGCTGTAGATTTTGACGGTGCAGGTTGCTGCTTTGTGGCCTTCGAGGCCGCAACGGAAGCATTCCTTGCTCCGGTCGTTGTGGTCCGTGCAGTTGGCCGCGATGTGGCCCATGCCGAGACACCTGAAGCAGCGCTCCTCCTGTTTCTGAGCAGCTCGAACTCGGCTGTGTATCCAACCGACGCGAACCCTCCCCAGTGCCAGCAGCGAGGCGGCTGCTGTTCTGTTCAATATGACAGTTGCCGTCTGGGTTCCTCCGTAGGCCGGCTTCAGCGAGACCTTCATGTCGGTCGCTTCCTCTGCTGAGGCTCGAATGGCCTCGACGACTTCCTCCTTGACCGTTCCTCCGTCGAGGTCTCGGAGGACGATGCGCATCTGAGGCACAAGTCGGCGAACCTGCATGGTAAACGACGGGTAAGGTAGTTAGTTTTACGCTTAAATTTGAAGCTAATTATGACGCTACCTATAAAATAAATGTATGTCTAATATTTAAAATTATTAAAAAGATCTACCTTTTTTTATTTAAATAAAAATCAAAGCCCATTTTTAAACACACATGGATATAATGAAATGACATAATATTTTTTTTAATTAAACCACCTTACTAAATTAAATTTACATAAAAAAATTAAACATTTACCTCAATAGTGAATAAATATAATACAATAAAATATTGAAACATATGTTGTTACCTTAAATCAGAATCTTTTAAATTAAAAAAAAAATTAAAACTAATAAATTAATTGTAAATATAATCAATGAAAAATGGGAAATTCTTTGAACTGCATTACATTATTTAGTAAATAAAGCACTCATTGAAAATTAATATCTGATAATTTTTAAATTGCCATCATTATACTCTTATCTAAAATAAAAAATACTTTAAAAATTTACGAAATAAGACCAATTAACATGTCGTATGAAATTGGTGATAGAAGAAGTAGATTACTACTTCTTCTAAGTAGAATGTTTTTACTTCTTATAAGTAGTAAAAACATTCGCGATTCAAAGAAAAATATTCTACAGAGTCTATATTACAATTAATGATAAATGATTGTTTTTTAAAACAAGATTTTTGATTTTTTCAAAAAAAATCAAAAATTACAAATATATGAAGGTTATTCTAAAATTAAAATATTATCTTACATTGTACAGGAGTCCAAATTAGGACCATTGTTGCTATTAACATATATTTATATATTTATTTTATAATTTTTATAAAGAGATAAGGGCGTGCGTTATATGCGTAACGCACGCTGATTTCTTCTTACTCACTCTCGTCACTTAACACGCGAGCGAGCGAGATGGAATGTATTTCACCGTACGCGCTTGATTAAAAGATCTGAATGGTTGGATATTTAAAAAATATTATGTTATCTTTAAAATTAAAATTAATTGTGGGTAATAAAACTTACAAAATATTTTTGTCAGAGCTCCTCAATTCAAAAGAAATACACTTGTCAAAAATAGTCTAGAAATAAATTTAAAAGATAAAAACAGTTTTGTCAAAGTTATACAAATAACATTACGCTGTCATAAAAAACGTTCAAAGCTTTAACTTAAATTTTTTATTAAGCTTTCAATTCAGCACACATAAGAATTTAGCAAAAATTAATATTAAGTAGAGTTTGCGCCAAATCAACACAGATAATCTACTGCTTTAACTTTTTGCGTCCTATCTAGTACAGCCAAGCAGTAACAATAAATCTCTAAGAGTTCAATTTGACGGCTTAAATTAAAAATAAACATAACTGTCAAGCACGCGCTTGAAAAAATTAATTAATAAAAAAAACACACATACTATGTTTTTAAAACATATTATAATTAGTTATTTGTATGTTATAAAGAAAATGCTGGTATAAATTTAACATTATCATATTATCCAACAACGAACAAACTTTACTATATAGTCTAACCAATTTGCTTAATTACATTGCGTATACTAGTTAGAAATAAGTTAGAATTGTAAATATAATATTTAACGTATAGTATCTAGTAAAATATTTTATACTTCAAGTTTATAAATATTTTAAAATAAAAATAATATTAATTATCTCACTGATTTTATGGTAAAAACAATTTACCATGCCTAATTTTTTTCTTATCTATTCATTTAGTGCAACAAGATAATTTATTATTGTATGTTTTTACTTAAGTTGCAAAGCTAAAATGCCATTTTTGAATATTTTAAGAACGGGGGTGAAATATTATATTTTATACAGCTGGATTTAGTTCTGTGCCACATTGACAAATTACTTTAAATGGTTTTAATCTGCATTATATAAATATTTTACAATTGCCCATAAAAAGGTTTAAAATTCAATAAAAACTCCGCCATCAAATTATTTTCATTAAAATTCAAGCCGCAGCTCATCGTAACCATAATCTAATTATGATACAGATTTAAAGGTTTAAATTTATAAATAAGCGCATTAATTCATGAATAAGGCAGTAATATCGTAATATTATTATAATTTTACAGAAATATTCCCTAAAGAGTCGCGATCACGCCCATATTAAAAACTATTACGATATTTATAAGAAGCTTATAAAAAATATGTGGAATGGTGCTCATTCGTTTTACTTTATAAATGTTTTTTTGTATAATTATTGTTTATATAATGGCCATCGATTTGTAATAATAATAGTAATTATCTGTCAGTACCTCACTGTTGTAAGGTACCGCAGCAAGCAAGCGTGCGGATGTTGGACACTTAAATTTCCATTTGAACATAACAATTTTAATCAAAACTAAGAACAGCCTATTTTTTAATAAATGTAAGTATATACTATAAACATAAAATAATTTAATCATGGTAATATAAAAATAATAGTAATTATTTATATTATCTGTCAGTATATCACTGTTGTGAGGTACCGCAGCAAGTAAGCGTGCGGATATTGGACATTTAACTTTTTGTGCTTTAAATTTCTACTTGAACAGAACTATTGTTATCAAAACAAAAATAAGCCTATTTTTTTATATATGTTAATAAAACATATATTATTATTCTATTATATATGAAAAAACTTTTCTAATTTTTTTTTCTATTTTATCAGGGAAATCAGAATTAATGATTATTATATAAACATATTTCTATGTTTATATAATAATCATTATAATATATAAGAATATAGTATGTTTGTTTGCTATTATTAAATCCGTTGTAACCTGAGAGGCGAAAGGGTTATGATAATAATGTAAATATTTAAAATAAAATAAAGCTAGGTCGTGCATTATTACATATTATGATTTTTGCTGTGTTATTAGTTTATGATTTATAAAATAAATATCACTGTTTTACAGATTTTGATTTTAAAAATCAAAGTATATTTTAATTACAATTAGTGCAAAAAATCAAATAATTGTATGTAAATATTTTTTAATTGTAAAATAATCATTTTAATTAGAGATTATTTACTTTTATAGTCGTTAAACTTTTTGAATTAAATAAAATATGCTGATATACTGATCAGTGAGCTGAGGGCGTCTTAAATAAAATGCTTAATTTATTTTTTACATACTTTTTGATCAGGGACGTATTTCCGAGAATGTCAAAGGCAAATTTACAGCGGATATAGAAGTGACTTCCGGCAAATATAAAGAATGCCACTTTTATTGCTTTCTAGGTATACGATTTGCGACTGTTTGTCGGTCAACTATAAGCAAATGGGTGATAAATACAGATATAAAAACAATACTTTCGAAATAAAATAAAGGCGCACAAAATCAATGGATTTTAGAGCGACATTAGTCAATCGAGTTTATAGAAACAACGAATACCTGTGTACTTAAGTATACAGATACATTTTTAAATTTTATTTAAAATAGTATAAACTAATTTAAAATGAATATTTATTTAATTATTCGAATATTTGAATAGTTGAAAATCAGGCGAACAATCATATATTAAAATATTTGCTTGTAAACATCCTTGTCACGATCCTCATCCAAATAATAAACGACGGAGAAAATTAAATTCTCTCGGAAAACACAATATTAAATCTACCTCAAATCTTGTATATTTTAAACATTCACCACATCAAAGTAAATATTTTAAATTTATTAAAATTTCTTATATTGTGCAGTCAAATCTGCATAGCTCGCATTCATAAATTTATCTTTCTGGAATCTCTACAAAGTAGAATACCACAAATTCCCATTGAGCGTTTGACCGCGCTAACAAACCTTTCTGTGCATTTTTTACTCGCCAGTTTCATATTTTTTAAAAGGCAAACGAAAGTGGAAATGAAATGAAGTCGTCGCGCAAAGGCCGCAGAGAGCGCGATCCACATATTTTATGCTTTGTTTGCCCCACAGCGAGCCGTATACAAACGAGCAATCCACCCTTTGCGAGGGGATGAGAAAAGTATACACACTCCCGATACGACCTCGGGGTTGGGGAAAAATCGTCTATTGACTCTAATGGAAAAACATTGAAATTTCACAAACACAATGACCCCGCGGAGATTTTATTTTCACGGGTAAACACGGTCCAAGTCAGGCGAAACGAGTATTAAATATAAATTACCGATCGCCCTTTTCGCGCTAAGGGACAGGCAAACGTTGGCGACCGCTGGTCGCTTTAGTTGGGTGAATGTGTGCAAACGTATGGGTCGTCGTTTCCTTATTGATGTGGATTGTTACTAAGGTTTTCTCCTGAAAGAGAGGTTATGGCTTTGGTTATGAATGTTTAACGAGAACTGTCAACAGGGATCGATATTGTGTCATCTTTCTCATTGAATCTTAATTAACTATTATAGTTAAAACCATACGTGAGACAACAAAAATAGATCTGCAATATGTATTTGTTAAACTGTAAGGAACCAGCTGATATATTTTTAGGGATGTGAGCGTATTTTTCGTTGATTTTTCACAATCTTTGTTGCATAAGATTTTACCAACAAATTATATAGTTTAGATGGAAGTATTTATATTTTTAATTTCCTCATATGTCATTCCCTATTATTGCATTAAGCGACGTTAAGAAATATTAATAAGCATATTTTTTTTTCTTGAAACACTAACGAAATTGTACAAGCGTTAGTAAAAAAATTTATGTGGGATGGTGCGTATCTGTTTTTTTTTATTTATTTGTATTAGTATTGTTTATTTAATGACTAATATAATACATTAGGTCAACCTATTAAATCATTATGATCGGATTAGATATTTTTTTCAAAATAAAAAGCGCATTAGAGGCAAGCTATCAGTTCTCACACATATTTGTAAATAAATATCATCTCAAGATGACATATTATATAATTTGAATGAATATAATAAAAATATATACTAGCAACTGTCACTTACCCTAAGTAGAAAAATTGGTTACTTCTTAATATCAAGTTTTCACTATTTTTTAACAATATATGTATTATCAAGTTATTCTCTTCAAATATGAGAATTTATAATAAATCAAATCATATCAACAAATTTACACGAAGCCTTCTAGATGCAATGTATACTGAAATTTTGGAGAATTCAAATTTGATTTATTATTTGATTATTGCCGTTCAATATGCAGTTGATTGAGAAAACTGGATACGTGGAAAACCAATTAAAGATTTGTTATATTTCACGACATTTACTATGAGAATTGCGATAAATAATTTAGTTGTAAAACGAATATATCAGTGATTTTATTTTTATTTTACTGAATAGAGTACACCCATACCTCGCTTTACGGCCTAGATACGTTCCACGAAACTTGGCCGCAAATCTAAAAGCCGTATAACGAATCAATTATTCTAATACAAATTCATACAAATTCAATGGGATCGGTTCCAAATTTGTTAAATATGTAACATGGTTTATCATTTAAAATGCATTTTATCTTTTTATTTCATTTAAATCAAAAATACATACATAACAAGTACATACATTTGTACATAAAATAATAACAGACTCCAAAAACCAACAATAATCCATAAACAAAAATGAAACAACTTCATGTTACATAAAATATGTGTATGAATACATACATATTTTTTTTAAAATGGCTTTAATCTGAAGACGATGAAGAAATGGTAACCTGCAGATCACTGTCGTTCTCATTTTTCGCTGGTAAGGATGGGCCTGGCTTAAAAAAATTGTCCAACGTTGTTTGTCTTGCCTTTTTGTCTCTTTCGTTCTTCAGTGATTAATAGCAGCTAATGGCTGAATTAATCGAGAAACTTTAGCGCTACGTTCGACGTCAGGATCGTTTGAAGGAAGATGTTTATTCCTTGTTCGAAATAGGAAAAAGCTTTTGACAATTTTTTTGATGTTAGCTGTTTGAATACAACAGACTCTGTCTCTTCATCAAATGCCGGTTCTGCTTGCAACTGAATGAGTTCCTTATATGAAAGAGGTTCCCTATCAGCTTTAAGTAGATCAAGCACATCACGTTCGTTCAAACCTTCAAAGCCGAGATCATGTGCTAGATCCTAAATGTTTTGCCTAATTTCAGGAAGGCAATTAACTTCTGCATCAGTACTTTTTACACATTCTGGCCATATTTTTTTCCAAACATGGTTCATTGTTGTTAATTTTAATTCCTTCCATGATTCACTGATGCTGTCAACAGCATCCTTGATGTTATAGTTTTCCCAAAATGTTTTAATTGAAGATTTACCATCGGTTTCCCTTATAAGTTGTCGGAAAGTTTGGCGTAGGTAATATGCCTTAAAAGTTGCTATTGCAACCTGATCCATTGGTTGGATCAGAGCTGTTGTATTTTTCGGAAGGTACTCAATCATGACATCTTCAGATAGTTCGGATAAATTAGTAGGATGCCCAGGTGCATTATCCAAAATTAGCAAAGCCTTGTTGCTTAAGTTATTGTCTCGCAAATATTTTTTCTTTTCTGTGCAAAAGTGATTTTTGAACCAATCTTCTAAAGTAGCTTTAGTCATCCAAGCTTTCTTGTTGGATCTCCATATGACGGGTAATTGATTTTTATTTAGTCCTTTAAGAGGCCTTGGATTTTAGGACAAATATATTAAAAGTGGTTTTAGCTTAAAATCACCCGCGGCATTTGCACCAAGTAGCAAAGCTAATCGTTCTTTAGACACCTTATAACCAGGCGCAGATTTTTCGGTTTTTGAAATTACGTGCAATCAAGCATTCGCTTCCAATAAAGCCCTGTTTCGTCTACGTTAAACACTTGTTAAGGTTTATAACCACCTCTTTCAATAGTTCCCTTTAAAATGTAGGGATATTCCTTAGATGCGGCCTCATCAGCGCTAGCTGCTTCACCTTTCATTTTAAAATTATGCAAAATAAATCTATTTTCAAATTTTTTAATAAATAGACATCGAAAAAAAGTTTTTTTGCCGTTATAGCGAATCATTTTAGGCCGTTAATCGATAACGTATCTTAATTGAAGAGGGCCGTTTTACCGAATCAAGAATTATTTTTTTTGTGGGTTTTAACAATAACTATAGAAATATACATTGAAAAAAATAACATGGTTTTGTAAAACAAAACAAAAGTACATTTTTATTGAACAATAAATACGTACTGTACTATATAAATGTTTTAGGTTTATAAAGCACGATAGACGAGTGGTAAAAGTCTCTGACTATTAACCTGAAAGACCTGGGTTCGAATCTCAAACGAACTTTAGTGTTTTTAAATTTCTATCGTATCTGTGAAATCAGAATTAGTGATTATTATATAATTATAATTTCGATCGATCATCACTAGATTTCCTAATCTCACTGATGAATATCGTGGTGAATAATTAAAAAATAATTTAAATTGTTATTTGCTGTAAAAGTATTTAAATAAATATTAAGTATTCAAACCTATACCTAAAATATCATAAGCTAAATAATATTTTAATACATTTTAACACACCCATATAATTGAGATTCTAAATTAGATCGTTTTTCACAATTTACAATTAAATTCATCTTTGCAGCACCCAGCGTCTCGGTCCTCAAGATTTTAATTCCCACCCTTCAATCATTATAATCCCTTCCGTTTCTGGAATCAATTATAATTTTATGCGTCAATTAACGCGCACAATTGTCTTATATTGTAAAGACTTTCCGCGATTGTTCGCTGCGAGAGTGAAACGTTTTTTAAACGGAAACAAAGGGAACGGTCAAGCGCTTTCTGCCATCTCTTCGCTAAATCATGTTTTAATACGTTTTTAATGTAAATTTTCCACACCATTATATAAATATGCGAGATTAAATCACTCGGCACCGCCGAATTATGGTTGCCTACCGCTTTGTTTGCGTTGAAGTTGATTTAAGGCGCGCACCTCAAACGCTCGCCGGTCGTTGGACAAACTGCTGGGTAATTAATGTATGGGACGAGAATAAACAAAACGATGTTTTGTATGAAAAATAACAGAAAAATCAAGAACACATTTAAATTACTTCGTAATAAGTAGGTATGAGAAACGCCGCCAGGAAACGCGGGGATTGGAATGAATGTATAGGTGTGTTCACACCGACGCAGTGATCGCTCCACACAAACTCTCATTTATACCAGAAATTCAGTCCCAGAATTTCTCGATTGAGAATAACCGAGAAATCTTGAAAAATTTCCATCCCGAATCCAAGGAAAAAATTTTGTAAGAATGCTTGGGATTCAAGATTGTATATCAAATTTGAACATACGAGTGTATATCGAAACTACGCGGCATAACATAAGTTTATTACTAATAAAAATATAATTATTTTTATTATTATTATATTTTTAGTATATATGCTATTAAGTGAAAATTAAAAAAAAAGTCATAGCCTATGACTTTTATTTTGTTAAATCCATTAATTTCAATAATTAGTTTTATAAACGTAAAATTTTATACAACTTTCACGCTTAGAACTTTATTATTAGCTACAAAATAATATGAATTAAGTATATAAGAATAAAACTTTAGTGATTACAATTTAGGTGAAAAAACTGAAAAACTTTTGACAAATTATGTGAAAGAAAAAAATAATGAATAAGAGACTAATTTAAGATCATTTAGATAAACACCTGAAACGTTTGCTATGTGTTCTTTAGCATTTAGCCTGAGCAATATGTGATTTTCAGATTATATTTTAATTTAAGATTATTTTTATCGTAGGTTAGTGTCGTTACGCGAAATATTTTTGTCTTTTATTTATATATATGTATATTATGTTATATATGTATGTTTCGCTTAAATTTTCCGAAATAAATACCTAATATTAAATAAATAAATAATTTTGGTAAAAGGCTATTATAAAGTTTTTTATGAATATAGAAAAAAATGTATTATATACTATTTTCATAGTTTGCAATTTAAAAAAAAAATATTTGGTGTTACTACACACCAGACAGACATATTTAAGTTAAGAAGGGTCTTAGTATAGGTTGTGGCGACCACACAAATAAGTCCAGATTTAAAAGGGTAATTGTTTCATTGTTGATGACCGTGACCAAAAACGTTCATTCATTAACAATGAGACAAATATCATGGCACAAGAGGAATTTCTTTGGACCACACAACACGAGTCGTTAAGAAAATCCCTTTTGTGACAAACCGGTACGGACGCAATCAAGCACCTCATTGCGAACCCTTTCCGAAGAATTCGAAAGTCTGGACAAGCAAAAAACTCGCTTTTCAAAATACAACATCCGATTTATCGAGTTCTACGAAGCGACTGCAGCGATTAGCTAGAAGATCGATGCACAATCGCGATTGGCCAGCAAGCGTGCAACCTCTAAAGGATATCAGCCCGGACTCCGATGAGGAGAGGGCAGACGGTCCACGGCACCTGAGACAGACGGCCAGAGACGGGCAGACGGCTGAGGCACCAGACAAGAGACGGCCCAGACAGCAAAGCCCAGACAGCGGAGCTCACCGACAGATTTGAATGGTACACTTGACAATCGCCACACGCAGCCACAAGAGCCCAAAGCATCATCTACGTCCATCACCACCTGCGCCACGTTCACCTTCATCGCGAGAAACATCACGCCGTAATCGTCAATTTGTCATATGTAAATATCACTTAATAAAGCAATCCTTCTAGATTCACCGAAGAATCTCATTGGCCATGAGGTCAACCACCCTTAGGGCTACACCCCTAAAAGGTTAAGATTTAAATGTTGGTATACTAGGAGTTTATTTTTAGTAGTTAAAGTGCTCTTTTTAAAAATATCGGTTTGAGGACCATAATGGTCTTATACAGCTTTTTAATTTTCTGAATTTTAGTAGTTCCCCAGATGGTGCAAAAATACTTCAAATAAAGCCAAGATTTAAAATAAATGCTATGTAACGAGTTTAAAATTAAGAAAGATGAATTATTTAAACTATACTTGACTACAATGGTTTAATGACAGTCTAATAAAATATTAATATTGATCCTAATATATTAAAGTATCGATTAAAAGCCATATTGATGGTGGTGTACATCTTTTAGTAACATTCCTGATCGCTTTTGTATTTCTTCACGAAGAACTGTTACAGAATATTAATGCTTTTTTTTACTTTGAGAGTTATATAGATCATTTTTTTACTGAAATTTATGTATCGTCGTTAATTGCTTATTGCTGAATATTTTTATGAGACTTAAGAATTTTATTAATCAATATTTTATTTATTTTTATAGTTAGTTTAATGGTTGTAAAATTGTGTAACATTAAACTAAATAATATTTTTAAGATTTATAACCTTTAAAATACACACATATTTCATGAATTGAGCGGCATTTTAATATCAGGTTTGCATATCTTATTTCGAGGCAAACATCATAAATTTTCCTTTGGAATCGGTCCAATATGCTTTCAAACATGAAAATTGTGCATGCGTGTATCAACATTTAAATTTAAATCATATCATCTTAAAATTCAATAGTTTTGTATTAAATTAACATATATTTTTTCAAGAAACACGCGATATTTGACAATTAAAAACAAACGCAATATAATGCTTTAAAGAATTAAAAATGTAGAAATGAAGAAAAATACATAAAAAAAGCTATTCCAGTCTATTAATCTATTGGTTTGTAAAAATAAAAATGAATTTTCCAATGTTGTTTAATTATACATATATATTTAAAATTTGTTATACTACAATTTATTAAAAAAAAGTAGAAAATAAAATAATAATGATCATAATTTAAGGGAAAAGATTAGGAATATCATCATTTAAGAACATTAATTAATCAAGAATAGATTGATTTTCAACAGTACACTTTACTAGTTTTAGGATATTCTTAGCGAATTATAACTTTGTGCGATAGCTAAGCAAATTGAATTTCCACTCTTCTGAAAAAATGTAATAAAATACAAGAACGGATAATAACCAATTATCATAATATATCAAGAACCTTTTTCAAGCCTTTACAAGTATTGTTATTTTATCCTTCAATCAAAATTATAAATTCCAATTTAGCACTGTCAGGTCACAGAAAATAATATATATGTAATATCACAGTTGTCAACTCCCTAGTATGATTGTGTTAGTTCAGCGTCTGTGTGTTTTAGATAAAAAATGGAAGCTGTGACGTTCACTGATATAGTCTTTAACATTTTAAAGCTGTTTTAATGTTAAGCTATTAAGGTCTAAGCGCTCAGTTTCCCTAATGATCAAACTAAAGACAATGTAAAAGCATGTAATATGACAAATGCAATTGATTTTCAACCTTAACGCGAAGATTGATATTAGGCCCATAATTTTAGTTGATCATTATTATTATTACTACATACAACTATATTCTTATATACTCAAATAATACGAAACTACAATATTCCGAAACATATTACTTACTGTATGGAACACTGAATTAAAAAAAGTATTATAAGTCTAATTTTTTTGTAATCGCGAATGTTTTGTATAATATTATTAATATTCATTAGAGTTTTAATTTAGGAATATTAAAAGGTAAAATTGTTTTTTTTTTTTAATATTGGTACATTAAAAAATATATATAAGATATTTTTAACAGTAATTTATTTTAAATTAAATTCAATGAGTTTCTAATTATCGAAAAGTTTATTAGTTTTGCACTCTTTTTTAAAAATTGGCATGACTTAAAAAAATACCAATTTCTCTTTTGAAACAAATCCACAATCTATCAGACAATATTTGTTTTTAATATTACTACATATGTACATAAATCAAATCTGGGTACATTTTTTCAAAACAACACTATAAATATTATCATGACCTTCACAAAAGCTTAAGCAAAGTCCTAAGTAAAAAAGCGGTAGTAATAAAAGCAGATTCAATATTTTAGAAAATTAAATATTTTGCCATTTCATCGAAAGCTCCTAGTCACGTATCACGCGACCCCAAAGCTCTCTCAAATTTACGTCGCCCCAAGTCAAAACACAACACACACCCTAAAATGTTTTTTTTTATTATTTACGAGTGGCGAGGCTCTTAACCGGTTTTTTCTTCGCAAAAACCGGTTAGCCGTGTAACCGCTAAGTAACAAAACAACACGGCGCGTGTAATGGGGTATGTGTTCTCGGCAGTTATATATCATCCCTGTGACAAAATTGAATAATTCAATTTGCGGAAAATATCTATGTAACAGCATGCGGAAAGAAGGTCCTGTGCGATAGCACCGAAAGAGTACACACACACACACGAACATACACACATTCCCCTTTTGCTGATATTTACCGCTGGCGCTTCAGTGGAGCGCGAAAGTATTTCGAAGGGCCGATGTGGGCACGTACTGAAATATTTGTTTGTACGTTTCACATACAAATATTCCGCGAGCTCACGTTTGTATGTTCGTTCACACTGTGCGACACTAAAATGTACGGACTGGATATTTTAAATAGAGATTTATATGCTTTTCTTAACGAGTAGCGGTTAATTCTCTATTCATTTTAAGAAGGATGTCAGCTGTTTTTTATGTAAAAAAGAGTAAACCTAGAAGCTCTGTTATTTTAACTAGAGATTTCAATACCAGACACTCAATGAAATTATTCTAGTTAAAATCAGTCTGGAAAAATACTGTTTGAATATTTTTACAACACAGTTAATCACCAAACATCACTCTATTAATAACATAATAGGCATAACTTTAGTCAAGGGTAACTTTTGGATCTGAGGGATATACAATATTCAGACTTTCATCGGATCATGTGATTATTTTATTTCCTAAATATTATTTTGAATGCATAAAAATTATTTTTCTAAATATTTTTCTAAATGACGGTAATAAACTGATTAAGCGATCTCTAATCAAAATAGTAAAATTCGTATCAGGTTTTTTATCGGATGAATTTTAGCGATTTTTTATTTGGTTGGGAAAAATATAAAAAAATAAGCATGCATTAAAGATGTTTCTTAGGTACTGAATGCAAATTTTTGGAAGTTGTTTAATCAACGCGTTAGCTAATCTGTCAATCCCCAGACTTTTTTTTAATGACATTTTAAATTTTTCTTAATTAACGATTTAATTTGCAAAATATTGTTATTAAATAAATAAATGTTATCAAATAATAAGTAAAACGTAGATTGTTTAAGTGTCGTTTCGGGTATAGTTCTGAAGCTTAATCACTATACAGGACTCGACAATGCTTTTGAGTGTCTTTTAATCAACATTATTAAAGTCAAATTAATAACCTTGACCTCACCATCTAGTGTAAAAAACACCGAATCTGAGAATTACCTGTAATGAACACATTATCTGAAATTGACGACGTTATGCGGTTGGTAGGGTAATGCATTGGTGATTTTGTAAAGTTTAAAATTATATCCGTATCGTGTAAGTATTTAAAAAGCGTTATCATGGACCGATTCACACCGGAACAATTCCAATGCACGTGTCTAGCATTGAGATCTCTGGTTAAAATCACTGAATTTGTAAGACCAAACACTGCATAGAGATTATTACTAGTCAATTTACATTCTGGGGACAGGCATTTTTTTAAACGCTCTATAGAATTATGTTTAACAGTATTGAACTTCTTGTAAATATATTTGCTTTAAGAGTACTTAATAGTATTTTTTCTATCTACACTACGAATTTAAAATTCTAAGATAAGTTCGCAAATAAACGAGCACACGAGCAACATCGTTTGCAAACTTATCACTGCTCGTTGTGAAGTTGATCCAGGAAGTTTAGTGTCGCAGCCCCTATGCCTGTATGAGTATATTTATTTCTGCAAGAATTTTGTTTTAATGTATTCACTGATATTTGAGATACGAGCGAAGCAAACGAGGCGAGAGGAAGTTCTTGCGCGGGGGCTTACCAATGTGCGTAAGAAGCGAATTATTTAAATTGCTTTGCGAGAAATGTAACTCAAAAATTTATAATGCCAAACAAGAAAACGGAATGATAAGACTTTTGATGAAAGCACGGCGCCAACTTGGTATTTTGTTTGTGCTTTTTTATGTTTTCGTTTGTATGTACATATGCTAAAATCTGAGAAAATTGATTTTGTATTCTCTCGAAAGTAACTTTAGAAAGCAGCTTATTTATAAATAAGTATATTTATTTTTTAAATGTAATATAATGGATCAAATTGTTATACCATATAATTCTCTTGTTGAAAGTTATGTTACAGCCTTCGTTAATGGACCAAACAAATTATTTTCATCTGTCAGTACATATACATATATGTATTCGATGCTTGGTTCGTGACATTGCGACATAAACTTGCCCATTAGATAGGCCAATTTATGTCGTATTGTTTGAATTGAAGTCACTTGAAGCGAAAAGGGTACAATCTCAAGGGATTATAAGAATAAAAACTATCTAAAAATCTAATCTGCCAGACAAAATCGTTGATTCGATCACATGCAATGCCTCATTATTAACCGTATTTTATTCCTATTATTAATTTACCAACATAATAATGCTTTGTCGCGAAAGCTGTGATATCAAGATAATTAGTAACATATTGTCATTTATATTCCGAAACATGTAACAATGTCAAAGAAAAAAATATTTGATCGACACCTAATGATGTTCTTTACACCTTGAATGGAACCTTGTGCCAAAAAAGTATACATATGATAAATATACTTGTAACTATTCCACGTATAATCCTGTTTCGGTGTCCACTTGTAAATGCAAAACTGGATTATCCCGGTATCTCCATCCGCATTGACAGTTTGCAGGGCCGCACTCTGTGATGGGAATTCGCAATTGCCGCTATGCCTTTTATGGGACAACTTCGAATCGAAATTAAGCGTGACGTGTCGCATTAAGTGCGACCGGTTACTAATTCATTTTCATCCGATTTCAGAATGACACAGTTCGACTGGGTGGATTGAAAATTTAACCTCGATTGAATGGCATTCAGAGTGTATCGATGAAATGAATCTGATATTTGGAATACATATGCAAACGCCATGAAGGTAACAATTTAGCTTTCATCAATTGGATACCATCATTGAAGTCATGTCGATTGGGAGGCAACATTTTTTGAATGACTTGTTACAAAAACGCAATAAAAAATTATAGTTTGTTTATATGTCACAGTGAATTCAGTACAACAAAGTTAGTTAAATAAATTGATCACTGCAAAAGATTAATTGCATCTAAAGAAAATCATGTATTTGGTAGGTTTGAAAAGATAAGATGTACTAAGAGTTGCTGCCATAAAACCTAGATTATTGATTTTACTAGGTACTGCTACTCCACCATTCAATCTGGACCTTGTACCATCAGAATACCATTTGTTTAGAGCAATGATGTAAATTAACTAGATTACTGTAAATTTAACGCAATATCTCTATATGTACTTTTAAGGAGAAAACTTATATATAAAATAAAAATTAAAGATAGGAATTATTTTTAACATTTTTTTACGTTTACAAAGCAACGAATTTATTTATTTATTTATTTATTAAAATTATAACCATCGTGATCTGACAGGTAAACCTAATGCGTCACGGTAGTCAAAAGTATAAATATATCATAATACATATAAATATATAGTATGCATACATACAATTTCATATACGTATAATTACACACACACTCGAAGCATATAAGTAAAAACATAAAAAACAAGATAAAATAACAGACATAAATCACTTCAACAGGTGTGCATTGTCCCTTACGAACTGAACCAACACTCTATATGTGCAAGAGAAAATGTCAATATTTCTATGGACATAATTGAGCAGATGAATAGCCTTAGCCAGAGAAGAGTTGGCAAGTGCTCCAGTTCTAGACTTTACAGGCAAGAATAGTGGACGCGACCGAGAACTATAACCACCTTCAGGAGCCCACATTTGAAGCTGCTCGAGCACTGAAAGATTGTCTACGATGCCCTTGAGCAATTTCCAGAAGTGTTTAATTACATAAGCACTTCTGCGAGTCGACAAAGAAACGTATCCCAGGGCTCCCAAAATAAAAGCACTGGAATTTATATGTAACAACGCAATTTATATTTTTAATCTACTTTTAAAAGATTATTACAAAGCCAATAATATTTAAATGATGTATATAATATATCTACAATAGTAATTACTGCATTTTTTGTAATGACTTTTTAAAATTTAACTCGTATTTATGCTTTTTAATAATGTGTATTTATTAAGCATACTATTAATAGGAGTTGTGAAACGTTTAAAACCGGAATTGTATAATATTTAAAAAAAAAATGTTAAATTCAGAGTAGCATAATTTATATTACCGCGTTCAAATAAATACTCGCAAATATCGAAATACAATTACCACTTTACCAGAAACAACAATCCTTTAATCCTTCACGCCGCAACGTATATCGAATAATTTATACGCATAAATATTTACCGCCAGCGGTATTTTAAATTCGTACTTTACGATTGAAAAAAAGTACACCGTCCGTAAGTTTGTTAATTAATTTTCGTTAATTATATAACATTTTCAGAAATCGCACGGGCAGAAGGGAAAGTTCCGGCAAAGAGCTTTCCAGGCTCGGCTTAAAGCTCAATATATTTTTTTTTTACTTTTGGGAGCAAAAAATATACGGTGAATTAATTAATCTTCAAAGTTCTCCCTTTGTAATGCATAAATTTATATTAAAATTTATTATTTGTGCTATCGAGTAGTTGTTCATTTTTATCGTACATTTTAATTAATATTTTATCAAAGCTTTCACATGCATATAATTATTAAGTAAATATATATGCAGGATCAAGCTTTGCAGAAAATTACACCATATAAAATAGAGTTTGTATGTGTATGCAATTAAATAAAAAATATAATAGACAGTATTAAAAAAGTAAATACATACATACACCACAATAAAATTTAAAAACTAAAAAAAAACAATGTCTTATATTTAAAAAACGTATTTAACTCCTAATTTAAAAGGTTGGTAACTTTTAGTATCACAACAAATTGTATTATTCTTTGGGAATAATTTTAAACTGATTTTTTATTTTTTTAAAAAAAATAGTTTTGAGATATTATTATTTAATTTTATCGATATCGTACTTTATAAAATTAAAACAATTATATTTTAGTACTAAACTTGTACTTTTTAAAATGCAATTAATAATAAAATATATATGTGTTACTTTGAGATTTCTTATTTTATTTTACTCATTATTTAATTTTATCGATATCGTACTTTTTAAAATTCAGTTAATAACATTTTGGTACTGTTAATTTGCTATGATTCTAGGTTCTAGTATATTAAAATAACCTAATAAAATTTTATTATAACAGAAAAAAACTGTGTTGCTTGTGGCCTTTGCTTTTATTCAGTTTATCTATATTTATTTTAAAATTTCACATCGTTAAAGTGTATTTCAGAAATATTATTTGCTGCTCTGTTAAAACATAAGGTAAACAGCAGCTTGAAATCATTAGAAAGGTTGGAACTTAACTTTTGTGTTGTTTTTAAAGGAGAGTAACAATAGTTACCGTTGAAATTTAAACGAAAAATACCGGCAGCTTCCAACAGTCTTGCTTTTTAAATATATATTTTTACTATCTAAAATATTTGTCAACTCTACTGCTAAATTTATTTGTAAATAATCAATTATATTATACCAACGATTGATGACTAAGTAAATAAGTTAAATATGTTGTAATATCTTACTTAAAAATTTTACGTAAAAAACATTTTTTTAATAAAATATAATTTAACTATTTAAACAATAAGCATTTTTTAAAATACATGTATTTAATTCTTTATCTTTCGTCCTAGCTACTTGAGAAAAAAAGAGAAATAATAACATTTAACATGTTTTTCACTGGCTTTCTTTAAATAGTTAATATAAAATTGTCGTATGTTTAATTAAGTTCAATTATAGTCTTATCCTTACATTATTTTAAATTTTTTATAAGGGTAAGTTAGTAGCAATATTTTTAATGATTATAACATTGCTTATATATAAAACATAATATGCACTTTTTTGCATTTATAAAATAGCGTTAAAGGTTTGTAAAATCATTAATTAACTATTCATTATTATAATCATAGTAACCATTTTTAAATTAGAACAAAATAAAAACCGCTTTCTATGATCAAGATTATCAAATATTATCTTTTTTTATAGTATATTCGTTTTTTGTATTATTTAATTCTTTTAAAATTATTTTTAACAATGTTTCAATACGCGTATATATAATTTTTAAAATATTCCTAGATCGCAACGTCTAGCTATATTTTCTAAATATTTAATGTATAAATATTTTTAATTTGATGGTTTTACAATGAAGCGTATAAAAAAAATATTTAATTTAATTTTACTTTTCTAAAAACTGCTTAGCGAAAAACATCATCGAATATATTAGCTGTTTTAATTACATTTTTGTACAAGCATTATTTTACACCTATAAAATATAATACATTAAAAAGTTTTCAACTTTTTATGAATTTTAATTTTTTCCAATAATGAATAATTCACTGAAGGCTTTCCTATGTCAAACTATCGTAGGATGACGTTTTAATATTTATAAATAAATATTCCAAGATACTTTTTTCAAACTTATTTCTATTAATCTAAAGCTAAGAATCAAATATTAGAGCCATAATTGTTTACACAAAAAAACAAAAAAAATATATCAAATTGCGATTTTCTTATCTGAAACAAAAAAAAAATTGAGCCTGTTCGAAATTAAAAATACAGATATCTAAAAATTCCACAAATTTTAGATTTTTGCAAATATTTTGAACCTTAAAACTGTTGTTTTTTTCTGAAAAAATTTAAAATTTGTCAATAAATACAATGGTCCAAAAGTTTTAATTATTTTTTTAATATAGAAACTTAATATATTATATTTTAAAAATAATATTTTAATAGCATAACAATTTTTCCTAACATATTAATTATTTTACTGGTTTATAACCATTTTCACGTTAACTATTTGTTATCAGTTACAATTCATAATAAAATAGAAATATAAAATAAAACGTTAATTGTTATATTTTAAGGAAAAATCTACAAAATCGTTTACAATTTAAGAGAAAGAAAAAGTAGAATTTATAAATATAAAAACAATGAATTAAGTAATATTTTTAGTACATTTCATACGTGCTTTGTCATTTTGTGCTTGTATTTAAAGTTTCGGTTTGGGTTAGTGTGGTTTGGCAAAATATTTTTATAATATATTCTGGTATTGCATTTTGTATAGATTAGTATGCAAATGGGTATTACATACTGTTTTATACAAATATTTTAAATGACTTGTAATTTATAAAAAAATACTATTAATGTTCTTATTCCACGCCATATTTAAAAAGACTTATTAATTGTTTATTAATTATAAATAATATTTATATTTAGCGCCTTTCTTATATTAAATATTCCTTTAATTTAATATTTCAGAGAATAGTTTCAAAATATATTTATGAAATTCAGCTAGGAGTCTTTTGGAAAGGTGGTGGCAGAGAGACTATAGTAATTTACCGACTTATATTCTTGCTAAAACAAATATTTTACATCCTTGAATATGTCTTTGTTATCCTTCACATAATAATACTTTATTATACTGAGATTTATTATCATTAATTCAAGTAAGCATCAATGTATGATATAAAATACTAAGAGGTACTACATTATTTAGGTGCCTCGCATTTCTCATCACAAACGCAGTTCCACACATACTTTGCTTCATTGAGAGAACTAAGCCTGTCTTAAATATTTTTTTTATAGAATAATTGAATCTTACAATACAATAATATTTTAAGCAAAAAAAAATTTTTTAAGATTGCCACGATTTTTGATTTTATGTGGTATTTAATACAAAAAAAAAAAACATTTTAATAGGTTAATAGTTTGGTTTACGCAAACATACAACTACAGTAAAATTGAAATAATCGCAATTAGTAATAAATTACTTGCTTGGACTAACAACTGGTCGTGACATATCAGTATGTGGCGAAATAGTGGTTGAGAACCGCTATAGCTACTGTTTGTTTTACGAGTACTATTTTATTTATATAAATGGTAACCATACAACTGACTTAGCATTAAAATATATTTTTAAGAACTTATTTAATACATAGAAAATTAATATAAGCAAATAGGTTTGAAGTGAAATTAATTTATTATGCGTATTGGTATTACATAATAAAATGTCATTAACACATAATTTCGTGTTGAAGCATGACGAATGCTATAACAACCCAATATAATTTTGTGAGTCCTAATGAGTAAATTACCTATTCGTTGAACAAAACGAAACAAACTTGCACCTAGTGATAATATATCCACTGAAACGGTAACGAGTTTTGGTACATAAAATACGATTACGCACTTAATTCGAACGTAATATAATATTTATCGACAAAAGACTTCACAAAGCGCTTTAAGATAATAAATTTAATTAAGAGTATCTTTTTCGATTTATTCATCAGAAATAATTAAATTGTAATCGCTCTTTAAATTTGTTTTAATTAAATAATCATTAGCGCATAGCAGAGAACAATATATGTATAGATACAGTTTTAATTATTGTAATAGATTTTTTTATGATTCTGCGTATACTTTTTAATTGTGCTACTTGGACTTATCATAATGCTTACGAACTTTTAAAATATCGTATCACGTTTTTTTCTGTGTAATATAGAAATCACAGAGAAATATATACTATAAAATTAGGTATAAATGCTTGCTTAAGACTATTTTTTATTTACAGAACAAAATTGAAAAAAATTTAAAAGTAATACTTATAACAGGATATATTAATTAAAAAAATACAAAAATAAATAATTTAAAATTATTAAGATTAATACTCTTTAGTACTACTAATAATAGAGATAAAAATACTAAATATGTATTTTTCTAATGTGAGACGTATTAAGAAAATTTAGGTTTAAACTAAAGTTAGTATAGAGAGGTGTGTTATATATTATTTAAATCGCGGCTTATTTATATCAGGTAATCGAAAAATAAATGTCGTTTTTTAATTCAAACTTTTGCTCTATGTACGTCTTTTGATATCTTTGTGCTGAATCACATGTATACTTACTACATTACGATATTGAAAATAGTATTATTGGTCCCAAAAATTTATTGAACAATTCAAAACAAAATCCTATGTTATATGAATTTACTAAAAAACATTGACAACTTTGGCAAATAAAAAAAATGACTGAGAGGTGTGAGAAAGTTATATCCTTAGAATAAAATAATATATATTTTTAATCAATCAAAAAAAAAATAAACATTAAAAAGTCGTTTTAGGATTACACAATATTATAGTAAATTAATCTAGGTTAGGCTATGTTAGTTAAGTCACAAATTTTCTCAAAGGAAATTTGTACCTATAGCTTGTTTTGTTCGGCTCATTTATATTTAATTAAAAAGTTGTTAAAGCGGATTTTCAGCCGTGGAAAATATACGATAATCTTCAGGGGAGCAAATGTCACGATTTTTTTAGTACGTGTCGAATGCTGCAAGAAGCTTTTTGAATTGCCTCAGTACTGCTTTTTCATCAGTAGGTATCTCATGGTGTCTCGGACTAATCCCCCAACGGTATCCGTTTTTCGGGAGAATCTTGGCTTTACCGTAAAGCCTTTATGGGAGGGAAGTAGTCCTGAGCCAATTAGGACCGAATGTCTTGTGTCAAATCAACGCCGCTTTAGTATTAGCAGATTTTTTGCCGACCCTTTCAAGATAAAAATCCCTGTTTTTAATATTAAATTAAAATATAAAGTAACCTTTGATATCAAACATAATTTTATATAATTGACTCTGATGTTGATTTTAAACGAAAACGAAAGAATTTTGCCATATTTGTTTTATCTTATATTAAGGATAAAATATTTATTCCTAACACAAGCTCACTTAAAGCAGGGGTGGCCAACCCAAATGATCTTGTGGGCCACTTTGGAAATGCATAATTTAAAATTATATTTTCCATATTAAATTTAGATATACTCTAGACATTTTTTGGAGTGATAATAGTAAAATAATAAAAAAGGGCCGGAAAATGTTGAAAGCGGGCCGTGGGTTGAACACTTCTGAATTGCTGCAGTTTTTAAATTTAATTTTAATTTGTGACAGAGCCTTGACAATAGATAGCTGTATATATTTTAAGAAGTTTTTCCAAGTAAATATAGATACATTTAAAAATTTGTTAACGCGTTTCTAAAAAGTTTATTATATACCAATAATCATTAAAAACATAATAATTTTATTACATATAATATAATAATTTAAATTATAGATTAAATTTTTTGCAATTAAAACTTATGGCGTTGTTTAATTTATTCATTTTTGATTGAATTTGAATGATACTAATAAGTAAAACAATTGTTTGTAATATATAATACGTATTGATTAATACTACAAATTAATTTACTTAAGGTTGAATGAATTTGTATTTTCCATTCGAGTGATTTTATTAAACCCTAATACTTGTTTCACGTCGTATATATAGAATAATCTAAATATAAATCAGGTATACTTAGAGTATTACACTATTTTATAACCTGTTATAAAATAATACATAAAAATAAATGGAAATAAAATGTGTGCTTATTAATTTATTGCATTTATAAATAAATTATTTAATAAATACTAATATTTTTAGGAACTGCTTAAAATTTTTATGTATATTATAAAAACATAAATATTTTTAAAAATCATAAAGTTTCACAAAAGTAATATTTGTTATTTTAACTTGAATCATATCTAAATAATGTGAATTTGTATAATCTTATTTATATAGAAAGATGGTGTAATTAAATTTGGGCAAACGTGTGGGTTGACAATTTAAAACATTTTAAAGTTATTTAAAAAAAAGTATTCAAATTTAGCAGCAAAACGAACATCTCAAAATAATTAATATTTTTAACGCTTACCCACAAGTATTTACTTTTAATCCTAAGCAACAGATTAACTGGATGATATTTTATCCGTTAGAATTTTTAAATTAATAAGACATTTTTTCATATTTCTAGAATAATATTAGTAAAACATTTATGGTGTGACTGTTGAGTGTCACTATAAAAAAATTATCATGACTGAAATGGGAATGTTTTATTGTTGCTGGAGAAAATTAAATAGGCACATTATTAACATAAATACGCATTCTTACAATTAATGATATACAACTGATATACAAGAGGTAGTAAAGGTAGCACAATATATGTATTTTTTGAGCGAATATGTAGCAATAGTCATGTTTTATTACCATTTATTTATTTATTAATATTTTTACTATCTGCAAATTTTCTTTAAAAATGATGTAAAATGTCAAGTTTGATTATTAATTAATCAAGCTAAATGCCTGTTTTTAAAAAAGCAACAAAATCACATTAAAATGATCTATCTGACTTGCAAATTTAGTTTTAAATAGTATGAAATGTTAGTTTTAATATTATTAAGCTAAGTTGCAAACCAATTTATAAATGACTATGAAATAAATAGTAATATGAAATGTTACGTTTTAATATTATTAAGCTAAGGTGCAAACCTATGTAAAAATGTTTCGTAGTTAAAAAACCTTATTGACCAATAGTTGAATATATTTAAGGTAGTAATGTAGTGTAAAAATTTACACATTAACGCGGGAACGGGCAAAAATATGTATCGACCGCGCACGGTAAAAATATAATATTAGAAAAAAACAAGGCAAATTGTATTTTTGTTCTATGCAATGACTTGATCAATCACTATATTTATTTGTTTTATAATATTACCAAATAACATTTATTTTTTTTAAAACAATAAAAGTTGGCATCTATAATATTTTTTCGATAAACTAATATATTTATTAAACTTATAAAAACAATTCAAATATTCAGTGTAAAAATACCTTATTATCTAAGTAATACTTTATTCTATATCACACAATGTTTAAAAATTTAATTATACTAAAATAATATTTAAAACAAAAAAACTTAGCGTCCGTGTTTCGCACACTCGTTAGCTGCGGTACCTAATGATAGTGAGAGACCGACATTTAATAATAATAATAGCACCTAAATTGTAAAATATACTAATCACTTACAGATCTTAAGTTCAATAAATTTATTGTCTTATATTGTATACAAACGCTGACACCCTAACCGCGACGGCCAAGAATAAGGGACGCGATCGCGACTCTCCAGTGCAATTTAGAGTTTGCACCCAAAAGTAGCCAAGCATAGACGGATTAAAATCTAAAAAAAATATATGCATCAGTATGTATTAAATTTAATTATTATAATATCCCCCTTTTTTTTCTATTTTAATTAAATATTTACTAAAATTCATTAACACTTTATAGCTTGTACCCGCCCATTCCATGGTTATATAAAAGTAACGTCAAGCGCTCGGTTCTGCAGTGTTTAAAGCGCACCGCCTAAAAACCTGATATTTCTCATACCGCAAAGGTTAAGAACAAGCTCCACTTTGGACGCTGCGCTCACTTACATTTTTGCAATCTTTTCTCCCGTTTAACGATCCCAGCCGAACGATCGTTCTGCGTGCCTGTATCTCGATCGCGAAAATTTCCTTCACTAAAATTTTAAAAGCATTCTCGTACGAATTCCCAGCAGCCATTACCCGGTGTTATATTACATACGCACGATGTACGTAGTACATTCCGATGCCATTCGAACCGGCTTAATTACACGTATATTTTATTCACGACCTTTTTGAAATATATAGTCTTCGAGATACTTACTACCTGAAAATGCGCACGCCTCGCTAAATTAAACGAAAAATTATTATTATGGATAGTTACGAGCGTGCTGTTAAAGTAACTATACGTGCATACGCTCGATATTGTAATTTGTAGGTCAATAATAATTTGAGAGGCGTTTTCACGGGATGCTATAACAATTTTATGATGCTTGCGCATTATTAGAAATAGCACTGCCGTGTTTGAAGATTATATTAGGCTTTTAAAATGTATTTATATATATATAGAATAATTAAGCGCTTTTATCGTTAATTATAATAAAACGTATATTGAATATGCTAAAAATTAAGTAAGTGAAATTAAATTATGCAAAGAATTAACGTAGGCTAATATCGAATTTCGTGTGTTCAATTTATACACATGACAAGTGTCATGTGTATAAATTGGGTAACTGTATCCAATTTAAATAAATACATTGTGGGTTCGACAGATATACATTACAGTTACTCTCAATTATAAGGTTTGAATACTTTGTAGTCTAAATAAGAGATTATTATTTATTTAAATAATTAAATTAAACTAAGACTTACGTGACCTATCAAGTTATTTTTTTACCTAACTAAAGTAAAAAAAATCATAGTATTAGCTATTATAATATACAAACACAATATAAAAAAACAATTTCCACAAAAATAATGAAGAAAAAATGAAAAACTTCAAAGAATAAAATTAAAAACTGTAATTCCTCGAGAATAGTTTAATTGTCAACATAATCCTTTAGTGGTTTAAAAAATCTTAAAGATATTCAACTTTCTACAAAACTCAGCGAATCGTATCTCAATGTTTTTAAAAAACAGCAGCTGGGATAAAAACACAGGATATAAAGGTATTTCAAGAATCTTTTTAAAACTTTTTCGATTGAAAGGCAATAAAAAGAATACGATTGTAGGTACTCATTCAATAATGCTGCAAACTAAAGTGACATAGAAAAGACGTATCTAAAAATAAGACGCGTTCATCATAACAAAGACGGACATCCTGAAAGATGTTCTGCTGTTAAACGTGTCTCTCAGATCTTTAATTGAAACCAAAACATTTCCACTAAGATTGTAGGTAAAACCTGATGGGGAACGAATGCTAAAAATGGCTTATTATAAAACTTTTTTACACTAAATTACTTTTTACAAAGTAGCTTAGATTCTTTATTAAGTTCATCTTCATTGAAAATCTGAATTATTTTGTAAAGAAAAGATCAAATGCATCTGAACAATATTAATTTATCTGCATAAAGAGAAAAACTTGAATATGCAATTAGCGTATTTATGACATTAATAAATAACGTGAATATAGGTAGTTAGATTTATAAAAATATTTCAAAAAAATACAATTTTAATCGATGAACACAGTTTTTTTTTATGATTTTGTAATAAGCCATGAAAAAATCGCAAATATAGTGACATATTATGGATCTAAACTCTTATTATAGTTAGTATTCAATAAAATATCTTTAACAAATTGTGATTTGGATTTAATGTCTTACTAGTTTTAAAGTAGTAATTGATTGTGTTTACATAGTCGAAACGCATTAGACTAACTCATGTCATGTTGCAATGAAAGATTTACCATATATATATTTTTTTTATAAACTAAATTATACTTAATATATTTTTATTTGCTATGGTTGATTTGAGTAAAGCTGCATTCATAAACAAGTTAACCATAATAGGGTGCACAGGTGCATTTTTTATTTTTATAATGCAATTTCTCTGCTTTTAACAGCTGCCTTTTTAATTATTCACATAAACTACTAAATTAAAGGTAGATATGGATTAAACTTTGCATTATCATTTTTTATAAAGTCTACCTGCTAGTTATTTATGCCATAAAAAATACATTTATTTTGGAGGAATTTTGGTAATAAAATGCCACTCGATAACACTACAAAACTTTTTTAAGCATAAAAAATATTGCACTGTAAATTAAAACAGCAAATAAGTAATATAACTTAGATGTTCGTAATTAATTCAGAGATTCTCAAACTTAATTGATTCATCGAAAAATTTTTAACGACAAAATTTTTCATCGCCTACTTTTAAAAAACTTTATATCTATTTCATTTAATAATAAATTCTAAACATAGCAATGTCTATATACTTTTTTAATTTCAACATATTATTTATGTAGCTTGTGTAATTTAAAAATTAAACGTTGCAAGTTAAAAAATAAAATGATTTAAAATTAAACAAAAAATTTACATATTATTGTCTAATATCAAAGAAAACGAATATTTTTTGCTATGTAAATAAATCGTATTTCCTATTTATAAATTGAAAAAAGCTATTTATAATCACTATTTGCTTTTTTTAGTATATTTCTATTTATATTGAATATTTGCTACCTTTAAAAATATTAATTAATATTTATAAAAATAATATTCTTAATTCCAAAAAAAATCAAAATAAGTAACGGTCGGGGCTTAACCCATATATTGTAAAAATATTACAGCAGCCACTTTCAAGAGAACTTAAAACAAATTATATTTGATTAAAATGATATTTATTTTATTACAAATATAAAATGCCTAAAACATTTTCGCACAACATTATTTTTTTATCAATAAACCTTAAATCCTCCATTAACCACCAAATTCACTAGAGCTAGCATTGGCCACTAAAATTTATCCATCGCCCACCGGTGTGTGATATTGCCCGCTTTGAGAACTTATGATCTAATAGATACACAAGTCGTCATTTGATTTGCTACTGTATTTTGTATCCTATACCATGTTATCTGTTGGTCATTCTGCTAATCCCAGAGCTACCACGTGTTTGTAATTTAAGTAGAGAAATCTGTGAGGGGCATTAACTCTATTGTTATTTTAAAAAAAATAATAAATATAGAATATATTGAAAAAAATAACACCAGATTTATTTTTTAAACCATCTCTGGCATCGTCTGACATACACTGTGATATTGCTGTTATTGCGGACTTGAAACTGTTATTCAACAGAGAAAGCGCGGTAAAAAAGCAAACATTAAATTTTAATCTTAGATTATATTAACAAAATATTATATATCATGAGCTCGGGACTGAATGGCTTGCTGTCATTACGACCCTAAAACCAATGTTAAACAAAAAAAGCGCATAAGAAAAAAAAATGGAACTATTTAAACAGCTAATGAGATATTTTTTATTTTACCTTTGCGCGATGGGTAGTAACACCAATAATTTATTTGTTTTAAGCTTAATCTCATTAAAAATAAAGCAATAAAAAAAATATATATTAATAAATTTTTATACCTATCTTGAAAGTACATTATAATAAATTTTGAATAACAACGAATTAAAACATTGCACTATCTAAATATTACGAAAGACCATATCGACCCATTAATGTTATTAGACATTTTGATTTAATGACATAAATTTAATTTTTAGTAGCTTTTATTAAACTTTGTAAAAAGAAATGGTATTTTTTTATATTTATAATATGTTTTACTTACTATTTGACTAATTTTATATTGTAATTTCTTTGAGTTGAAAAATTTTTTCCTTTTTTTTGTTTTACTGCTCTTGTAATAAGCGTTTTTAGATACAAAAAAGATACAATAGAAGCCTATGAAAATAAATAGAATTTAAGAAGGAGTCAGTTGCTTTAACCTTAATGACAAAAAAGTCCATTACACATAAATTTAGGTTCTCTAAATATTTAACTAAAATGCAGTTAAGTTATGAATAGTTAAAAATATACGAATATTCGGGTGAGTTGCTCTCAGTGTTAGATGTAGGTAACCTTTATTAAAATTAATTTAAATTCTAATCTTCCAGATAAATCTAAACCATGATAATTTATTTAATAAATAGGCGTTACAAATTTATTACAATTATAGCTCGCGGCGAGAAAACAGAGTGATGAATGAAGAGCGCGAAACTAAAAGAAGGCCCGCGGGATGAATAATGGATGTGTCGCGGAACACGACTGATGTAACAACCCCTTCCACTAGGTAAAACGGGAAAATTCGATATAACGCTTTCGGATATAATGGATGTAATAATGCCAAGTGTGCAATTTGCGAAGCGATTCTACACGTGTCGCAAATATTAAAATGTATTGAAATTCGATACGAAGCGCGAAAGCTATTGTATGTATAGGGCGCACAAAAACGTAAGTAAGACTCATGTGTCACGCTTCTATTTATAACTGGATATTGTCAGTAAAATTTAAAATAACATAAAAGCGACGCTGGCCTTTAAATATAAAATGAACACCATTGTACATTAATTAGATTAGCCCCTCGTTATTATTGCCGAAAGCGCCTTTACAATATTCTCAAAGAGTCAGATGGCTCGAATCAGAGAGAAGTGTTCGATTACTTCGAATGTAAGAAAGCAATTTTTTGTAAGCTTTATTACAGACATTATGTACGTAGGTACATCAGTACATTAAAATAAACAGACTATATAAAATATTGATAATACTACATTTGACATAACAAGCACATGAATTTTCGTGACATGAAGCTTTTTTGCAATATTGAATCTTTTTCTATTTATTGATAAATATAATTACTGGTAATAAATACGACGCTCACATTTTACTATATAAAAGTCTTATAGTTATATATAGCGTAGAGGATTGTGTATCATTTTAGTCTCTCCGCGTTTTATTAACATACAATTTCATAAATTATTTCTGTTATTAATATTTACAACACCTATGTATAATGCGCTTCTGCCGCGAAAATTATTACATTATGTATACGAGTATATAGCCGTAAAGCAAAATTATTATTACAAGCGAGCTGGATTGTATATGCGGCTCATAAGAAAATTTTCCAGATATTAAATTCCCGTCTGGGATAAAAAAGAAAAAATGCTTTTCTTCACTCGACTGGTTGGCTCGCTTCAAGATTTTTTTCATTGTTGTTGTTTAGATAAATTTAATCTTGTCATTTCTTTTTATTTTCCATCAAACTCTTAACTGTGAATTAGCTAAGTATATTTAATATCTTTATTTAGAAATATTTAGAAAAAAAAATGTTTATATTTAGTAATCTAAGAACCAAAAATGCTAAATAATATTGTAGATAATTTTCAGTCTTTAATTAACTATTTTTCCTACTTCTTACTAATTATTTAAGAAACAGATTAAAATATAATTATAATAAACACAGATAAAGCTCTATTGTTAGTTGTATTAAAAACTATAATAACAGATGGGCATTATATAAATAAATTTCATTTAATATTTAACATTTATATTATTAAATATTTATACAATAAAATGCACAAATATAATGTATGAACACATCTCAGATATATTTTTAAGCTCCACATAGCTATCGCCGAAAACATCATTTTGCTTGGCAAAATCGTTAAGAATCTAGATGGTTTGTGCTTAATGAGCGTTCTCAAGCGTTAACGTCCTGGACAAGAATAAGGGACGCGATCGCGATTTTCTAAGGCACTTCCGCAAGTTGCCAAGCATGCAATGCTACGCCATAAATGCAATCAATTATATTTCTACGCTTATTACAAAAATACAAAAGGATACAATTACTAATACTATTGTTAAAATAAGTGAGAAAGTACTTTACTTTTGTATTGTAAATCGCTCCAAAATTGTGCATAGATAATATTTACCATCAAATGTTTTAATGACTATTGATATATTATTTTTATAAATTAAATACAATGCGACAATTATCGGTAATCTTTTATATATAAATAGTAAATAAATATTTCTGTCAAAAAAAATTAAAGTACATCAAATGCCATCAAACTCGGTATGTTTTAATATCGATTTAATTAATCCTGACAGATGATAAATAAAAAACAGACCAGCACGATAAACGCGTGGTTTAAGATTTGATAAGCCTGGGTTCAAATCCTATACAAACCTTACTATTTTTAAATTTATATCGTGTCTGGGAGATAAGAATTAGTGATTATAATTTAATTATAATTCCGAACGATCATCACAGATTGGGGTTTTCTAGATTTTCCTAACCTCGCGGATAAATATCGTGATGATTAATTAAAATCGAGCTAGGTCGTACATATCTGATATTAAAAACTCTCTAATAATGAAATAGTACAGCTCGTAAAAATTATCTAATATATATTAAAAATAAAAAAGCAATTTTTAATAATTATTGTCTGGTTAAACAATTAAACTACTTTTTTATTCGCAATTCAAGGAATTGAATTACACAAAAGGCTAGTGATATACAAAGCATTTTAACCATATAGAAAAAAATATATTTCTGTGCTAAAATCGTGAAAAACTTGAGAAAAAAAAATATCATATGCATTCGGGTTTTCCCTTTAAACTGTCATTTGTAATCTGCTATAGCAGTCTACTTAATTTTTTTATAGCTCTGCACACTTTTTTATTGGTTGATCTACCAATAAAAGGCAGATAATTAAATCTTTAATAGATATTATTACAAAAAAGCGAGCAACCGAAAATTACTTTCTCTTAGACACTTTGTCTAAGAACGTCTCTGAGACTTTTACTGACATTTAAACTAAAAAATCTACTTAGGAATTTTTTAAGAAGAGCACTTCAAATTTGACTACAACCATGTAGAGGTCGACTAAGATTTAAAGCAGCGAAGATCGCAGAAGCCGCCGCTTCTCTCTTTGCATCGTTGCACAATCCGCTTCGGAGATGGATGAAAATCCACAGACAGACCCGCGAAAATCATTTTCTAATTATTGTAAGACATTTGTTAAATATTAATAAACTTTGTATTAATATAAAAACACACCCTTCAACTCAAAGGTCAGGACAATGTCATTAGAGAAGTGTTTGCTTTAAAATACTAATTTAGTTATATATTATTTTTTAAGGTAGATTTATATACATACATACAGTTTTAAGTGATTTTTGTGAATATAATTTGCTGCGATGAATCCAAATAGGAAAAGCTTATGTATTCACTTATTTACATAAAACCTTGAAACATTATATTACATACACAGATGTGCTACGCATACGCTACAATTCAAATACATTCTAACCAAAAACACACATGATAACTAATAATACAGCTAAAACCAGAGTATATTTCACATTTGAATTATTTTCGAGAGCTATGTAAAAGTGATATTGGCAATAAAAAAATATCGAGACAATCGTTGAGTCTTTTAGAGACGAACGTTGATATTGAATTTATAATATTGAAACTAAAATGATTTTCATGTCATGAAAATATCCATTTGTCTTACTTTGCCACAATCTATAAGTTTTATCTGAACAGTCAAACTTACGAAAACTGCAATATTTGTTACGATTCAATACACAAAGGGAATTATAACCGATAAGACCGTCGTATGCTTTTGCTTGGCGCGAGCACAGATTCAGTAAGCGTAACGTAAACGTAAACGTAATAATAACGCAACCGCAAAATTTACGTTGCGCGCAGAATGTCTGCGAATTTAATTTATCCCCACCGTTGTTTGTTGTAAATAAAGTTTGCCAAAACGAGAGCTTTAATACGGCAATTAATCATAAACACTCACGTGTCTTTCTAGAGGAGCGGCAAACTTTTTGGCAAAACGTAAAATTTTCGACAGAAGTAAAATTCTCTGAGCGCGTTATTAAATCTCGCTTTTCGGTGTAGCGAGATAATAATTTAATTAGAAGGAGAAAGACAGAAAAGATAAAACTCCTCGGCGCGGACAAACGCTATGTTAATGCACGTCTTTTATTTAATATTTTAAACGATATTCTTACCAAAGAAAAAACTTAAAAGTTGAATTAATAGAACTTGAATTATTTTTAATAATAATAATTTTGATTAAATTATATAACATAAATCGCTTAATAACTGTGCCTTTCTTATCAAAACACTAAATTTATGTAAATGAAATTAAACACAATTGGCAAAAAAAAACATAGTATTACAATACACAAAAAATGTAATTTACATACGAAAAATTTGCATATAAAAAAAACTGTATTTTCAACTGCAGTATTTATATTATTAATAAATAACTTCAAGAGCAAAGGGTCCAGATTGAGGAATTCTCGAAGGAGTAGAATTTTATTTTAAACATTGGCCGCCATAGATTACAAACTGTCTACAATCTCTCAAATGTCTCAAGAAAAACCGGGTCAAATCATCCAAGCATCAAGGTCTGAAAATTCTGACATTTAGTACAAGGAGCGCTACTAAATTCTACTATTAAATCCTGAAAATATATTTTTTAAATTGATTATTGATGCTAAAGATCTTCAACAGTTTCGTACTCATTCATCCGACTTGTAACATTTCAAGTAGGAGGTCGTGAAAAGCTTCGGCTCGTGCAGCTTACCAAAGCAAAAACCATAAGGTAAAAGTCACAAGACGTGGCTGCTTATGTCACATTTTTTACACCTCAAATTTGTATTATAAATAGAGAAAACAAATATTTTTCTTGCTTATGACAAACGTTTTTGCGAGTAACTTTTGCCAAAGACGCCTTTGTATTTTATGAGCTCGTCGCGAGCGTCAACGATAGGACTGTGATGAATACAAATAAGGAACGTGATCGCAACTTCCTAGGAAGCTCGAAGTGTTCATGTTTGCTATGTGTATTTAAATTGCCAGAACCAGGTAATAATTATTAGACATAACATAAATAAATTAAAATAGCTACACTTAACTTAAGTTAAAAGACCACAAGGATAAGTATAATAGATAATCCTACGGTTATTTGTATTGTAAGGCCATTGTATCCATTTTGAACACAGTCGATATATAATTTAATGAGTTTGTAAAAGTTAATTTTATTTAATATTGTGAAATTTGCAACCTCGTCTATTTTGTAGATTAGAAAATAACATAAAAGATAGAATAACAAATCTAGGCCGTATAGACTTGTGAGTTCTAAAAAAAATACCTTTAATATAAATTAAATATGTCTCAGATTTTTATGTCACAGCAAATATGTTTTACCAGTAAAAATATATTTTCACTGGTATTTTAGTAAAATCATATCAGAATACGTTTTTTTTTTTGGTTGTAGATATACATATGTATATCTACTAGTTAAGATATAATATATCTGACAGATGCTAATGAAATTATATACTGCTTTAAACCGCCATTTGTGGTCTTCACCTGACAGTAGTAAATTTCACTTTTTAAATCCTGTACGCCATTAGTGAATTTTTTATTTAAAAAATACTTAAATAACTTGAATTAAATACCTGTTGAGGATATCGTTTAAACGTACGTGTAAAAGATATTATCAAGTAAAATTATCAATTAATTGTTAAATACATTTAACTAGGCTAGTAAGTAAAACTATATTAATACTAGTGTAAATATAAATTCACTAAAAGATATACATTTATTGTAACAGTTGCAAAACGTCCATTTAGTGTTCATACTCAAACCTAACCTAAACGAATTAACAAAACATTTGATATGTTCTAAAACTATATTTTGTGGTTTAAAAAGCAAATGTTTTGCAACTTAAAATTGAGTAAAATTGATATATAAAAGCAGTTAAATTATATTTTTGCCAGTAGAAATATATCGGGTAAAAATGTAATTCAATAAAAAAGTATGTGATAATATATTTTTAATTTTGAGAATGTAACTTATAATTTTCATTGAAAAATACATACATATTCACTGTAACATATACACTAATCGGTTTGTGTTAATCTACACGTATCTTTGCATTTTTCAATATTAGGACTTATTTTATGTGATATAAATAAACTGTTTTTTTAAAGTAAGCATTTTCCTAAAATTTTTAATAACATTAATATTTATAATGACAAATACTGTATTATTTTCTTAATAAAACTTAAATATATATTTATTATGTTGAATACAAAATAAATAAGCAGTGACTAATAAGTGATTAAAACCAGGAATAACTAGGTTAGAATTTTATAACGAACATGATGGACGAGTGGTATAAGTCGCTGACTATTTAACTGAAAGACCTGGGTTCGAATCCAATATGAGACTTAGTGTTATTTTTAATTTCAATATATATGGATTCTTAAAACATTGTTATTTCATTTTTATTTTGATCGATCATCACAGATTAGATTTTCTTAGAATTTCCTAATCTTACGGATGAATGTCGTGATGAATAATAGATATTAAAATGTATCTAATAATGAGCTACTTTGGCACATTAAAAATACCTTACTTTTATTCAACAAAAAAATATGGACCCTAGTGTTTTTCAATTTAAATGTGTCTGGAAGATCTAAATATGTATTTTTTTTATAAATAGTAATTCCTAACGATCATCAAAGATAAAGTTTTTCTTGATTTTTCTATTTTCACAAATAAATAACATCGAGCTAGCTTATGAATAGTGACATCATTTGATTGTAAGCTGTTGGAAAGAAGCAAAATAGATAAATATCACAGATTTTTAGACTTAGGTTAAGACTGGTGTCTAACTATTTACTTAACAGTTCTAAATAATGTTTACCTAGTTGTAACGCATTGGGCTAAAAAACTGATATTAAATAAATATATAAATAAAACACAATACTTGATTATCTAATTTTTCAGATGTATAATTTAATCTACTATCATAATAAATAGCACATTTCTAAAATCTGAATATATTATATAAAAACTAAATTGTTTATATCATTAGTAATTAGATAAAACGACATTTTTTAAATGATTAAAGTTTTCTATGCAAGCACAACCGTCTTTTAAAATTATAAAATATACAAATCTTAGTAGAAAAAAGCTAGTAATGAAATTGAAAAGAGTAAAATTAATTTAAATCTGATCTTATAAGCATTTATAGAAAATTAAAAAAATCAAACTTACTGATTTGATTGAAAAAATTTTAAAATATGAATAAACACACATACATATTTATTAGTAATTGAAGCAATTTTTATTACTCTTTTTGTATTATTGAGATAATAAACCATTCATGTTTTGTGTTGTTCAAATTTATCATTATGTAATTGGTTCAGTGGCTTTGTTAAAACATCAAATATAATATATTCATATTTCACTATCAATACTTTAAATAGTTTTTGGTATCTCCATTAAAAATCAAAATGGTAAAATGTTTAAGCGCGCGTAAAAATCGAAAAATTTATCTGGGACACGCATTTACATACAACACAGCCATTGTGAAAACTCGTTACTAAAATCCAATCTGAAATAATGTCAATTATAGATTTTATAAACGGTAATATATTTATACGAATTTAATAGTAGGAAAAAAAAACACATTATATATTTTTTAAATATAAAAGCACATCAGTGACTCGTGAAAAAAGACGACAAGACGTACATTTACTCTATTTAAGAATAGATAGTCCATGCTAAAAGCTTTTTAATGATCAGCTGGATTGCTTAAATATCCGTATTATTAATATACTACGCTTTTCATAGTCCTAGGTTTTTATATTATCGATCCAATTTATAATATGCCAAGCACTAATGTATTACATAAGTGTATGTTGTTGAGGTGCCTTGCTTTACGCATCACTAACCCCAACACTTGTTAATAATTTAATCAAATCTTTTTGTAATGAGAATATGATGTAGGGTGCTTGTTTTGCGTATTATGAATAATGGTTATACATTATTTGGATGTTAAATAGCGCTGCATAGTTTTCTATTGTGGGCCTAACGATCAACTTGAACGAATTAATCATTCAAAATGAGCCTAAACGACGTATTGAAATTTTGGGGTTTACACGCTTTTGAAGCGGCGCGATAATCTTGAATAAGTTAAATCGCGTTGCCGTAATTGAAAGCTGCCATTAATTAATAATTTACGCTTACATTTATTTATGTATGAATGTAAATACGAGAGTGCGTATTCATGTAAGAGAGCAATTATTCACAGTTCTGACAAACGCGCTAGACTATTTTCTATGAATTTTATCAAAGCGATTTTTTTAAATAAGTTATTCGCTGGAACAATTATTTTTGCCGTTTTTTTTTTGTAATAATGTTACAAAATAAAATATTGCTATATTATAGGTAACGGCTTAGTTGAATATAGGTATGACCATTGGTTTTGAGGGCAAATCGTTTTGGTGAATTACCGGTTGATTCGCAACCAGGAAACTATTCACGCGTGCTCGTAAACTGACAGTTGATTTGCAACTCAAAAGCTATTCACTAGTGTGTGTTGATGATAATGATGGAGTTTTGACGTGAAGCTGCTTCACGAAAGGATCTTATTGAATTTTCATTGTACAGCAAAAACTTTGTATATCTAAAGCAGAAGTCAAAAATTTTTTGACCTACCAGGCATACGCAAACAATCAATTATAATTAGATTTTTTAATTTTTATTTGCAAATTTATTTATTTTGCATATTCTAATTATAGTAAATTGAGATAATACATTTGGCCAGTAATTTAATAATTGTTATATTAGTTTTTTTTACTTGTTTTTGCACCAAAGAAATACTTAAAAGACAGTTATTTCTAAAAATTGATATTCTAGCACAATTTAAGCTTTTAAGACAGGATTAAACCCTATTACCGCAGATTTCCTGGCCATTTGGCACTTTGCCAATTAAAGTCATTATTTCGTTGAATATTATATTTAAGTCATTTTTAGCAATTTATAAAATAACCCTAATACAAGATCTAAAGTTTTATGGCACATTTAGGTGCCTAATCTGTACTGGCGATTTTCTTAACGGGATGTATAGATGCCATCCGTGGTAAAAGTTTTATTGTAGCTTAACGCGATTCAAGAATGTTAAAGACAGGAATATGTATTTTTGAGATAATTTATTATATCGCAAAATAATAAAAAATCTGTAAAAATTGTTTCTTAGAACAAAAAATACCTATCAATAACAATGCAATAAAACATTAGGTTTTAAAAATGTATTTTAGAGCATGACAATCAAATTACATCATCTATTTTATTTTTTTATTTTTTTTAGATTAAATTAAGTTCATCGTGGCCTAACAGGTTACCCCAATGTGCCACGATGGTCGAAAGCAAATTATAAATTTATAAAACATTAAAAAAACGTATATATATAAATAAATATAACAATACTTTAACATAACAAAAAATTATAAAATATTAAAATTAAATGATATAAACTGGATCAGATCCTCGTAGCTAACAATAAATAAATCAATTTGCAATGCCAGCGTATTAAGGAGTCGTATGGCCACAGCTATTGGCGAGTCGGCAAGTGCGGATGTCCTAGCCCTAACTGCCATCAAAAGAGGTCTCGATCATGCTTCTCGAAAATGTTCCGGAACCCAAAACTGGAATTCCTCGAGAATAGCTGGATTGTCGACAGCACCTTTTAGTAGTTTGAAAAAATGCTTAGCGACATACATCTAATGAACAAAATAATATTAGGAGAGGATGGAGCAAAAAGTTTTAAAAAAATATACACATTACATAACCTTAAGATAATTGGTGAAATAGCTTCTGTTAAGAAAAATGCAGCAAAGGAATTTTTCCAAAATTTTATAAAAATTACTTAGATATCTTATACCCCGCATAATTTTTTTATGCAGACAAGACCATGCTTTACTGAAAGAAAATACCCAGTAAACATATTTATCAAAAACAAAGAAAAGAGCCAGTGATTTTAATGCTGCCAAAGTTAGAGAGACATTACTTTTTTTTTTGTAGAATTGCATCTGAAGATTTAATGATGAAACGTTTATTAATAAATCGAACCCTTAATCATCTTAAAAATCTTTCAGTCAATAAAAAAGATTGGACGAATACTGCAATATTTACTCATTGGGTTAAAAAATGTTTAATCCCAGAAGTCAAATGTTATTTAAATAAAAAAAAAAATTTGGATAATGCATCAGCTCGTCTTCTACGTCAAAATTGTATTTTTCCTACTTAATAACACTTCTTTAATCCAACCGTTAAACAATGAGGTTAATTTAACTTTAAACGCCTATTGGCTAGAAGTAGTTATAATTTAATTTCAACAATGGACGAAGAATTTAATAATATTCTAAGTTTAACAACTGCATTGGGAAAATGATGGGAAAATTTAGAATTCGTCGACATTAATGGGGTATTCGTCGATTATTAAATATACGAAAAAAAATCAATTACTATGATAATTATTAAAACCAATATCTTGTGGATAATGTTTCTGACCAACTAAATTAATTCACTTCAAAATATATTGCCAAAGTTCTACAATTGGTCAATGAATTAAAAATTATGGTTTTAAACATCGATTCAAATCGATTCAAATATCTTTAAAGTTAAATTTTAGTGAGATACTAATTTGTGGGCAGTATAACAAAAAAATTACAAAAAATTGAAAAAAAAATAAAAATTGCTAACAAATCATTTAATAAGGGTAAATTTAGAAGAATCATATGATAATTAAATAAGTTTATATTGTTATTGTCAAGTAAAGTGTGGTAAATAATTAATATATTATTAACCACACTGATATTTTTTGTATTGATATACGAGCTTCGCTCGCGTGTTAGTAACTAGAGTGAAAGAGATGGGGACGCAAGAGATGCACTGCATGCCTCCCCATCTCTTTCACTCTAGTTACTAACACGCAAGTGATCGAGAGGGAAAGTATTTCACCGACCGGCACTGGTATGTATAGTCCGTCCAAGATATGAACGCTCATCGTCACAGTATTGGGAAGATAATATAATAGGGTGACCATGTAAAATAACAAGCGCAATTAATTTTTACTTTTTTAATTTAAGTTGTTGAGGTAAGTATAAAATATCACTATCAAAAACATGAGAGCAGTTTTGATATCCCTCTCCAGGTTGAATATCTGTTCGATATAATATTTTTTAAAATACCAATAGAATATTAGAGGAATTGTTTTATTGATTACAAAATACAACAACATGACAATAATTTATAATAAAAATATAACACATTATAATTTCAATTCAATTTCCTACTTAAGACAGCCCTGATTTAGTATTAGTAACGTTCTCCTTTTGGTGTAAACAAATTCGAGTAAAACTGTGTATGCAGAGTACGATCGGGATAAGGATTCCGGTTTGTTATTGTGTGCGTGAACTGTGGCTCAAAACAATTTCGCTCAGAATATTTTTTTTTTTTATTTTATAAGAAAATATATGTTTATTTAACATACATACATCTGAGCTAAGTTAGAAATTTCAACGGACAATTAAAAATATATTATATAATCGAAGAAACCAGACATTGATGTCATTAATTAAATATTTGCAAAATTCATAATCTTTGACTAGTCAAAAAAATAATGAAGTCTTTAGCTATTCTTTAAAAGCAAAAAGATATAAAATGGGAAAAAACAATATTCGCAGATTGTTTAATGGCTCGACGACTCTATTAAATCATTAGAATCCATTGAATAAATTAAAAAATTATCATTGGCGCAACGATAAGAATAATAACGTTTTTAGGCCTTACAGAGAATAGTGTAAAAAACCAACAACGTACGGATTAATGGAAAAATAATTAAAATATTTAAATCCACGGGTAAGAGAACGAATAACTTACAGTGTATATTTGAAGCCTTGATATCAATTAGCCCAGATATGCCCAAGAAATTTTGTTCTCTTAAAATTTCATTTATAAATAAAAAACAGTGACACGAGTTTAGTGACCTACCCATGGGACAGTGGGCATATCTGGGTTAAACCAATATGAACACAAAATTATTTAAAATAAATCACTACACTGTGCCACACTGCACTTTAATGACGAATACCAGCGTTGACGAATCAGCGACTGTCCTTAAAAAAGAAAGCGGGACAACGAAGTACACGCTACATCGCTTCTCCCTCTCATATACATGTACACGCACACAATAACAAACCGGCATCCTTATCCCGAGCGTACTTTATGCATGCATGCGTACACGCACCCTTATTTCCATCACAACGATGATGAGCGCTAACATCTTGGATGGACTATTCATATATAATTGCATGTGTTCGCTTTACGCGATTTTTTGTAACCTATCTTGCATTTTTATATGTGTTCTATCCCTCGATTTACACGAATTCAATTTACGCGAAATTTTGCGGAACCTATCTACCGCGTAAATCAAAGTATGGGTGTATCTATAATATATTTTTACTATTATTAGTATTTTTCTAATATTTTATATATTTATATTTTTTATGATATGCCTACGTATTGTGAGATTTATCACTCTGAACCGCGAGAATTTTTAAACAATAATTGAATCAGTTAATAGCGTACCTCTGCAAAAGCACTAACGATCTAAAAATATCCATTCTACAAATAGTGAATACCTCCATTGCGTCGTTCGTTTGCGTAATTCGCACAATAGGGGTTGACATAGTTTCAGCATTTAATCAAGACCGGCGGCCATTCGACCGCGCGTTCTCCAACCGTATTTCCACCTTTTTCCACATTAAGAGAAATCGCACGGGCCAAGCCTTTGTGCCAATTTGGCTTAGGTGGGTGGAGCGAATGTTCTCGGCTGCACTAGAGGCACTTTGCAAAGGATGGAAAGAAAGGGAGAGATCCCTCCGCATTAAACATTCAAGGGGCTCAGTTTCATTTTTAGCTACTGCGAAAAGCGACCGTCATTGTTTCAATGCTGCGCTCTCGCCCCGCCCGCATATTGTATCAGATGAGACGAGAGCTCGTATTAAGGCTATATTGCGGCTATAAAGTCACTCATAAATTCAAAAGCTTATTCTCGTCTAGCCCTCCGGTGGCCGAAGGTACGCCTATGCGTTTCGCTCTCGAAACAATTTAGCTGCACTGGGCAATTTTGTTAAACAAGATACAATTACAAGATGAGTTATGTTAGCGAAGTATAAGAGGGAAGATGTATATTTCATTTAAAGCGTATACCAGACAGTCTTATGTATAAACAGCACAAAAAGTTAGGTTTTAACAATGCCCTAGAAATGTCTTAGCTTCCGCAAGTTGTCTGTGTATTACAGTGGTGTCAAACTCATACGCGAAGAGGAGCCGCCAAATAAATTTTAAAAGAGACTCCCCTTAAATTGTAGCGAGCTTTAAAATGTATTTAACCATTATTAAATAATATTATTTTTAAATTTTCAGAATAAATTTACATAGTTACAGTAATATTTAACATCAAAGAAATATGTTATGCATTTTTTATTATTATCGAATGTAATTTATTGAGATGACTTGTGCGCTGCGGTCTTTTGCTCCCTACGAACGTGCGTGATAGGGATACGGCAGGCACGCATGTCACTGAATTTAAGCGGTACAAGCAATAACATTAAGAATATAAACTTAATCTTTGATAGTATATCAACATATATGTAAAAATAGTACGAGTTTTAGAGTAAGTTTTTATCCCGATCCTCGGCATTGGAAAGAATGACACCCCTAGCGCATTTTTCGTGATTTTAGCCCACCCTCACCCTAAACGAGGGTTGTATTTTACAAAAATGGCATAATTTGTTTAAAACGCTGAGTCGCCGGATAAATCCGGGCGGTCTACGGGGCCACACGTGATATACGGCGCCGTGAAAAATGGCGGCCCAAGTCAAGTTTTCGAAAGATAAATGCTTTCGGATGAATGCTGATGGTGCAGTGTGCAAGGCGAGTTATGAAGAAGGCCTCAAGTGCCAGGCAGTAGATGGTGTAGTGATAACGTAAATATGTTTGCCAGAGCACACCGGTGTGACATGTTTGCGCTGTGGCGAAATTGGGACGAAGATATGGCAAACACATGACATTGGTATATGACAAGTACATAGTGGGAGCGATATGTTGTATGCGTATATGTGTACATAGCAACCAATATGCATATTAAATGGGTGTTTCTAATGGTTGTCTGATTTGATTAGGTGCAATCTGAATGGGGATTGTATTGTATATTCGTAGTGATAAACGTTAGCCAAAGAATGAAAATAATAAAGGTATAAATTTTTGTTCCATTTAGACAACAACATAAATTATACAGTAGTCTACATAGAAAATCGATGATTGATAAAAAATATATTTATATAATTTTCACTAAATCTTATCTACCAGATATGATTCGAATTAAGACATAGGTCCCTATGGAATTCGAAAACAGATCTTATACCACTTGTCAACACAAAAATTAAATCTTTCTAACATAAAACTTAATAAAAATTACATTAGTTTAATCTGAGGTGTAACATACGTTATTAGCTTGTTTATCTGTTATTCTACAAATAATAATTTTAAAACTGCTCATCAACCATAATAGTTTTGTACAAAATAATATTTTTAGCCTCAGTTGTAATTAATTTTAAAGTACTAATTTTAATTAAAATTTTAATTTGATGGTTGAAATTTTCGAACCCTTCTCTTTCTTTGAACTTTTATTTTTTATTGAACCTCTACTTTTTGTTTCGCAAAGTCAATTCAGAATTTATACGTTTTTTGTAAATAAAATTCATTTAAATAAAGAACCAAGAAATAATATAATATAATTATACATATATTTTTAATTCCAATTTAGGGAGACATCTTCAATGCATTCTGAAACAATATTATTTTTTAATTGTACTGCAGCTATATTTTTGGCAGCTTGCTCGTTAATAACTCATGACACGATGTCTTTCACACACGGTTTATTGAAAGACACTCTCAGATCAGATGACACACTGATTTAATACGTTTTTGTAACTTTCATTGATCATTTAACAATAAATTTAGCATATTCTACTACTCTCTGAATATAATTTATTAAATTTTGTTGGTTTTTAAAATTTCACAGAGTAACGCGCCTTATTTGTTAGTACTATTAAATGAAAATTAACAATGTTTATTATCTTACATAATTAAGCAGAATAATTTCATTTCTGCTGAATACCTTACGCTGTATTATAAATTGTGTAAAGTATTTTTAAATTTGTCTGGAATATTTATCATCAAAAATATACTTAACATCTTTGTTTGTTTAAGAAAAATTGGAAAATTTTGTACCAATAATTTCTCAATGCAATTTAGTAAAAACTGAGCTTGTTAGCAAATATAGGGTTTATTTTTGTGGACAAAAAGTTTTAAATAAATATATATATTTTTTTTATTCACATTGATTTTTTTTCAATTATTTGCATATACGCGTGCTCTCGAAGTTTTAAATTAATCTGGTCTAACGTGAAGTGGGAAGCGGTTGCTTTTTTCCAATAATTGCGGTAGCTTTGCATGGTATGAGTTAGTTTTAAGTCTCAAAAAGAAAAGTGGTATAAATTGCACGTTCCAACTTTATGGAAAAATATTTTTAATTTCTGATTCTTGATCGTTTATCTAATGCGATAATTCAAAAAGAAAACAAACAATCGGTAAATATAGCAATGGTGTAATTCAAATCGTATCTATGACCATTCTATAGAATTTTTAATAGCATTAACCGTACTATGAATATCATTAAGCGATATAAAACTATTCTTTGAAAGTTAAAAATTAATAAACCAACTATTTTAAAACACTTTTTCACGCTACAAATTTTGTCTATATTTTTTATATATTATACTTATATAACAATAAAATAAAGATGAAATTGACATTAAAGCAATTATATTATCAATATGTTTTACTACAATTAATAAAAAACTTAGTGCAGTATCTATAATATAGCTAAAACAAAAAATAAAAAGTAATAGTATATGTTATAAATAGTACAAAACAAAATCAGGTTTAAATTAATTAAGTTTAATTATGAAATCACTCTTTTATTGTTAATTTAAGATATTACATTATGCTAATAAATCATTAAAAGGATTGTTCGACTTGTAATAAAGCGTTTTAATCTTTAAAAAAGTGGTTTCTTCATTAAAATGGGACTTTTAATTGCTTGAATCACAAATCAAAAAGAAATAAAATACAACGCGTGCATTCGGAATTGCTCTCAAAACGGCCGATTGTAATCTGTATTAGCGGGCAATGATAATTTGCTTTAAAAAACTTGTTCGCCCTTGTTCGTCCCACTAAAAAATGGTGCACAACAAAATCTACGATTAAAAGAGTCACGGAAATACAAGAGCGTAGCTAGCAAGAATAACTTTTTCTCAGAAACTTCATCTAAGGACATCATCAGTGACACTTTGAGATGTCCTCATGTACTTTTTCTACTAACATACATACTTAAACTTCCACTTTGGATTTTAAAGCATCTGAGCTTCAAACGTTAATCAACCTGTACTTGAATCAAGAATAAGTGGACCTTATATCAAGGATCACACGTTGCTGCTTCTCTCTTCGCATACACTAGTTAGTCTCAACGTCTATAATAACTGACTGGAAAATTAGAGCAATAAAATTTTTTTTTTTTTGCTTAAACCAGCAGATAAGTAACCTATTCTCACAAAAACTCTACTAAATTCTATTTCAGAAAAAGGTTGTAATGATAGCTGACACTTTTTCTGTATCGTTAGAACTCAATTAAAAAATAAACACTACAAAACGAAGTAAATAGATTGATAAAAAAATGGAAGCATCCGCGATAGGGAAGGATTCAATTCACAAGATTAGCTCATTTGGAATTTAAAATGTGCATTGATTGCTTAACAAACATCTATAACGCCAGCCAATCTTTAACTTTTAGGAGTGTGATGGTGACGGGTGGCAATTATAAACAGATTGAGCCGCTGCAGTAATGTTTTATTGAATTGAAGTTGTTGTTTACATGGTTAAGAGAGGACGCTAGACCACGCGTCCGAATGCTCGGAAGATTGCCAGTGCTGAAAAACACTGGCAACTAATTTGGCCATAACAAATCAAGGCTCCCACAAACTATTTGGATAACCGCTAAGATTGTTGCTGTTAAAAGATACAGAAGCAATGTTGAAAAATAATAGAAAATGTAAAACAGTATAATATAAATTTATTTATAATAATTTTGAAATGACTTTTTAAAAATATATGTAAATGTATTTTGTGATATTGAAACTGAAGCAGATTTGTATAAATCTCTAGTGGGCAGTAACATATATTACGTGACAGGTTTGCAAGTATAAATTGACTCTTTCACTCGATAACCTCACTTTGAGTCTGAACGATAAAATGTGTAATGTAAAAGTCTGAAGAATGAACAAATGTTTGCTTTAAAATAATTAGAAAAACCTCTCGGATCTTTGTTTTCATTAGACCAATCTAAGCAGCCGTTTTATGTAAAGAATTATATAAAACAATTTATCAGAGCAATATTTATTAAGTTTTTAATTAAATTAAATGCTTACTTTTTTATATTTTGAAAAACGTTTTAAATATTTTTTTTAATAAATAACTGAAAAAACATATATGGAAATGAAAAATTGTTGTAACAAAAAATATATAACTGTATAATTTTTTCACCAAACAGGAAAAAAATGTTCTATTACGATCATATAGCAAACATGACACCATTAAGGTGCCACTGTGCGTTCATAACGACACGATACTTGGCGTTCATATAGCAAACATGACCGCATTATAGTGCCACTATGTGCCTTGAAATTGATATTGATAACTAAGTGATAAATATACCCCAGACTTTTTACGAATTTTTAGCGCCTATATTTATTTTAATCAGCTTCCTCTCTAGTTATATTTTAATTATAATAAATAAAGACGCGGCTACATGTATACCGATAGCACCAAAATAAGTAGAACTTGCAAATTTCAAGTTTATAATATTTGTTTAATAAACTTTAAACCAACATAAAGTTCCGAACTATAATATCATATCACGACTTGACAAATGAAATCAATACATAAACTCAACTCAATAGACGTGTCTCTTATGCTAGATTGACGCGTTCCCGGCATAAAAAAACACAGAAAGGTAACCCTATCCTCGAAAACTTTTTGACACGCGAAATAGGCGAACCGGGAATAGACCATCCATATCAGGAGGCAAAAAAGTTTCGCATTCAATCATTCGCGACGCTCTTTTTTCTTCGCCGTCGCGGTGATGTTTTTTTCGTTATTTTTTCCAACCCATGCAAATCCCTAAACGCGGTCTTAGAATGCGAGAGTACGCCCCTAGCAGCCCCTCAGTTCATATTAAATGCATGCATTTTGAGAACCAAGGGTCTAGCTGCTGCTTCTCCATCCACCCCGAAGCTACAATTTATAACTCATGAATGAATGCCGCTACCCCGGTTGGGGTTTTCCTGCGGCTATAACTCAATATTGCAATATGTATCCTGTTTGCAAATCTTCCCTTGGGTAATCCCAAGATTTGGATTTAATTTTTAATAATTGTTAAATGGCGTATAGTTATCTAGCTTGCCTAATATACTGAGCATACTGACATTTAACTGATAAATAACTACATATATTATTAAAAATATTAAATAGAAAATATACGTTATAGCGTTATCTTATCAATTTACCGTTTACATCTTTTTAATATGGGTTGTAACTGATTTTAATTTTCTAAAAGGAAGAATAACTGTTTCTACTTTCTTTTAAAGGACTATATACATATTACGCTATAAGAAAAATTCTGTTCTTTTTAGTAAAAATAATATCATTTTTACCACACAAATATAATATTTAGGTAAGGCTTAAAAAAACAACGTAAAAATTTATTAACATGTCCCAAGAACTTAAGCTAAATTATTTTTTACGTCAGAATTTTAAAAACTTTTTAATACTTATGTATATTCACTGGACATGATCGTTGTTACCTTAAGATAGAGTTCCTTTAAATAGTGCTTTAATAAATTTTTGCTTCATGGTTAGAATACAATATATTTTTATGTCAGGGGTTTATATTTTGATTTAAAATAAAGATATTGTTGTATGTTATTATTGTGAAACAATTTAAATTACGTTTAAGTACAGTACGTATATTTTAGTTAGTATAAACATAAATCTGCATCAAAAGAATACAGTTGTGTTTAAAGCGGGTTGAACTATAGAATTCAAACTAAAAGCTGGACCAAAGTATTATATGAAGAGAGAAGCGGTTGTTTTTGCAGCGCTTGGCCTTTTTTTGAATTTGAGTTTAAGCAAACTCGACGAGTGCAAGTTGAAAGCTTAGTTAAAATATTATTGAGTAAGTTAAATTTGTGTTTCGTATCAGATGTTTATACACCTGGATTTTATTGGGAGGGGTGCTTAGAGCTCGCCTACTGCATTTTTTATAATTTTAATAGACAATTTTGATGTAAATCCTCTGAAGGTTTGTGACTGAAATGACAAAGTTTGGAACAGATGACATTCCTATTTTTTTATTAACGCTAAGCTCTTGTGTTTAACATGTATTTGTTTTTAGTTAACTGACCTGCTAATGTTAATAGCTTAATAGCGTATTATTTAAAAAAATAATCTGGTGCAAAAAGTTGATATTTGCGACCTGATAATAAAAACCTTTTGTTGCATAATATTTTTAATTTTTTTTTAATCTTTGGTTGTAACCTGACAGCGATAATCCCAATGCGTTATAATGGGGTAAATTTATACTAATTGGATAAGCCAATCATACAAAATGAATACCTACAGGTAATTCATAATCATCAGGCTGAGAGTCTGGAAATTGGTGACATCTATATTATCAATTATAAATTATTGGATGTAATATAATTTATATTCAATAGATGTCACTGCAGCTAAGACTGGTTTTTGATAATAACGCATTTTTTTAAATATACAATTCAGGGCCGCTGCCGGGGTTCGGACCCACTTTTGTATTAATATGTAAGCTTTGCTCAAAAATAAAATTTTAATTGAAGTTTTCACATTATTAATAAAAAAAATACAGTAATTAAGGAACCACGTTTTTATATTTTCTTAAAAATGTCTATTGATTATTTCCGGATGCACATTACGTCTTTGTGTAACTTATGGTACTATAAACCATTTATATTCTTAAAAACAGTATTATTAACTTAAATATCAGTCCCTTAAGATCAACTAACAGTCAAATGTTTCGAATTAAATTATACACTTTTTTTAATAAATGCTGTCGCGGAATTTTACGTTATAACTGTTTTGAAAAACTATGATTATTTTATCTTCTATGCTATTGTGAATATAAGGTAGAATATACAAGAAAAATCTGATAAATAAGGCATTATAAAAATACACAACTACTCGTAAAACTATATTAAGTAAGAAAACAAATAATTGAAGCTTTATTGTTGCCCAAATTGATTTAATAGACGCTGGAAAAATAATACAGTCATATGCCACTTTTGCTACATGAAAAATGCTTTCTTTTGTATCTTTCTCTCTCGTAAAATCACTTTTTCGTTCCTCTAATGTGTTAAAAAAAAATAAAAATAAAGGAAAAACAAATATCAACGTTCTGTTTTCGACAAGAAGAATTATGGCCGCGAAAGACATTTATCACAGGGCCGCAAGAGCCGTTTCTGTATAGTGTATTTCCAATAGAGAGACACCTGATTGCTTCACACGCCCTTGCCTCACGTAGGCGCCGTTTCGGCCCATTGCCCTCGCGCTGTGCGACAGGGAAGCATAAAGAGGGTATCGATCTAATCCTGGCGCTGAAAAAAGAGGAAGCAGATAACGAAAAGGTTAGTGGACGCACTTCCTGCTTTGCGTTGAAAAAAATGAGAATGTGACGGAAGTGTCGCGAATAGAAAGGATGGGTGGATCCTTGAGTTTTCTGATTAAAATAGCGTATATATTGCCGAAATATAGTAAAAAATATTCATTAATCTCTTAAATTTAATTTGGAATCTCTCAAACATATTAATATTATATATATATAAAGGTCACACCCCAAGAGTTCCACAGCTCTACTATATATTATTATTTTGTTTTTCAATGACAAGCCTGAATTTGGTCCTGTGAGGCAGTATAGCCTGTAAAGTTAATGTCTCATATGTTTCCTTTTGTTTCGAATAAACCTACGAGTTTTTTTAGATGAGTCTAGATGAATTTTAAGATATTTGTCAGAGTTTCCATGCGGTATCAATCCCCGTTTCTCAATGACAGTATAAATGTAACATGAATTAATTTAGTTTTATGTGCTCGAATTTGCCATTTTAAGAGCTAATCAACTTTTTAGATATGATCTTGCAGTGGATCAATATCAGATGCCATTTTTGTAGTGTCGTCGGTAAATTTAGCAATTTTTGTTGAGTTCCTCTATAACAAATAAAGTATCGGTCTGAGGTACACCCTATGATATTTCGTACAGTTTTATGTCTATCTTTCAAGTAAGTTCGAATTATTTATTTAAGACTTTTTCAATATATTTTGCCAACATATGCACAAGCTAAAGCCAAGTTGATGATCAAGAGATTAAGTTTCTATATTACTATAATATTTAAAGTTAACAAATATTAAGAGAGAGCTAATAGAATTAATCCTTCATTCCTTGTACGTTTCTCGTGCATAAGATCCAAACGAAGCATATAATGCAGAGGTTAGTAAACGCTCTCCCCTCTTTCCAGATAGAAAAATTGGGCTAAGATGTGACGGAAGTCTCACAATGGGAACAGACGAGGGTGAGTGCATCCTTAAACTCGTCCCATAAAACCTTATCGCGCATTCACGCACAGAAGCAAAAATACGTCAGAATATCTGCAAGTGTATGTGTGTCTATGTATGTAATTGGTATGAGGATAAAGTAGCAATTTACGGCCCTTCACGGAAGGGTTGAGCGCCTCGAGAGAAAATATGACCCATGAATGAGAAATTGACACTGGAAAGTATTAAGTGTGTATGCGCGCAAAGATTAATTTAATTAAATTCGCTTTAATGCGGAGCCGAGATTTTGAGTTATTAATATTAGACGTTGAGTCAACTCGTATAATGTAAAATAATTCATTATAAGTATATTCAGGTTAAGCTTTAAACCTTTATATTTAATGTAATTTGCACGTTGTCTACATTTTTTTTCAAAATATCGAGTTTATAGCAAGTTGTAAAAGTCTAGTAATATTTCATAATTATTTATTTAATATGATTTGAAGTTAAGATTGCTTGTTGTTTTCAAACTATTAAAACAAGTTTTTGGTGAATTTTTACTTAATTTTTGTCAGAAAAATACTTTTATGAAATTAAAATATAAATAAACATCGGAAAAATACTTTTATGAAATTGAAATCAAAAAATTCTATACTAAACTTAATAAACGCATTTTGGGTTAATTTGCCTATTTAAAATATTTAATATTTATAATATATATGGGTATTTAAAGCGGTCTAATTAGTATAATCTAATATTATCTTACTATGTATTATTTTCAAGCATTGGGGTAATCTGTTAAGTCACTATGATCCAAATTAATTTTAATAAATAAATAAACATGACGCTCATTTTTTGCAAAATCTTAGAATCAAATGCTTTAAAATGTCGAATAACAATTCTTGTTTTCTTATATGCAGATTACTAAAAATGTAGTTAATACACCCATACCATGATTTATGCGGTTCACAAATGTATTTTTGTTAAACATATTTAAAAAAAATATATTTATTTTTAGATATGGCCAGAAGTAGTTGCAAAGTATATTTTGATTACATTCAGAAATAATTATTTTTGTTAGATTATTCATTTTTCAAAATCATTGGGAAGAGAAATGTTTTAAGACTTACTTATTAATGATATCGAAAAATCGTTTACTAATCAGATCATGAAAGTGAATCGAATCTCTCAGTGAATCTGTTAAACTATCATTATTTACTGTTAAAAAAGATTATGCTCTCTACTTGAGTTCAAAATTAGAAAAACTTGTGGTAAAAATTTTTACACGAAATATTTGTACACAGTATGAAAAAATATTCAAAGAATTTACGAAAAAAAACAATGAAAAATCACGGATTTCATATTGTTTTTTCGGAACGCATCTTTAAATTTAATATAAAATCATTATCTTAATTTACGCTCTTTTTTATATAATGGAACTTATCTTATGATTGTGTACGAGCTCCTTGCCTTTTTTTTTACGCGGTTTCTATTTACGCGGTGTTTGGGAATTTATCTACCGCGTTAATCGGGGGATGGGTGTTCTTGTATGTGGTTTATATTTAACTAACTAATAATAATCAGAAGCGAAAAAATATTTATTTAATAATAATAACCAATACAATACAGATGGTTAAAATTTATGATAAAAACTTTTTAGTTAAAAATATAAATATTTTTATTATTAAAATATTAAAACTGCAAAAAGTAAAAGTTTAACAACAAGAAAATACACAGAAAATTAAAATTAGAAATCCGTTTAAGGAAAATATATGTATATTATTTCGGAAAGAAATTACTAATTAATATTAACAGAACATATATTTATTTTCTCCAGATTAAATTCAACATAATTATGTTCATAGCACTATAAAATATTACACAAGTAAAGATTTTTTAATTTTTCCAAAGTCATTACATATTATATAAATATTTTCACGCTTTTTATTTTCTAATTTGTGTTTTAAATTAAATTTGAATTATAATAATGTTGTCACAATGCAGATATGTAAAATTATAACATTGCGAATTTAATTCACGCAGAACCAAATCGATTTTAAATACTTTGTATATACTGATTTTATTTGGACATTTTATAAAGTTACCAGTTAATTAATAATTTACTGAATTATATATTAAAAAAAAGTTTAATTAATTTGATGAGTTAGGAAGCTATGTTTTACCTTAATATCTTACTCTAAAAATAATTGATTTCATAATAACCATCTAATTTATTTAAAGCAACAGGTAGTGTAACATTAGAAGTCCATTTAAAGCATATAGTATATGTTTTAAAATAAAAATATTTTTTTTTTTATATATATTAAATCAACGTTTTTACCATTTGATTTGAACCTTTACATTACATTTAATCTAAATTTAAGTAAAACATTTAGTTATGCTTAATTAAAATCTCAATGTTAAAAATGGCGAACCATTTAATTTTTTTAAGTTACTAAAATAAATAATTTTTAATAATATTTAAAAACCTTAACTTTTTAACAATTTTTTCACTAATAATTATACTTAATAACTTAAACAAATTTATTGAAATTGTTTACGTTATATAAATAACAAATTTACTAATTTTAATAACAATTAAGATTTTAATTGTTTTCGAACATAATTAAATATTCGATTTAATCATATTTTATACAACTTTAAATAAAATATATTTTTTAACCTATTTTCATAGTAAATTCATAATTAAAAAATATGTTTACCATTTTAAATTTATAAAAGCATTATATAATTTATTATGATTTACCATAAAAAATATATATGTTAAGATCTTATTTAATGTCTAATAATAAATTAAACTATTACTTTGTTAATTATAAATAAACAAAAAAATTAGTGTATCATAAAAATACCTATATACGGAGTATTGATAAATCATTGCCATTGAATCATTGAACCATTTATTAATTTTTTTTAATAAATTAAGAATTAAGATAATTTAATAATTGATTAAATAAATATATTTTTTTTATTAATAATATAAAATTGAAATATATTTAAATTTCTTAATAAGTGAATATTTATTTAATTTATTATTGCAATACAACAGTATTGCTTATTTGTTAAAAATCCAGTTTTATTATATAAAAAATGTACATAAAGTCAATTTATCTTTTTGATTATAGCATAAATCTATTTTTTTACTTAGAGGCAAAGTTCTGACGAATGTGCTCATATAAAAATAAATTCTCGCAAAATATACTCGACAGTTAATTTTTTTGTGTGTGAATCCCGCTGGGTCTTGTATTCATTAAAATTATTATCTCCTCGTATAAAAAACATAATCAATAACGTTATAATATTCCAGAGTAGCTTTTGAACTTTGAAGTTGAATTATTGTAAATATTATGCAGACAATTTTAACAAAAGAAAAATATATTCTACTCTATATTATTATATATATAAAGCAGAACAAATTAAAAGTTACACCTTTTACGCAAAACCTTCTACTAGCCGAGGAAAAACCCCAGGTGTGGCCGAGGAAAAAATGGGCAGAAAGAGATTAGGCTAAAAGAGGGCCCATTGCTACGTAAGCTGCCAAGAATTGGATAAAGGCATTAACGGATATACGGAGAAGGAAATCGGATCACTATTCCAGGGATTTTGCGAATATTTTACAACGCACGTAAATAATGTATACGTTCACGTAAACGTATTCTGATCCCCTTTTTCAATATCGGCCGTAAACCACCAATAAAATTGTTATTAAAGATTAATACGAAATACATGGGAGAAGTTTGCAGTACATTACATAATACATTTGAACCTTTAATTAATAGAAATTTGGCCGGTGTTTGAGAACCGCTGATTAGTTCGACCGTAATGATACTAAATGGCTATTGCAAACGCTGCAGTATAATTTACTGATACCGTAACGTTAACTCTCTCATTGAGAATGATTTCTGTTATTTAGTCGCTTTGGTATACAATTTAACTAGTATCATATTGTCATGACATATAATAGGATATGCATTATAGTATTTAAAAAAATAAAATTATATTTAAAATTTCAGACAATATAGAAAAAATCTGTAAATTTAATATCAAACAAAATTAAAAAAATAAAGATGTGATTTATACAATTAAAAAAATATATTTTTATTGCTTTTAACTTTGCTCTAGTATTTAATAAAGATAAATAAACGACTTTTAATAAATAAAAAATAATTAAATTATTCTAGAAACATTTAGAAGTTAGGCTTATTAAAAAAATATCATAAAAAACCTTACGTTACTGAAAACTAGTCCCACGAAATTAAACATAAAGCAAATAAATATATAATAAAAAATATAGCTATTTGCAATATGTATTATTCAATTTACTTATATAAATAGTATAAAATATCAATAAAATACACCTCTATTTACTAATAAACAATCCAAATTTAATAAACTGATATTATAATAAGGACAAGCTAGAAACGTCAGACGAAATATTAATTTTAAAATTTAATACGTTTATTCAAAGCCTGATATTTACAGCAATTATAACGTATTAATCGAAACTGTCGCTTGCTATTCTAAATAAAATATTAATTTACAATCAAATTTTCAGATAAATGGTTCTTTGAGTACTACCTTCGTTACCTCTAATTATTTTACTAATAACGTTGAATAGACGTTTATACTAAAATTGAAAATATAGTATCGCACTTGACATTAAATGGAAGTTTTAAAATAGCATTTATAAACAACTTGGACAAAAATACGTATTCAAATTTTAATTTATATCGAAATTGGAATCTGTATGAATTGGAAATTATCAACAGTTTGTGGTTTTATTGGGTTATAGCATATAATACAGATAATCAGAGATAATTGATGATGTATAGTTTCGGTTTAAGCTAATGGAATAAATCTGACAAATCAATTTATTTAATAAATAAAAGCGTTGTTTTATAGTGATTGTCTATTTTTAAGTTTTAAACTAAAAAGTAAACGCTTATAAACTGTCTTAAGCAATATATACCTATTTTCATGTAAACTAAAAACATCATGACTGATATTTTTGGTCAAACCTTAATTTATTAATATTTTTTTACGTAAATTTATTTATTAACTTATTCATATATTTCAGGTAAAGCATTGAAAAATACTTTTTATGTATGACATTTGTATGTAAATACACCATTTTAAAAAAATATGACATTTGTGTGTCTTTTACTATATACTTATTTGATATATAAAGATGTTATCAATATAAAAAAAAACATAAACTAAAAAAAATATATTCACAACGAAAATACTTTATTAATTTTATTTTATGAAAAATAAAGTTTAGCTCTATATATTCTACTGTCTAGGTCAGAGTTGACGAACCTGTGACCCGCGGGTCATAACTCTTATAAAAAATAATTTATCATATAAATTTAAATTATATAGTTAGCACAAATGCTATAATAATATTTATTTTAAATATGTTCTACAACCCGCGGGTTCCAGGTTCACCAACGCTGGTTTATGTCTTATAAAAAATAATTTATTATATAAAATAAAGCACAAATGCGATAATAATGTTTATTTTATATAAGTTTTATGACCCGTGGGTCACACGTCTACCAACGCTGTTCTAGCTCTTATAAAACATATTATTTATATAAAATAAAAATATAAATTTACACAAATGCAATATTATTCTTTATTTTATATAAGAAATATAAGCATTCTAAATCCTATTTTTATCCTCAAAATAAATAACAAAAAAGTTACACTTTGTAGTAAAATCGTGTACATATATGGCATAAATATTGATATAATTTTCTTTTTAAGCTCTATGTCATATATATACACAAGTATATAGACTAAATTTATGTATGTTTATTATATTTGTTTGTTTTAATTAAATTGGAAATTGACTGTGGTTGTAACAAGATGTTCATAGTCAATAAATATACTATATGCATTGTGTTTTTAGCAAAAGATTTACTTTTTTGGTACGAGCTCAAACTGAAACGGAATATTTTTGTACGAGCTTAAACTGAAACACAATGCAGCGCAAGACACGATAAATATCAATTTGGGATTTGGCGAAGGTAGTGTTAGTAAGAGAACTGAGGCACGATGAGAGATTTTGTTGTCAGCTCTTTTTTGGTAAAAAGCTACATAACAAAACGGTGCAAGACAAACAGCACGGACAAAAGATCGCATGAAAAACTACGCTATGACAAAAAAGCGCAACGCAGACATGAAAAAAAGATTACAAAAATTTCTAAAGAGCACAGAAACGATAAGATAAATATATAGATTTTTTTCTCAATAAAAAAAAGATGTTAGTAATAATTTTTCACATAAGTGTAGATAAAAAAATATTTTTTCAAATAAAATATATTTTGAAATCGTATAATTTTCTATAAAGTACAATCAAACACCACTCTTATTATATCGCAAGTAAGTTACAAGGCCACAGGTATTTTAAATTATTTTTTGAGTTATGGCGCGTACTTAAGCTGTTTAAATGTTTCTCACGGTGGTGTCCCATTTTAACAAAGAAACCCATTTTTCTTTGACAGTTGAAACGCTTAATCACAAGTGGAACTGACCTTTTCATGATTTAATAAGGTGAATTATATACTCAAATTGTGAATAGAAGAGCGGTTCAATTGATTAATTTCAACATTGCAAAGTCTGTTTTTGTGATTTTAAAAAAAATGTAATAACTAAAAGAAATAAGAGCGATTGTTAAACAGCAAAGAAGCTTCAAAATAGAGTTTGCATATGAAAAAAATAGTAGTGACAGTATGGTGGTATTCTGTTAAAATTCATCGATGGTTCTAAAACCAGGTGAAACTACTACAGCAAAATCAAATTATAGGAAAATTAGAACCATGTGTAGAATAATAAAGCATAAAATATTCTAGGTTGGTTACCAGACTTGCAGCGATATTGCTTCATGATAATGCAATTACTGTTAAGTTAAACGAATTAGGGTTATCATTTTTTTTATTTTCCACATTTATTCACGCTACAGATAATACCCTCTTTTAACATTTAAACGTATTTTTTTAAGTGTGTAATTTCTATAATATAGCAAAGTGATTATTAAAAAGTTTTTGCCTACTTTACATTATATTTTTTTTTTTCAAAAATCATTTATATAAATGGAACATATTTTTTGATAAATAAAATTGTAGATTAAAGTTAAAAAATCAATTATTTAATATAAAAATATTTGATATAAAGTTCCTCTATTAATATTGAAAAATTAGAAAGGTTAGTTTATTTTTACTTTGTATCTAAATCATTTTTATTATTTTAGTTGTTATATTTATTATTATATAAATATTATTTCTCTATTTTATATGTAAGAATTATTAGCTCAAAAACGTTTCTACTGTTTTTAGCTAAACCCAAAGTTAAGCATTCTTCGTGAAATGGGTTTCCCTTTCGAGTTTTAGAACGCCTACCAATTTCAAACCTCCAGAGCCAATTTACCGAAACTTTCCCAGTTTTCGGTTAATCATCATCAGCGCGGGAACGAAAGGCAAAAGCCGAAGATCATCATCGGGCAAAATTGTGAGAACTTAATTGGTGAATCGCGGTCGGAAAGCCGGGATTGTTCCCGGGGCCGTAACTCACCACCGTCACCTGACACCGGACAAGATTGCAGGCCATTTAACTCCGGCGCCCCCCAAAAACCACCCCGTAACACCCCATTCGCCTCTCGTTCAGTCTAAAATACTAAATTTTGGCATTTTAGAGGCCGGGCCGGATCAAACTGGAGCGAACGTTAAATGGGGTGAATTAAGGCCGCCGTCGCTATATAACACAGATATTAAGAAGATTTTATGTCGCAATTAATCCAGAAAAGGTCTCAATTATAATAAAGCGTTTGGCTGACTGCGATGAAGAATAATGGGGATTGTATCAATTAAACGAAACATTGACGGCGAGATCGCGTGACATTCAAGCGTCTTAGGATATATAGGGATTCTACTTAAATCACTGTACTAAGCAGGTTAACATTTCAATTCAAAATGTTAATATATACTGCATGCTATTAATATAAGTTAGATAAGCTTTTGACGCAGCGTTATACTCAAATACTTTCTCAGAATATTTTTCAATCGAAAAACTAGTATTATAAAGTCCACGTTGTCCTACCCAAAAGTCCACGTTGATTTAATATCCGTATGTCGTACCGGTTATAATGCTGTACTGCTGTAATAAAATAAAAATTTAGGAAACAAACAATAAATTTAGTGATATTTTGATTGCATTTTATTGGAGAACCAGAATTTTTGGTATGTTGTCTTTAGCTTCTGAAGCAAAATGTGCTTTGTTTGTATTTACGTTTGAGGTTACGAAATTAGTGGGTTAGTGTGGTTTCGCGAGATATTTTTATATTATATTCTGATATGAAAATGTTCTCTGATTTAAGTGCATTTAAGGATTAATATGCATTCATTTTAAATTAGCATTAAAAAGGTGTATTGAAGATTAATTTTATAGCTTTGTTTTGAATGACTTATAATTTAGAAAAAAAATAATATATCACCAGACAGGCGCATGTTAAAATGGATTTAGTTAATTGTTTATATATTAAAATTTTATTTTGTATATTTAACGCTTTTTATTAAATATCAGCCTAAGGGGAGCAATGACGGCAAGTCTTTTGAAGCAAAGTTCTAAAATATGTTTATAAAATTTAGGTTTGGAGTCTAGTTGTAAGCCCAGGTATTTGATACTTGATTTCCATTGAACGTTATTTCCCTTTTTCATTTAAAAAAAGTGGTGGCAAAGTTGGTCTAGGTTTTGTGAAAATATTTACTTTGCTTTAATTCGGTTGATTTTTATTTTCTACTTCTCAAAATAATTTTGTAATTTATTCGCGACTGGCTTAAGAGCAAAAGAACTAGTTTATAATAAATAAACGCGTATTTTTTATTTTTGGGATATTGTTTCTATACAAGATAAAGAGGAACGGAGTGAGAAATTTTCTCTGAGAAACTCCAGTCGGAATTTTACGCAGGATCAAGTATTTATTATTTATTGCAAATTACAACAAATTGCAACAACATAGCTTCTACTTAATCAAATATAAGCTTATTAAGCGTAGCAGATAGTAAGGGATTTGTTTTTGTATACTTTATATAATAAACCGTAATGCTATACTGTGTCAAAAGCTTTTTCTATATCTAACATTAAAAGTCCCGTATTCTTTTTCATATTAAAATTAGCGCATATATGCTCCGTTAACTATTAAGTTATTGTGTTGTTGAGTGATTTTTGCAGAAAACAAACTGTTCTTTAGTAATTTTATTCTAAAAAAATATTTTAAACACGTAATGAATATTTTTTTTAAATATTTTAGTAAATTATAGTAATAATCTGATGGGATGATATCTAATTAGATCTAATTGGATTTATCGGGTTTTTTATTAAATGAATTTATCGGTCTTTCAGACGGTATGAAAATACCCAAAATATAAGCAGGTGGTAAAGATATTTGTTATGTAAAAAATGGAAATTTCAGGAGGTGTTCAATCAACGTTTTATCTAATCTATCTAATTCAGGATATATTTATTTTTTACAGTTATAATAAGATTTAAAATAACCCATGAGCTTATTTTACGAATTAAATCCTTGTCTACCGCAGATGCTTTTATTCTGATTTTTTTTATTATAAGTAGATATTTATATAATAAAACATAATTTATGATAACAACATTATGATTATTGTTAAGTATGAGACAAGTGCAACATTGACAATAAGGATCAGAATATAATCACTACTATAACTATTTTTTTGTTTAGATATGTGTTTACATACATTTAAACTATAATCTTAATTTAAGTGTATGAGACATTTAGTCCATACAAACTGATATAACAATTTCACTTTAAACCTAAAATTAATTTCGTTTTTACATCCTTTCATTGCATTTTGGATACGATTTTAAATAAATTTACCTAAATAATTTAAGTGGGTCAATAGTATATTAAGATATTTAGATATATAACACTTGTGTTTTTTGTGATAAGGTAAAAAAATTTACAAGTATTTGAGAAAACAAATCAAAATTTGACTTTAATGAATATGTTGTACTATAAGTATTGAATATAATTTGCGAGTAGTAATTTTAATTAAAACATACTAAATTTACTCTGACGGTACATACTGAATATGACCGTTATTTAAGAAAAAAGCTCGCTTAGAACAAAAATAGATAAAAACCGTTAAGCTAGATAGGGTATTTTGAAACGATTATAATAATATTTTTTAAATAAAATATTGCCCTGTTTATCTTTAAATTATAGACGCGATTGTATACTATTTTCCTACAATTTTCACCAATGTGTATAATAATTTTTACATACGACGTAGTATGAGAAATTTAAATGCTTACGTTCAACGTTTTAAAACAATTATATTAAAGAATATAATGTTTTTTAACGTTAAATTAAATTTTAGAAACAAAGATAATTTTAATGTATTACAAATAAAAAAACACATTTTGCTCTCGGAGCCAGTCGAAGGAACTGAAAATTTACAGATTTCATTACAACTATTGTTTATATAGCTTAATCAGTGTATTCTAATCTTTACACGCATTAGGTATATATTTTATTTTAATGTAAAAACGTACCTCGTTCATTTGCAAGCCGAATATTTATATTCAGTTAAATCGAACAACACACAAAAAAATAAATGAAAATCACTTTTATAAACACTGTCACGTTACTGCCGCCCATCTTGTTTTATATTTAACAACTGGTTTTTGATCGGTCGACAGTCAGAGCCTCCAATTAAAAACAAAAGAATTTAATACTGGCGGCTCGGAAATCAATCAAATAAATTCAATTTTGATTTTTATTAATTTTAATTAAATATTTTTGTTTTGTTTATGTGTATTATTATTAACGGTCTAAACAGAGTGTAAAGAGTTTCAATTTTAAATCGAGTGCGCCCGGAAGCTGCTTAGAACAATTATATCGTCGGTGATGCTGGATAACCACTAAACTACTGATTGCAATACCGAGGAACTACAAATGACAGAGCTTTACAGAAGGTAAAAAACTTTATAAGTAATAAATTTTAAAAACTTACGCGGTTTTGTCGTATTGAATCGAATATGCGAAAATGAACTTTTGCAGTACCGCAGAATTGCAAGTAGTAGATCAACGGTTATGCATTATCACCGATGATAATGGAAAATTTATCCCACAAAGATTTATTCGTTCATTCTTGCATCGCTGATCTTGCAAAACTTTTTCTTTATGTACTCTATTCCATCTCTATCTTTAGACAAGCCTTTGACAAAGTCTTTCATTAAGCCCAATTTAATGTGTAAGGATGGAATAAGGATATCTTGGAAAATAGTAAACATTCTTTGCGCCAGGGATAATGTGCTCTCAGACAGGTCACTCCTTCCTGGTGTGATATTTTTTTCTATCCCTTTCGTGCCCGGTGGAAATACGATTTCCCACCTTCAAAATTGCCCTAAAAATATCAGTGAGAATCACGTTTTCCAATTTTATTCAGTACTGCCATCTAGAATTATTATTGGGTATTACGATAAAACATTTACCTACTTCATCGATTGAACTCAAAAGTGGCTTTTTTTTATCTTTTTCATAATGATATAATTTTTATTTTTACCTTATTAATATTGTTCTTTTACTTAAAAAAAATTAATTTCTTAAGTAAAAAATAAAGTTTTTTCTTTTCTATTATTCTACCAAGTATCAGTGGGAAGTATAGATCCCAGTAAATTTTTTATAAGTTGCGATCGCTTTTTTTTAATATTTTTTTTTATATATTTCCTAATAAATAATAATGACTAAAAAATGCGAAAAAAAATTAAAAAAATGAAAAAAAAAAATTTGAACACGAAAGTATTATTAGTTCGATCCCCAAATATTTTCCATCCGTATTTTTAATTCATTTTTGTCACTAGTAGAGTCTCCAATTCGAGTAATCGAGTACTCGATACTCGAGTATTTTTGTCTATTTTTCAAGTACTTGATAATCGAGTATTTTGAAAATTACTCGATTAATACTCGAAATTAAAAAAATTTGAAATAATTCAGAAACAAAAATAACTTTAACTCGGTCCGGTAAAGGTTAACGTCATGCTTTTATTTGGCGTTTATGCCCGAAGTCCCGAGTTAGAGCGGTTACTATCAGGTATCATTTTTTCATAGTTCCATAGTCGGCTATGTTAGTGGGTACGACGGAGAAATTTCTTTTGTGTTTTCTGTTCGACAGTCCCGACTTATCTAATTTATGGCAATGAACAATATGAAATATCAACAAAATTTTTTTTTAGGTTTTATGACTATGCAGTTGTAGCGTAAAGTGTTGTCAATTGCTTATACTGATCCCTCAGCTTAAAATATAAATCAAAACAATTGTGTGTTTTATAGGCATTTAAAGTAAAGTTAGTTCTTTGCGAACCGTTTAGCTCTAGAGTGAAAGGGATTCACCCAAATACATCTTCGAAGGATATAGATTTAAATTCTTCGCAATAATTAGAAGGAGTAGAATATTGTATATTGTTAAGAAAAAAAATCTATTCAAGAAGAATTACAAAATGCTATTTTGTCAATAGTCGAAGGAAATAAGAGAAAAGCAGAGAAGGGAATGAAAGAAGAGAACATAAAAAGAGAGTTCAAAAAATTTTATATCCATAAAAAGCGAACAGATATAAATTAGAAGCCTTATCCAACGCGTTAATGACAATAAGAACAACATCAACAGCAACGGAAAGGGTTTTTCCATAACGGGAATAATAAAACCAAAGGTTAGCAGTAATATTAAATTCGAGACACTTTTTGCATTATTGTTTTTAAAAAGTATGTTCCTGAAGTTAAAATAATTGTAAAAATTAACATACTAAGTATTTTATTTATTTATTTATATGAGCACGAATTTGAATAATAGCTATTTTGGTACATTTGGTAAATACTCGAAAGTACTCGAGTACTCGAGTATTTTAAAATTTTAATATTCGATACTCGAGTAGTTGATGGTTCGAGTAATTGGAGACTCTAGTCACTAGCAACTTTATGTTGTCGTACGTCTCTTTCATATTTGCATCAAGGTCAATAGGTATGAATACTTTAAAATTTCCGTTGTGAATCAAAACAGCTTTCAAACTCACTATTGAGCAGTCAATGAAAACTCTCCACTTTGTACTGTTATGATGCAAGCTAAGATCTGTCAATAGACCTACAGTGTCTTGACGTAACATAGCGTATCTTCCATTACAAAATAAAGAACTAAGAGATGCTGCCGGATTCTAAAGTGAGTAATTTTGGTATCGTTGTCGAGAATATTCCAATGCCAACACCTATCATGTCTGCTTGCAGCTTTGACAAATTTAGATCACGTACCATATCATTAAGGATACGCTTACATGAGAAATTCGGGATCAAATTTTTCGTTATCCTCTTCTGATAAAGTTCTCTCTAATTGAAAATTTTCTGGTGGTTTCGGTATAGGTTGATTTAAGGCTTGGGTATGTGATATGCTTTTTTTTTCTTGGAACACCCCAATACATTTGTCCTTTGGCTCCCTTCAAACCATTGGAACCGCAAACAACATAGCTTTGTGGGAACGTCGTAGCTAAATCTTGAGAGTTCCTCTACATTGTACATAGCTCACATGCGAAGCCTATGACTTTGGCACTTGGAATGAAGTTCATATGCCTTTTTCTCCAAAACTGTCATTATTTATTTTTCTTCAAAAAACTAGTGTAAACTCACCGCATAAAAACAAAAAGTGTCAGCACTGTTTTTACACTTTTGAGGCATTTTTACATTTTTTTTTCTTACTATTTATTTACAAAAACACATCTAAATACGTTCTCAGTTAAAGAGAGCTTAGGAAAGTGATAGCATTAACTGTCAAACTGATATTTGAGTCAAGTATAAAAATCATCAAAATCAGTATTGCTTCCAGAAAAAAAATCCAGTTACATACATTTGGCAAAAAATTAAATCCCACAAAAACCTAACGTGCTAAAAATATTTTTTTGACGTTTCTTATTTTTTAAAGAGGCAAAACTTATGTAGACCAATGTTATTAATGCACAAAAAATGTTAATACGTGTAGCTTTTATAAAGAAATAAATCAGATACTTTTCTGTAACTATATATATAACATTTGCTGCTAAATAGCCGAAAAAATCAATAGTTGTTCAGCAAACTTATATTTTGTCAGCATTTAGTTTGACTTATAAGAGATTGCAGAATCAAAAACTTGGAAATAATACATATAGAACATATTAAAAAAAAGTGTAATACAACACCCAACATATACTAAATTTATAATACAAGCATTCAACATTTCCCTGTTTTATTATGGTCATGCAAACTTTCACGTTGATTTTAACTCTACACAAACGAAACAAATTTCTATTTATATTGACTTTAAGCAGCTATAAGAAAGGCGTGGGCAAAACCAGTTAACTTCAGTCGGTTAACTGTGAGCGTGGGCCAATGGCAAAAGGTCACATCGAACATATGTTGATGTCGCAACATCGTAAACAACGTAAACACCGTAACACACGTTAGGGGTTGAGTGCCTTGTTATGATGAAGATTAAGGAGATAGTTTGACAACGTGCATTAAGATTGCCAACTTTAATAGTCCGTTGATACGCTTTGAAATTTGCTTCTTTGGTGAGCTTACTATAGTGTGGGAAATACTTTACTTTTACCTTCTAGTTGCTACTTTTATGATTTCAAATTACTTATAATAAAAAATTCGGTTTGAGGCAAGACAAGTAATGTGAAAATTATTAAAACAGATTTCTCTCTAAGTTAACCTCCTCAGAACCAGTGCACATTGCAATGTACAATAATTTGTTGCTTGTTTTTGAAAGCATTTTTATGCATTTATTTTACTATGATCTTTTTTACAAAAAAATATTTTTCGTGCCACTTTAATGTGCTAAATAAATATAATTAGTAAATATTTCTCATTCCTCTTTGATGTATTAAAAGAAAATTTACCAAAAATAAAAAATCAGTTTTGAGAGGCAATATTTTTATAAAAGTTTATGTAGCAAATGAGTTAATAGATCCATGCTTTTTAATTGTGTAGATATAGTAAACTAGCAAAACTATAGAATTGTAACGAAATTTAACATATCAGGTCAAACAAACATTGAGATTGAATATCTTATCAAATTTCTAAACCTGAGTGATGATCTCAGATAATCTGTTATATGTTGCCTTTAACATGGACTAAAATCAAGGGTTGAAGACACACGTGAACGAAGATGATATAAATAAATTTGCTAAAAAGCAAGATTTTTAGTGGTTTTATACAATTATACAAATTCCAAATTGGAATGGATAAGAAATTTAAACGTTAGGAAGGACCAAAATTAAATTGCACGGTGACAAGCGTAAAATAATTAGACAAAAGTACATAACAAGACACCAATTTGCGCCTTGCAGTTCGTACAGAAGTAAAACGAAACGTGCCGCGCATCGTTGACTACCCCTGAATACGTGAGGTCGACGCTTGTCATTAAGAGACAATTGTGAAATATATCATATGTCATTCGACTGGAATAATTAGCGCGCATCCAAGAAGCTGCGGCTGATGCTACTACGAGACCGATTCCACCGACAATGAAAGACAAGACAAGGAAACCAAATTCTTGAAATATTAAATTTATATCAGAGAAGTATCGATTCCTTTAATATTTAATGATTATTCCAATAATATATTGAATAGCATAAATAAATATAAGTGTTTCAGGTTCTTAAGGAATATTATATTATTTTATATTCTTATTTGTCTTAGTTAAATCCTTTTTTTCATATATTAATAACAAATTAAATATAATATTTTATAAATGTTATTTCAAAAATGCACAAAATAATAATTTTTTTTTCAATACTCAGTTGAGATGAAAAAAAACAGAAGCACCTACATCGCTTGGCAGGAACTCTCTATCTACTTTTTAGCCCTGACTAATCGTTTTTCACGATGCTGTGTTAAAGCTGCATTCACGGGCATGGAAAATAAATTTCCTCGTAGGCTTTTACGGAAGAGTTGACCCGCCGCATCCATCGCGAAATGCATTCGTTATGCGCTGCCGGTCTACACAATTTATTGCACCACCAAAACAGTGGGTAATAATTAACGTTGTTAATTACGTCACCGCCAATGGATCGCCAGCTTTACGTTTTATTGATTTCGACCAATTTGATTCGATTTGTGTTTCAAAATACGAATAGATCAATCAAATCAAATAAATTGACTATTTCAATAAAAGTGACTCAACGTGTCGAATGCCTGTTCAATATCTAAAATAATAGTCTGTTTTTTAATGCTGAAATTAATAGGTTTAGCTATCTACAGCAAAACTGATCATTTCTCATGGAGTAAAAGTATGCATTTTTAAAATTGACTATCGGATGCTACCATCCTAATTTATTCAACTCACTCAAACATTCAAATTGACTAGTATTTATATGAGCATACACACAGATATCTACACAAAGGGACATTTTACATTTCTGCCACAACGTAAATAATAATTTCGCTTCCCACTTTTGCCCCAGGCTCCCCTGGTTTTGGGAGACACTCGGTTCGTTATTTTAATCAGACATAACGCCATGTTGACATTTGAAAATAATTTGCGGCGGTATTCCGCCAGTTCGCGGTTTTACCTTTTTTGGCTGTGGATATCGTAAAGGGCTCTCTATTGTATAATACTTCACCTTGTTTGCCATGATGAATTTCCACTTCATAAGAACCGCAGAAAAGCTAAAAAACACTCTTTAAATGATATGTCACACAAACCACATTGGTTTTAATTACGACACGTGTTAATGTTAAATACATGTCTAAAAAAAATTGATCTTATCTTATTAATAACTTAAATAATAATATTAAATACAAACGTGTAATCTTCAATTATGGATGGTTACTCGATTCTTAATCCCAAATAATAATATTCCTAACATCTCATATTATCAGCTCATATATATTTTAACTGAATTGTTAAATTCAAAAATATCCACTTGTTTTAAAGTATCATCAAACTTTTCACCACACAGTGAAATTATGACTAAAAATTACTTTCGTCATTGTTTCTTGTACGAAGATCAGGTGTTGGTGTACACGCTTCGTTCGCGCTGAGTTAAGTTGTCTTTGATTGAGTAACAAAGTTATTAAACAATTTATAAAGTTGTTTCGGAATTGTAAAGCTTTTCGCGACTGTGCCTGAGTTTAAGCTTTTGACTCAGTACACAAACGTTGCTTACTTTATACTCAGATATCGACCTAGAAATTACTTTTCGCTCCAACTGTTGCGACAAACTGGGGATTGTCAATTTAATTTGCCGAATCTTATTTGCAAATCATAAACGTATAATATAAATACAGAGTGTTCGTGCAAGCATACATTAGATAAGTTGTATTTTGAATGTACCCACCATTCCTATGAATTTATTTAACGTTACATTATCTAACATTAACGTAAAAATACAATGTTATACCCTCTGAACCATTTTATTGTTATTATTGATATTATCATTAAATTTACTTAAAATTTTATATTTAATATTAAAATATTTGAACAAAAAAACACATCAAGATCATCAGAATTACTGAAGTAAATTTTTAACAAAAAAATCATATTTTTCTTATTACTAACAATTATTGATAATTATTCATTGAAATTTATAGCATCGACAGTTTCTGAGTATATCTCATTGTTAATTCACATATATTATGTAAAGACGCTGCTGAGCAATTGTGCGCGTTTATTATATTGGTATTCAGATAAGAAAACATAATAACAATGTAATGTCGGCCGGTGAAAAAATATTCCGCGCACCGGCCGCATAGAATTGAACTAATAATTCAGCTATATTTAAAGGTTGGTTTTATTCGTTTATTTATTAGAACATCTAGTGTTTTTTGTGTAAAGCGTTTTTATTTTTGCTGCTCATAAAAGGCAAAGGATCTTATGTTTTGCTAGACTATGATTTAATAATTATTAGTTAATTGAAATTTTTAAGCATCATATATTTTATGAATATTCGTTTTTTAAAGCGCTCATATTTTGCTTTATTGTGTTTGATTAATAATGCTATTTATTTATGAGCAAAAATTTTTGGTTTTTCTTAAATTATTGAAACTTATATTTAAGTTAATTTTTACTTGAAAACATATATTTTATGATTATTTGTTTTTTAATACACGATATATTTTTTAGTATTTGGTTTGATACTTTAAGTTTCGGTTTTTTTTAAATATTGTGAATATTTTCTATACGCAGCTTTAAAAACGTCACAGTTTCCTTATAAAATTATATTGTGAAATTATTCGTTGCATTTTAAGTATGAATTATTTCATTTAAAAGTATTTTTAAAAATGTTTTAATTTACACTTATTAAAATTTGTATATTTTTATGATTTTTTCGCTACTTGGCTGTATACATGTCAACCGTTATTGTTTTGAAATGGTGATAATTATGATATATTTCTAAAAAGTATTTCCGAAAACGTTTCGCTGTACATCCAAATCAGGCGCGTACGGTGAGATACATTCCCTTTCGCTCGCTCGTACGTTAAGTGACGAGAGTGAGTGAGAAGGAATGTGCGGAACGCATGTATCGCACGCTCTCGTCACTGGGAATTAGGGATTCCAATCCCGGGCCAAAATTTTGATCCCGGGATTTCGGTATTGCAATTAGTCGATCCCGGGATCCCGGGACCAGTCCCGGGATAATTTTCATGATATTTTATCGATAAAAATAATTTAAAATGAATAATACAATATATTTTTACATCTGTTTTTTATAACGTACAATGTATAAAGTACGTATAATTTTAGTCTTGGACTTAAAATAGAAAATAATATAATAAAAATAAAAAAGGGAAGGTCTTATATATTTATTTGAGAAGAAAAAAATGAACTTTTGACAATGTATGTACATACTATGTACATTCATAGACACAATTAATTGAAAACATTATTTTGAATAAAACTCACGAAGTAACATCAAAGCATCAAGTGCCATGATCTGATTTTGGTTCCTAAGCAGCCTGCTGCTGAAAAAGCACGTTCAGACTCACAGCCTCAAAGATTTACAGATGACATGTGCAACTCGCGCAAGTTTGTACACGAAATATAACGATGTTGTCAATAATAATTCGATTGTGCTTGATAAATCAACCAATCCGAAAAATTCGGGATTATGTTTTATAATCCCGGGACTCATTGGGTATTGAAAATCGTCCGGGATCCCGGATCCCGGGATTGGAATCCCTACTGGGAATGTATTGCACCATACGCGCCTGATCCAAATTATTACTATTTTTATAAAAAATTTTCGCTTCGCGGCTTTACACATAGCAACGGTTTCTGTTTTAAAATAGTGAGATAATATTTAAATTGCTAAAAAATTTATGTTGCTCTTTCCAATAAAATTTCACTTAATTTTGGGTATAAATCAATTTTTTAATTTTTTTTTTCTAAAACGTTTTGCTACACATACATATATTTTTTATTTTTATAAAAAAAAAATTTTTTACACATCGACGGTTTTTATTTTAATACTTTAAAAAGTTATAATTAGAACTGTTAAAAATTGCTCAATAAACGACCAAATATGACTTAGTAGTATTTTTTTAAATAGATATTTTTAATAAAAGTTGAGTGAATTAAAATACGCTCTTGCTTCTATAAAAAATGTCCCGCTACGCGGCTTAATCAAGCTGATATGTTTAACATAAGTTTTTTCCCCGTACGTGCAAATAACACTAGACATTTTCAAATACATTAGTAGTAAATTGGTAAATCATAGTTTTTTTTTCATGGGTTGTATATAAAAAAACACTTGTTAAGTTACAAAAACATTATGTCGACAATATGTTAGGTATACTTTATTCTAACGATGTCAATAGCTAATATTTTTACATTGATTAAATAAGTATCAACTCTTTTGTTTGTTTTTTTGCTAGCAGTTTTATCAAATGGTGAATTGGTTTATTTTAATCAATTAGCTGCGTGGTCAATCCCGATCCCTCAATAAACGAATTTGTATTATTTTGTGCATTTATACAAGACATCTGTTAATAAGTTTATCTAATGCATACACGGTATGTTTACCAAGATAATGATAAACATGTTTTTATGTAAATTATTGAGCATGATAATGTAATTTCGTTTAATAACAACGCGTTTTAATAATCTTAGTTATGTTTATCTTATCGTAACAAATGGTTTAATATATGTTATTGTTGTTATTGTGTGATAAACGCCCTTTGTTTACGTTTTTGAAATTTTATGGCAATTTTCATTTCTTGGTGGTACTCGTATCATGTTTGTTTCATTGTTTATTTTTTGTTAACTAAGTCATTAAACGCTTTTGTCTAAAAAGTTATTTAGGATTTACTACAAAATAAGCACTACAATCAAACTTATTATTGCCGTTTTTATGCATAAATATCTATTTTATTTTTTGAATATTCACAATTTGATTGATTGACATAATAGTTACATTTGACTTCTATTAAATTTATTCTATCGTTGTATACAATTTGATGAATCTATGTCATATATTATATATAAAACGTATTGCCATTGTGCCTTCACAAACAGAACAATAGTTTTTTTTTGTTTACAAATCCAAAGATAAATAATTGATCATTCGCTATTAGTTATCTTACATAATACACATTGTGAACATAAAAACATCATATATGAAATGTGGATGTGTGTTTGTAATACAATTTATCAATTTCATATATATTGTTTGGTCTGGCAACCATTAATTCTTAATAAATGCAATTTCATTTCGCATTTAGTATTTATATGAGTTATGTTTTAGTTATAAGTAACTTACTTATATGTTGCAGTAAATATTTTATTATGTTGTCTTACATTTTAAGACTTGAGAGACGAAATTTTACTTTTCGTTTCTCTGAAAGGGAAAAAGTAAATAGAAAGGAAGGACCCTTATTTAACTATAATGTTTCGAGATGAACATAGGGCAGTTTCGGCGTAAAAGCACTTCAAAGCTTATATATGACTACTACACGGTGATCTAGAAAAAAAGTGTTATTAAATTTAACACTATAGATAATTTCTTAGTGCGCTATCTTTTTAAAATAAATGACACATAAATTTACAAATAGAAAATGTATGTTATATTAAAATAAAGATATGTTTCGACAAATGTAAAAATGTAGGTAAAAAGTCAAACTTCTGTCGATGTAAAAGTTAAAATTTTATTTTAAGAAACATTAAATTTTATTTTGTACACTATATTATAAAAGAAATGATAAAGCAAAATTATTTGCAATACAACCATAATATTTAAAAATTACATAATAATGCATATAAACCTTTAATTAGATAGCAAATGCAAAACATATTTAAATACATTTAGTTAAGTGTAACTGAAATATATCTTATTGCTCTGAAATATTACCAATGCTTAAAAGGACTATGTTAAATATTTAGTTAAATTTACTAAATGTCAAAAGTATACCTAATTAACATTTACTCATAAAACTATTACATACACTTGAAATAAGTCCTCATAAATTATAAAAACACAATTTTAATAAAAAAATTGTATAAACATTATTTTTTTATTATTTTTTTTATTATTTGTAATTTTAGTATTTATAATATAATAAATTTCGGTTACAAGTCTAGTACTTTACCAATACGTTCTTACGGCTACTTATGTGTATATAAGTACGAATCTGTATACAATATATTATATTAATATATTCAAAGTACATACATAAATAAATTCGTATGCGTATAAAATCCTATTATGCGTGTCTGTATTGTTTATATTATATAAATGTTGTTGTATTTGTATTTATTTTATATGGTTTGTAGGAGTATATTTATGAGACCATTTATATACTAAAATTATACTTTTACTATTAATAAACATAACGAAAAAAGGTGCTTCTTTAGTAGTAGTTTATTGAATTTGTATGTAATTTATTATACTAATGATATTTAAAATAGGGTGTTGTAGTGAGAGTGGTTTATGTATAATAACGCAATTTAAAATACAAAGAAAACCATATTATAACTTTGATTACAATATTCAGGTAAAATATACAAACATACTTTAAAATGTAATACAAATAGTTTATAACTTAATTTATAAAAATATTTATTGCGTAATAGTAATATACAAACAATTTAACATTTAAAATTAATAAATTTGGTTAACGCGTTTAAAGCTGAATTTGTTTATACAATACTTAAATTTAAGTTTAGTTTCTGACATGCTATAAAGAAATTAAGAGGTTACCCGAATTTAATCAGGTTTTTTGTTAATTTTTTTTCAAGGAAAATATAGTTCTTAAAGACAGTGATTTTTTTCAATTATTTTATCTTTGTAAATGTTAATGTTTTCGATGCATAAGCAAGCAATGGTTTGCTGTACAATGTGAATTTGATCGTAGGTGCATTTAAAAATGGATCAACTCTTCATAAAATTATTAAAAAATTAGTATGCTCTTATCATGACAAACTAAGTATGTATTGTATCAAAAATAAGATAACTAAATTTGTCAAATATATAATACAACCTCATTTAAGTTATTAGTTTTATGATAAAAACTATATGTCAATATTAAGTATATTTTTGATTTGATCACATTTATTAGTAATAACTGCTGATTGATTTTGATACAAATTTTGGAGAAGTATAGCCCGATAATACTTAGGCCCTCTAAAGATGATTAAGTTGATACAGACACTCGCAAAATATCTTTTATAAATAGTCAAATACAAACCACTTGTTAACTTCTTTGTTGTAACTGCTGCTTTGCCGTTTATTTTGCTTACAAACCACTGCATTAAAATACATATATTTATAATAAATTTTTACGTGTGAATTAAGTGAATTAAATATGTAAAGAATTTTTATTTACTGCTTTCATTGATATTTAATGTACTAATATTAACATATAATATTTTAAATATATTTTAAAATGGTTAAATAATTCAATAGGGTCAAGTTTTTATGTTGCTCGTTTGTGGCTCACCCAAAAGCAAAATAAAAAAGCCTCATATTACTGAGACACAGCAGCAGCCAAACAGAGGACGTTAAGACAAGATTAACAATATATTGGAGATTTCATTGTAGTTATGCGTACATTTAAGTGCTTATGTGACATAAGAATGGAAAAAATCGTCCGTAGGAAATTGCGTAGGGCAACCGAAAACGAAAGGCTTTATATATCATATTGTGCGCACTAAAGTGGCCGAAATGACAGGAAGACGGTCACTTAGTAAGAATAATGGATCAATAGGGAATAAAATCTACTATAAAGAAAAATACTCTTACACGCCCACCACAATAATGTACTTTTTATATTTGTTCAATAGAATTTCAAGGTTTTGTGATTATAAAACTATTTTAAAAATTGAAATTTTAATAATTTATATCTGTGATATTCATTACCTTAAAAATCGGTTTTATAATTATTTTTAAGATTTAGATTTATATACTGCCGATTGGTTGTATATCTCTTTAAATGTGAAATTTACGATGTACCAGACGAGTCTAAAGGACTGGCAGATGTACTTCTTGAACTTCAATCCAATAATAAATTACGACTTGAATTTTAAAATAAATAAAATCTGACAGATATTTGGATGTTAAAAGCTGCAAAGATTTTCAAAATTGCAAATGAGGAAGCCGTCAAAAAGTTTTTGACTTTTGCAAAAAGCCGAACTTGGCAAACAAGGATTTTCTTATTGTTAAGCATTAAAACAATGCAGAGAAATCGATTAGACCCCAAATTGTATTACAAATAAAACAATATCATTTCTCCAAAACGTGAAAATCTTTTTTCATAATGAAAATATAAATATATTTTAATTAATTTTTTATATGTATAATTGTATTTTTTGTATAAATATATTATAAATTAAATAAACATTTTTAATTCAAATAAAATATGATTTTTCTTCCTTGAACATCAAAGGCGTAACGCCAGTGTAAATAAATATATTTTAGAGTAATAAGTAAAAAAGTTCACTGACCTCTGATCTAAAGTATTAAAATACCCTGAACAATAATTTATTCTTTAGTTTGTTTTTTTAAATAAATTACACGGAAGAAAAATGTAAGCACGTAACTACTTGCGGTTACTAAAAATCATGACATAAATAGATACCTTAAATAAGATCATTAGACATTGAACAATTATTTATTATTCAGTACATTTTTTATTTTTATGCCACATGTTTAAGTATATAGTTATAGAATATAATAAAAAACACAAATTTAAAGCCACATATATTTAAAGTATTTTTTTTATATATTATATGCAAAATAAATCAAATTATTCGTTTTTATTAAGAATATTTTAAGAGATCTAGCTTAGTTGCTTACAGTTGCCATAAACTCGACTACTTGTGTAACAGTTAAGCACTAGTGAGTTATTATGATAAATAGTTATCATACTCATGCACATTATTTAAACTTTGCTTCTTGTGTTATTTATTATGTTTTTTCATCTTACATTGAAATATCTCTCTGAAATCCAATGTAAGAAATGATACACATAACCGCAGGCTCTTTCGTCGCCTTTACACCGAACGTTAAAACGCAAAACTTTCACCCTTAAAGATTTCAGTAACCCCCGAAGGAAAACGCAGCTTTTTATGCATGAAAAAAATCATACAGCTTCCTCTCTTTTTATTCGCCAACTTTCATAATACGAAATTATTTTTGAAGCATTAATAAAATTAAGCTTTCTATCTCTCTCTCTCTTGCTCACGAGGCGTTTAAACGAATTTTGGTAATGGCTGTTTTTAAGTGTCTACCATTACTTTATATTAAATGTTATATGATATTTTAATTTAATTTATTATAAATGTGGTGCAAATAAGCGTATTCGTATTGTCTGTAAGCTCTGAAATAGAACGGCGTGTTTGGTTTGCGGTGAGCAAACTGCGTTTGGGAATTTAGCTACAGATCAAATAATCAACTGTTTACTTTTCGCCAACTACTGCTAGCTTTACACATCGAACATTTTTGTTTGTTCTCTTGCCTTCTCTCTCTCTCTCTCTCTTTCATTCTGGTTTGCTATGTATTTATATATAGGTATATTGGGATATACAATACGGAATTGGCAAGTGAAATTATACCTGTTAATAATGGATATGATACATTTATCCTAATATGCATATATAGATACCCAAAAGGAATATTGCTGATTTTAATTTTATTAAGTGCAAGCAACAAATTTTAATATAAAATACTCGTTTAATAGACTCTAATTCACTAACATTCTTACTTTTCTTAAGCCATTTAAACTATGGTAAATCAATCAATATACAGATTAATATCGGTGTCATCTTTCTTATTAATGATAAGCAATAAATGTCATTAATTAGTTTTTCAAAAAGTCTATGTGGGGGTTCAGCCAGCTGCATTCGTTCAAACGACCATTTAAAACTTTTGTGAAAGAAATAGCAACTCGCTTTGCCAAAAGGCTTAACTATTAAGAAAATAAATCCATGTTTAGCTATTGCGTAATATTTGGAAGATTTCACAGACCTTCCGAGCTACAATTTTAAAATGATTTTTTGTCCATATTCTCGTGATAATTGCCTGAATTTTTTATTTAAAATCTACGGCGAGTCTAGGATAAAAATAAATATAAATATTTTTTTTGTAGAATACATTTATATATTTTTAAAATCATGCAACAAGGCGATTAGTTATTAAAATTCCCAACCGTATCTTAATTTCAGCTCACCAATACACCTCTGTGTACCTTCACATACTGGTAAATCCCCTGTGTAAGCTTCCAATCACGTCTGAAATTTAGGAGCACGAAATAAACGATGTTGTTGTGCACTGATATTTAAAAAAGAATGTACTATAATTTTTTTTATTTGACATCGTTGAATTATTACCTAACATTAATATAAACAGCATATTTTATGAATAATTTTAGTGTTAAACCATAGAACTTTTCATGACTTTACCTTGAATCCAAACGCAATGTTATTCTATGATTCATAAAAAAATATGCTATTTAATAATTTTAATAATATAAAATTTCACAAAAATGCATTTATATTATCTCATAAAGCTATACAAAAGTGTAATTAGCCAAAAGGCTATAATTATTACTAATATACGCACTTTTATGATTATGAAAATTATGGTAAAATAGACAACTTAAATATTATAACGCATTTTGAAACAAGTGGCATAAGAGTCAACAGACACGGCACACGCGCGTCTGAAGTCATGCGAGCGGCTTCCGTTGACCTAGCAGCAGTCAAAAAGTTACGATCCCTTTTAACTTTCGATCGAAACTAAAAACCGTTATTATTTTTAAGTTTATTCTTTTTTCAAATTAAAATAATATTATTTTATTAAAGCAAGCACTTAATACAATATATTATAAAACAAACAATAGTAAAAATAAAAAAAAAATGTAAATTATATGTCATTTAAAATAGAAAAAAAAAAATAGAATGATTAAAAAGAAACATATAGAAGTATAAACATTGATTAAGAAAAATATCAGTTTTTCACACAAAACATGTGTGATTAAATAATTATGTAAAAAACTAAGCGTAAAAAAAACTTTTTTATGCAATGGTTAGACTTTTATTTGAGACAAGGTAAAAGTAAATATTTCTGATACATAATTTTAAATAAGGATATTTTGAATATATTACATATACTTACAATACTGTATTTTAAATGGCTTCAATTGTCTGCAAATCACTAGTAGAAGATCTTATTTTTTGCATTTAATTTTAGTGGTGTTTTATTTTATATGAATTGAAATATTTTAAAAACATGTTTATTAATATTTTTATGGTGTTAGTAATCTTGTTTACTATGAGACAGTATTGTCCGCTGCCGGGGCTCGAACCCGTAACCTCAGAGTTATTAGTCTGAGACGTTACGGACTACGCTATTCCGTCATTTTCAAATATTATTATTTGTTTATATTTTAATTTCAAGTAAATTAATGATCTTAGAAAATTGTTCTTTGCTTTATTTAAATTATATATAGTAAAATTAGATTCTAAACTATTTAATTATTATTAAAATATTAATTAGTATTAAAAAAATAATTTAATTTTTAATTGCAACAGCTAATTAATACTAAAATAAAGTAATCGCTGGTGAAATGTTATTTATGTAAAAAGATATTGATAGATTGTAAATATTTATATTTAATAAACCAAATACTCGTTTTTTATACATATTTTTATATTATATAAATTTGGACTAAATAAATATTTTCTGTACAATAAATTTTATTAATAAAAATTTATTTTGTTTAAAAATAATCTTTTTTATATTTATTAATTAAATGTGTAAACCTAGAACCTAGCTGAAATAATTAGCATTATCGATTAAGAAATATTTAAAAAAATTGCTAATTTTTTTACTGAATAAAATTGATAACTATATTTAAAAAGAAATTTGATTTATAAAATACAAATAATACTTAACTATACGTATATCTAATAAAAATTAAAGGTAAACCCTGTTTAAACCTTATAAGCTTTATCAAAAATCTTTAAAATATATTTTGATACGCAGTATATGTAAAAATGATTATGTAGATTTATTTCAAAGATTATAAAAATATATATTTTTATTAATTGATATTTATATAAATTTATACATTGTCCAAAAGTTTATATACAAGAGTATTATTACGCGTATAATATACTTTAAGCTTTATTCAAGTTTGTTTAAACTTTTAGGGGATTTAAACTCTCTCTGAAATTATTAAGTGAAAATTATATGTATAATAAAATCATTAATTTTTATGTAAATATTAATTAATAAAGTTTTGCTATGACACAAAAAAATACATTTAAATAGTTCAAAAAGTTTTATTTTCAAATAATATGCTAAAATTAATATATTTTATATAATAAAATTTTATAAGAAACAATCGAGATGAAAATTTTTTTTGTTATAATGAACAATATTTTCTTCGCCTTTTATATATATTTATATGTACAGTCATAACGTAATTTATTTACATATAGAGGTCGTTTATTTACATTATTAGATTATGCTAAAGAGAGACGTACTCGGTCACATAAGCTCCCGGTGTCTGTGTCTGCACCCCAGACGACTGGATAGCATCTTTGCCTTCGGGATGATAGAGTATCGAGCTGCCTTCGACGGTGACCCTGGGACCCAATTTGTCGTTGGGTTGCTGCGGTTCCAAAGGCCTGGGTTGTCTTCTAGGCAGAGTGGCATATGACACTGTGGGCATCGCTATTGGACTAATGGCCGTCACGTTGGAACTCTTATAAGGAATATCCAATAGATCTGGATACCTCTGAATATCCGAGTAAGGGTCCTGCGACACTGACACTGATATAAATATGTTACCGAAACCGCTAGGGGTAATAACGTTCGAGGCGAACTCGGCAGGGGGTGGGTACACCCCCATGCCGCTCGGATAAGCAGCAGCTATGGGGATCACTACACTAGGCTGTTCTTTGTAAACATGCGCCTGTTCGCATATCTCCAAGGGTATCGACGAGGAGTTCTCCAACAATCTAGACTCGGAATCGGAGCCCCTCATAATGTCTGCGTTCCACGTACCAGATTGCTCCGTCGTCGACGTTATCGATATATCTAAAAGTTTTTTCTCTTGGTCCGTGAACGAACTCCTGCTTTTCACCCTACCCTTCTGCATGTCAATCCTCCTTTTTTTCCGATACCCGCATATTAATCCTATCACGATACAACTCACGACTGTAGCAATACCACCGCATACCAAACCGACGATAGGCGAACACATCTCATCTTTACTCAAAGTCGTAGCCGTCACGACCTGAGGCAGTACTAGTGATATATTATAGCTCGAAACACCGATTAAATTCTTGGCTATGCACGTATATTCACCAGCGTTAGCATCAGTCAAATTAACAATAGTAATATTGATCCACTTTTCAAGAGAGCCTTCGTCCGTCTCGAAGATCAAAAGTTGGTCCACGTTCGTCATGTTTTGACTATCTATCGGCTGTCCGTTAAAATGCCAAGTGACATTAGGCTCAGGGTCACCTTTCGCCAGACAAGGAAGAGTGACATTTTCTCCGATGTCTCTTTGAACCATCTTGCTTCCGGATTGTACAGTAGGATGACACGCAAACTCCAACTGATCCACTTCTTCCCAAATCTTCAACTTCAACCATTCTGGCTCGGTACATAGCAATGATATTGAATGCAATTTGCTCAATAAAAACCAATTCCTAAGCGATCTCAATCTGCAATCGCATCTCCAAGGATTATTTTCCAACGCCAATGACTTTAATTTAACAATCGGTTTAAAAACCAAATCCGATAGTATAGTAAGACTGTTGTTTCTTAAACTAAGTCTCTCCAATTGTCGCAAATTCACAAAGGCGTTTTGATTGATGGTGTGTAACTTACAATTCTCTATCTCTAAAGATCGTAAATGGGGGAGAATTGGAAACTGCTCTCCGTGTAATTCCTTCAACGGATTCCCGTTCAATATCAGAACTTTTAAACGATCGTTGCCGGAAAACGTGCCCTGGGGGATAAGCGACAGTTGATTTTCAGATAAATCGACTTCGATCAAGATTTTCAGATTGCTGAACGCGTCTCTGTGAAGCACCGTTAATGAAGTGTTTTTCATGTAAATCTTCTGCAAGTTTATCAGGTCGTTCGAATAGAACGCCTCACTCTTGAGATATGTAATGAAGTTGTTTTGCAGGTCTAGCACTTGGATGTCAGAACTGACGTTTGGCAACAAGGTCAGTCCTGATGATGAACATAATGCTGTCTTCTTGCCAGAAGTCCACTTGCACTTGCAGGGCAGAGAGCAATCAGTCCAGTCGGAGGAAGCCGCTGTGGCTATTGTCAAAAAGACAAGTGCCACGAACTGCATTGCTGAAAATAAAAATATTATATTAGGTTTGGTTTTATAAAAGTATAAATACACATTTTTTAAATTAAATATTAAAAAGCAAATAAAAACACATCAACACTATTTGCCAGGTTTAATTATAAGAATCATTATTATCGATGAGCAAATGTTAAAAATCGTTAAGTGAAAGCTACTGCCAAAACTTATGGTCAGATTTATGTAGTTTGTAGTATTCCTTAAAATTTATCTACTAAAGATATTTAGAAAGACAAACTAGAGAACTTGAAAAAAATATATATAAACTATCTGATCACCTAATAAAAGTTTTCGAACTATTTCCAGCGTTATGTCTAAAAAATAAAGAAGAACAAAAACATTTTAGGACAATTAGTCTTTTGCTTATTAAATCAAAAATGTTTGGAAATCTACTGCTACGTAAAATAAATTAAATGCTAAAGAAACAGGAGGTAATCTAAATTAGGGATTTCAGTACCGGTAATACCGGTTGTATCGAAAACATTTTATTTATATTTTTGTTGAAAACAATATCTCAATGGCTTAAAACAATGATAACGACGATGCCCATATTGATTGAAATGATGCTTATTTTAAGATATCAAAGTAAAATAATATATTTTTTACTCCCAAGAAGGCCGAAATTTCGGCCCACCATAGCAATGCAAAAAACCCCACTGGTTAATATTTCAATAAAAATTAGAAAAAAATAATATATTTGATATTTTTGTACAATGTGCGCTACGTGTTTAAATAGAATAAATGCATTTTTTTATTTTAAGGAAGTCTAGCGACAACTAACAGTTCCCAGTAATTATAACCGCGAAAAATAACCGCGCTGAAGTGGCCTACTATGCCCATATTTATGATAGGGATGGCTGGCGAAATTGTTACTACTATATGTACATTTTTATCTCCAATCGGACATTTTTTACCCAAATAGTCTACGGAATATGCACTACTAAACACAGATGTTACATATTAGCAACAATTATATGTAAATAAAAACACTTTTTTATTAGAAAATAATTCAATGTTATTTTTTCTAATACTAACTATGAATAGGGTGTACTAGAGTCTAGTACAAAACATTTTAAAATGTATCGTTTATATAGCTAGACGATATATTGAAAAATGTTTTGACAGGTGCTATTTTTACATCAAACAAGATTTATCTTTTATTTTTTAAGAAAGTATATATGAAAAATATGTTTTTTTATTGTTGTAACAACTCAATAATATTGTTTTATAATTTAAAATATATACATCATTAAATGTTCACAAAAAAATAAAACACATATTACATAAATAATTTAAAAAATGCATAACAATGATTTATTAAAAAATAAACGCATATGTTAAGCTAAATTTTTATTAGGACTAAAAGGGTTTTGCAGTATTCACGTATTTTTTATTGTATAATATTTACATAAACATTTATAACGCAAATTTAAATAATGTTTCTTTAACATGCATAGAAACAAATAAGTATACGATAGTTAAAAGTCTTAAAAAAAATATAATTTTAATATTCCTAAATAAATATTAGTTTTGCAGTGATTAAAATTAAATAAAATAAATAAATCACACCTCAATCACATAATCATATAAATCTGTTTTTAAGAAAAAAATATGTCGCTTTGAACAATCAGATTCACAATTTGCTACGCTTTTCTTTTTCAGAAGATTCTTTCGAATAATCTAATATATTTTATAGGAGTAAATTGGTGACTGGTGATTTGGCCTCTATTTTAAAAATTTAGGTCGATCAAAGATAATGTTGTCCAAAATTGATCGTTCCAAAATAAAATTTATTTGATGCACGGATCTATAAAATTATATTTTTAATAAATAATAATAAAAAATGTGATTAAAATAAGTACTATATAGAAACAATATTTGCCGGCGTATTCAAATACTTAAGTTTTTCTAATCAATAAACATGATAAATCATGCGAGCGGTACTCAGATTATTTTTTCGGACAAATAATTAAAAAATGAATGTGAATACCGGTATTGATTATTTTTTTCTCTCGGTAATATCGGTATTATTGCAATCCCTAATCCAAAGCCACCAATTCGGCTCTTTGCAAGAACACAATTGAACAAATACATAGAGTGACAAATGAGATTATCAAAAATTATACACGAGAGGAATAATCACTTAGCTGCTTTCTTGGATAATAATTAATCTTCCGACAAAGTATGGTATATGGGTTTAAAAACATAAAATCAAAATATTTCCACCCCACCATGTACATATAGGAAGTCATAAAATCATTAAAGCAATAGATCTTTTATAATAAAATATCAAGACAAAAAATTGTTTGTTTGTCTAATAAAATCTGGAGTACTTCAAAGCAGTGTACTAGGCCCAGTAATGTACTTAAGATATACAGCAAGCTTGGCAACTATAAATAGGATTACCTGCGCAACCTTTGCTCACGACACATGTATTATGGCTTCTCATGAGAATCTGGTTACAGCGTCTACTTGGTATATCCAAGAAAACCTCATCAAAATACAAGAATCGCTGCTTATTTTGAGAATAAAGACAAGCATGCTCTGTACATGTTACTTTTACCTTGGGAAAGAAAACATGTCTCACCGTCGGATTAAATATTGCAATAATTCTACATTCAGATAATGCAGTATTTAGGGATAAACTTCGAAAAAAGGCTTATATGGAAAACCCATATTTAGAGTAAAAGAAAATAATTATTGTCTAATGGGCAAAACCTCGCGACAAGGGATTTCAAAAATACTTTTTTTTTTATTAAACCGGTATTTGCTATTACCGGTAATTTAAAATAAATTATTAACGGTATTACCAGTTTTTATCAGTATTATTTTTTTCGTACAAGTAGTACAATTTTTTTAAATATTTTTTGATGAAATAATAATTAATTTATTGAGTCATTTTAATTAGTATTAAATAACTTTCATTATCAATAAACTTAATAAATTGTTTGAAATTTACTCTTGAAAATGTTTTATAAATTGATAAACTTTAATAACAGTGAAAGTATTAACAATTTATTCAATACATTAATTAAATCAAAATAAGGAAGAATTTTAGTTGGATTCCGGGAAAAAAGTCGAAAGACGGGTGAGTACAAAAACTTGTTAACAGTCAGTTGTAAATCAATTTATGTATTTGTAAATAGTCTCAGGGCTTATCTTTACATCTTACATTTTCAATTTATGCTACTCTTGGCGGTTCGTTTGAGTAACAGGTAAAATATTCAGTATGGCATCTTTTTTGACCTACTATTCAAACGTGTATCGCACAAACTAGCCGGTTCAATGTTCTCTTCCGAGTTCAAAATAATTCAATGTTAGTACTTATATATTAGGGGTCATAAAATATAAAAGCTTCTTTGGGAATGTGCACCCATATTTTTTATATTGACGTTTAACATGAAATACGAGTATGAAATAAACTGGGGCAGAAAATAAAAAAAATATATTATATAAATTCGAACGAAATTAATATATATCAGTATTTATCGGCAGTCTATTTTGTAATATCGGTAATACAAATAACAAAAACCAGTAGTACCGGCATTGGAATCCCTACTCCTAACTGACAATGAAGACTCGATATTAAAAATTGCATTTTCACCGCACGCTATTGAGCAGCCAAGTCAAAACATTCACTATAATTTGTTAGTTAGATTACAATTACCTCACAATTTCGCATAATAAAAATAATACAGCTAGCCAAAACGAATATTATACTTAAATATCGATAATAAAAACAGATTCATATGAAAACAACAAAGAAGAAACGGCATGAGCCATTTATATAAATATTTTTCTCTGAATATCTGACTCGATATTTAGAGCGTTTTCTTTCTAATTTTTTTTTTAAAATTTGATGGAAAAAAATGTTGATAGTTTCAATATATTTTTATTTTTTTGCACTCATGCACTGTTTTTGCGATAAATTAATTTTATTATAACAACATGAACACGGTGTAAAATTTTGGCATTTAAAAAGTACTTTGCATCCGATACTCTATCTTTCTTTCTCACGGTAAATTTATACGCAAAGAAGCCGCCCGATATACATAGTGAACTATTTATTTTAAACATGGTTAGTGTCGGGTGTTTTTCATTGATTTTTACTTTCTCAATATTTCTCGTAAATTATAACATAACACAACAAACATCTGTTAAAATAACAGGATTTAAATAAGCATTACTAAGAAGATTAAAAAATCAAGCTAGATGTATAATAATACAATCATAGCAGCAATGTAAAAAAATAGTCTGTTAATTATTCGCAAAGTTTCATCTTATAAATTAAATCGAACCCCGGGGAATATCCGACTACAATAAGAAGCAGAGAACAATTTTTATTCCTTTGTTAAATGTCGAACTCAGCGCAAAAGTTTATCGCGAACTTCGAAGGTTAACGACGAGGAAAAGGTCCGGATTAATCGATAGAACTAAATTTTCGTGCGAATAAATCTCTGTAAGAAGAAATTAGATAAAACAAGTATTATTATTACTGGACAAAGGATAGCGTACATAATCGATAATTTACCAAAAATAAAAGTTGCGTCAGAGCTTTTTATAGATTAAATTTTAGTAAAGTTTATAATGCGGTCGGGTTACGCTTGTTGTATTACAAATTTATATAATAAAATCTTGGGAAGATAATTTATAAAGAGCCCTATAAAATATTAAATTACGTTTTTTTTCCCCAGAATTCTTGGCACGGATTTTGTGGCTGCAATCAACGGACAAGGTTCCGGTAACTAGTCGATACTTGTCACACGTCAAATACATCATTATCCTTTGTGACTAAAATGTTTCCGAATAAGCTGATTTCATAGAAAGGTGATGTTAACCAGCTTCCGCGTTTTTTTAACAGTAAATAAAATAATATTTGGCAAAAAATGTCTATCTTAGAAACAATATTATGTATTTTTTTTGACAATTTTGTTGACTATTTTTACCAATTTTCTATAAAGATACAATGTCTGTCATTTTTCTAATCACATAATCATGTTTTTTTTGTAGCTGCGCATAGTTTATAAAAACTGTTGTTTTGACAAAATACTTCAATTATAATACAAAATATTGTACATGTTCATAATTTATTATGATACACAATGTTACGAAGTACTTAAATAAATTAATTGATCATTAAATTTCAAGTTAATATTTGAGTTTTAATTTTTTGAAGTATAAAAATCATTTTTCAGCTAAATACTTCAAAAAGATTCGTAGTGTAAAAAATAAAAATTGCAACTATAAAAATGTGGGGGGGTTTTAATCACTTGCACAAATTTTTATAATTTAGAGATCATTATTTCGAGCAATTCAAACAAATAAAAAAAAAATCGTGACAAAACAATTGCGTTAATAATTAAAATATTGCACAGACCATCTAATATACAGACGCGTACGGTGAGACACATTCTATTTCGCTCGCTCGCGTATTAAGCGACGAGAGTGAGGGAGAAATAAAGGTGTGCGGAACGCATGTAACGCACGCTCTTGAGTAACTTTACACGCGAGCGAGCAAAAGGGATTGCATCTCACCGTACGCGCCTGCTAATATCATAATCGTTGTTCACATATAAGTACCACCGAAGAAACTACTCATTGTTCAGAAAGGACGCCCGCTAGACATACGTACATTTTAACCTAACCATAATACTATTGTTATTTTACCCTTACGTTATCAATTGCCGGATTGATTATCTAAACAATTTAATGCTGGATTGATCATCAAAACAAATTTCTGATTATAAAAATACTGCGAAATGTTTTTAAAATAACAAATGGTTTATTTATATAATTACGTTTTTGTTAGAATTTATACGTAAAATAAAAAATCCTTATTCAAATTATTATTTTTTAAAGACTTTTGTGTGTATTTGTTATCATAATCAGGTACTTTACATTATATAAAATAATATTTTGAATACTAGTTATTATTATTATCAGTTAAATTATACACACCGTTTATCATCCAGCCCTAGAGGCTGCCAATGGAGAATCATGGCTGTTTGTAGATTAACAAATCATTGGTCACCTGAAACAAATATAAAATAATAATTAAAAAATAAATTTGCAATTCAAATTAATTGATTGAAAATCATACAACTTAGATTCGAGTACAACATAAAAGCAAAAATATCAAAAGATTTTTATAATAGTAGACACAACGTTAATTAAAAACAAAGTCGTGAATAATTACGCTCTAGCAATATAATTACTTAAAATATTCATAAATTTATATAATCCCTAAGGGTCAAAAAACAAAGGTCGAACAGGCAAATTATAAAATATTTAACTTTGCCAAATACATAATTATTGTATGTTGAATTGCTATTAGTTGTTTATTAGTCTGCTCTCATTCTTAAAAAGCTGTTATACTGTCGTCTTTACTTTTTATTAATTATAAATAATACACTTGCTGAGTCATGTGCAACTTTAAAATCAATAAATATGTTGTGCGCCTTAATTCTAAATTTTCCGGTATTTTCTAGAATCTGTCGAATTGAGAAACTTTTCTGTTTTGAATCTACATTTATATTTACATACTTCTTTTTTCTCTAGGGTAATACGCGGCTCGCTATAAAATAAAAATATTTTTCATGTTATATACAACATTATTAAATAGAACATAAACCCTTCGCCCTTCTTACAAAATTAAAATACAAATGTTGCTGCCGGGGCTCGAGCCCGCAACCTCTGAGTTACTTGTCGGAGACGTTACGGACTATGCTATTCTATTATATTGTCGAATATCATTGATAATTTTATATATGTGTTGCAGAAAAGTTTTAATTTTAATACAATAATTATTATTAGATATTAAATTAGTTATTAAAATATTTCTGTAAGCTACAAATGTTTCAAATTATATATGAAAGCAAAATTTTCCTAGAAATCATACATTAAAAGAAATGAAAAATAAGCAATTTTTCACAGTATATTTTAAACATGAATTGTAAATAGTATATTTCAATTTAATTCGCAATTTTTTTTTTAATTACTAATACAGTTATTGTAAAAGATTTTCATAGAATAATAAATAGTATTTGAAGGTATTATATAATTTACTAAGTTATTAAGTACTCATATTTACTATTAAAAATAAAATTATATTAATAATTTTATTGCTATTTTTGTTACACTGAAGCAAAAGGATATTAGTAAATTTATAAATAAAATATTATATTATTATTAAAATAAAGTAAATAGTGTATCGAAAGTAAAATAGTCAGAAACGTAATTAATTTTAATTGGAGGAATTTTGTTTTAAGTATTGAATTTAGATATTAATTAAATACATAATAAACAGATATTATAAAAACATATAAATACTAGGGCTTAATTTTGCTATAAATGTTATATAAATAAATTACCATCAATTAAATCAAGTTTCAAGTATGTTACAAATATTATAAATCTATTATTTAATTATAATTAAAAATACTATTTATAAATACATATTAAAAATATTAGCTGCTTAATTCCTATAATTTTTATATACAAAGAGAATATTTTGTTAATAAAATACATTTGTGTCATACTCAAGATTAAAACTTTTTGTAGTAAGAAAATATTGTTTTATCAAGATGTTGCTTTACCATTAAATATATATTATATTTTTCAATACCAAATATATTTATTGTCGGATTTTTATAAAATCATTTTATAATATTTAATATTTTACCATTTATACAATATTTAATTATACTATGTATGCAAACCAGTTATTATGCTATGGGTACTGAAATTGGTATAAGATTTGCGAAATAAAAATCGTTTACATAATTAATTTAGCTCCCGCGAAAGCCGTTAATCCTCGCATTAAAATTCATACATTCTAGAGATAAATCTTTATATAAATCCGATTTTTTTGCCCTCAAAAGCAAATTATTCTTTTCTCTGCGGCTCATTTTGGAGGTATGCATTTTTTCTGGTGTGAGTTATGAGATGAGGGAGAAAAAACCTAACATGGTGTAAAAAGTAGGTTAACGACGGGTCTTGAACGGGTGTGCTCATGGTCCATCAAAAATTTAACAATGAATCCGAAAAAGCGCGAATATATTAAATCTTCACGTTCACGTCGAAAAGAATAACAGAATGAGAAATTTTCACAAAAAACGAGCCACTTTTTTACGGCCGATGCGCCATGGGGGTTGTTTCCATTGAATACACACACCTTCCTTTTATTATTACCAAAATTGGATTTACCCGGATTTGCCAGTTAATTATTTCGCATTAAAGAACACACAATAAAATTTAGATGCGTGCATAATATATAATAAAGTTGCCTTATGTGATTTAAATTGAAACGTTTCGCTTAAGCCTCACAGCATTAATATATAAGCCAGGATATTGCAATAAATTAAGAAAAGTATTAATAATCTTTCATTCGTGATGAATATTTATTTGTTCACATGCATGTGCATGGCTCAACAGCTTTACAAAAAAACATATTTACTATTATATCATAAATAAAATGCGAGTACCTGGATGAGAAATGTACAAATAGTTAAAAAGAAATTTACTCATTTTTTTATTGCTCAATTTTAATTAAATAAATATTATACATATGTAGTATAAAAAAAATCCACATAAAACTAAAATGTCTACGATTTATTTTATTTTTATCTTCTCTTTAAATGTTACATTCAGCAAACAGTAAATCCATAGTTTCAAGTATATGTACGTTTCTAACATTCAGCACTCGTAAAACGCATCCCATTCGCGTTTTATTTTTGAACAAATTATCTTTACGACAATACATAGGTACTGCTAGTATCATGATAACCCTTTTCAATCGCAACAAATGCATAATACAAGCACGCGCCCTATCGAACATCACTCTCGATTCAAGCGCCGGAAAACATATGGATGTAAAAGCGACCCTTAGGAGAAGGGCTTCTGGGTATCGGGATTGCGATTTATGGCACAGGCCTACGACGACAGATAAATAGATTATACCTCCGCAAAACTAAGGAAATTTCCTCTTTTTTGATATATAACATATGCTTTTTGGATCTTAATCTATGCGCATTACAAAATATTAAGAATATTTTTCATACACATATGTAAATAATTATAACGAAATTAAATTTTCGCCGCAATAGGTTTACATTAAAATTTTTGGTATATAATAAATTAAAGTATGCGTGCTTAAAAAAATATTTTAATATTTAAAATTAAATGAATTTGATGTATTAAAATTAATTAAGGATATAGAAACTATTTAACTGCAAGTTTATATTGTATTTTTAAAGAAAGTTGTACTAATAAAAATCTGTCTATTTTAATTGCTATCAAAGCTTAGTGACATAAGTACAAATCGTTCATTGGCTATTTGATTTATTACTATAGCTTATTTTCTATTTTATTAAAATAATGTATTTTTCTGCAGGGACTTTGAGACTTTATAGCTACATGTTATCCGTTGTGTGCGCCACTGCAGTTACAAATCCGACCCTTACGGGCGGGCACACAGCTTTTGACGGCCAGATGAGCGGGATCCCCAACCTCCATAGATAACTTAACCTATAAATTATAAAAATCCAAAGACCCTGATTATCTTGCAAACATTGCACACTAAAACCTTAAAGGTCATGGTTATATTATTTCGCTAAATAATGAACGATAATGTATTATAATTAGAAAACATTTTACAGTCCACAGAAAATTAAAAATGCAACGAATAACAACTTAAAACTAGATTTAATATTAAATCAAGGATTTGCTCGTCAATTTGTATATGTTAATACTACAAATTATAGGAATCAAACAATTTTGTATTTTTTGCAAAATACATAAAAAAATATCACGTAATGAAGAATGTTCGTTGAATTAACATTCATTCAATATTTTAGATAAATATTATCTCATTATGTACACCTATGTTTTAACACATGTTTTACCATTATTCGCTATTACTATTAAGTTTAAAACTATATTATAATTTTTAATAAAAAATATACAAGCTTGGCCATAATAATAGGCCACCCCAAAAAATGTGTTATGTCTTAAAAAAATCGTGAAAATATAAATAAAAAACCGACAAAACATGCTTATTTTAAGCTTATTTTTAATATAATATTTAGTAGGCCAACCCTTATCTATAATTATAGCTGTCAAACTGTCAACTAATGACTCGCAGGTGGTTGGAAACAATTTTCTCCATTATATAAAATATTGTCATTAAAACCAATTATAATAGTAGTTTTATTCAATATTTATTAAATACACAATAAGTCTGAGCATACTTTTGAGGGGCACCTCTAAACTTTATTGTACAGGATGCTGTTTTTTGTATATATTTAACTTAAACGGATTTACATTATACACATATATTAAAAAAACAATGCTTACTTTGAAAACCAGTGTGTCGCACCTTATCAAAAGTTTTATTGCAAGTTTGACTTAGTATATCAGCACATATTATAGTTGTGGAAGGGTTTTTACATGACATCTAAAACCATGAAAATATGTAACTCCATGACCTTTTCTAGTATAAAAACATACATTTATTCATACCATAAAATGGTGAAAAATGTGCCTTGTATAACTGATTTAGGTGTCCTATTCCAAGAGCTCATAGAAAACATATGCAATAAATCTTTTAGGACACTAGGATTTTTTTGCGATGATTAAAGAGCTTGAAAAAGTCTCTTTTGTGCAGTATCTTGAAAACATGCTTCTCTGGTCTGATTGTCAAAAAATACAACCGGCTCATTTATGATAAAAAAGATGTTTTAGATACATGTACATGAGGCAATTTAAATACTTAAAAAAAATTATATAGGTATTAGCCATTAGTATTATTTTATTAATAATTGAATATGTAACTTTTAATAAAATTTATACTTGAAATAGTTCAAACCGCTTGGCAGAAAACCAAGAAAGCAAAATTAACAAGATTTTTTAACACCCATTCCATAGTTTTTTTGTACGCATATGCATTGTCATGCTTCATATTAATCAAAATGAAATTCCAGCAGGAGTTCCTTAGGAAAGTTTGCTCGGGCCGTTCCTTTTTATTTTGAATACGAACGATACACCAAAAATAAAAAATACGCGTATACGTACGCTGACAAAACAGCTGTTTTAAAAAATGCTTATGGTCCTAACCAATCGTAATAAATTACACAAATTATTACAGTACAAAAAGATGAAACTTAAGAGCCGAATTAAAACAAAAACTATTTAATTTACATTTGTTGAAAAGCTCTGGCACCACTATTCCAAAATAAACAGGTCAGTAACGTATAAGCGTTAAATATTAAACATATACTTAATAGAATTGCTCTAAAAAGCTTGTTTTTAAAAATCGCGTTTATTATAAAAAATAAAATTTAAAAACATGTAATTAGACCCATTAAAACATAATTATGTCCGCTGTTATTAATACCAGTCATATATTTTTTCTAAATTGCAAGTCATTCAAAATAAATTCGAAAAAAATTAAATACACATTTTTATACTTACCTAAAAAAATGCATATTAGTCTACAAATACTAACAAATAAAAACACTGTCATTTTCATACTAATAAATATTATAAAAAATATTTCGCGAAATCACACTAACCCACTTGACTGCGATAAAAACAACCTTATATTTAAATACAAGCAAAACATATCAATGCACATATTTCTGTATAGGCTAAATATAATATACTTATGCTTTTAGATCTAATCAAATTTATCAAAATATCCCTAATTTTTTTTTTATTTTCGCTTTAATTTAAAAATGTTTTTCAGTATTTTTCCCATTAGTTGTAGCTCATACCAAATTAAAACATTAAATAATTATAAACGAGTAACATGTATACTGTATAATAAAATAATTAAATATTTCTGTAAAATTATTTACATCATTAAAATAAATATATTGAATAAAAAAATAAAAATTGCATAAAACAATAACTTTAATTGCCTTTTAGTTGATAAGAGAAGAGAGTAAGCGATATTTTTCTTTTCTTTCTTAAGTCTAGACACTATCAGATCGTCGCGTTAAGCTTTCAACCCAACCCCAATAAAATTCAATTCACCAAATCAGTACCAATACCGGACATTAAGGCGACACTCTTTTTGCCAGCCTTAATTCTCGAATTTGTATTAGAAACAAATATGTATTAAGAACGAATTATCTAATAGTCTAAATACAAAATCTCTGTTTTCACTTTAAATTAAAAATCAAAATATTGCACAAAAATCTAAATGACTATGTAAAATATTTATATAAAATATATAACAATTTTAATATAAATTAAAATCAGAATAATAAATATGAGACAATCAAAATAATATTAAAAAATCATTTGTAAATTCATAAAGTCATAATAACATTCTTTGATAAAAGCTTTGTTAATATAATAATGTAATCCATTGAAAAAAATATTATATCTTTTTAATGCGAACGATTCCATTTATTCATATTACACATACTAAGCATTACAGCTTTGTAAAATTCGCAATATTTACATATTCTTTTCATTCAATGTTAAATAACAATAAAAAATATTTTAATAATGATACAAAAAAATAACTCTTAAAAAATCTGTAATATAATCCAACTTGTTAACATAACGATGTATACAAAATATATTTATTTACATTTAGGCACGCATAAAAATATGTTATATATGTACATATATAAGGGTCGTATAAACCTTTTCGTATAAACAACTAATATTATCTGTATGAATCAAATAGATAATATCCAATACAATATTGTCGATGCGCTTCTTATGCCAAGCGAAAGCTACCTGAACGATATCATGTATAAAACATAACGGGACGAAATTGCGAAAATATTCGAAAACAAATCCATAAAGTCTCAAAGTGGGTCTTACGTAAGACATTGACCTCGAGCATTGGCGTAATTTTACAAAGACTCCAAGTGGATGTTTTATATATTTTATAAACGTGTCCTATATAAAAGTGTATTTAACATTTATACGAGTATAAAAACAATAGTATAATACGACAGTTTCAAAGTCGCTGGTCACGAAAAGAAACCACTCACGAACTTATCAGATTAACAACATAAATTTTGCTATTGAGTATAATCACAAGTGGTATGTTACGTTCTTATTTATATTAGAAGGATACAACCAGAGCGATATACCAGTAGTGACCTGGGCTTAAATTCTGTGTCTGAAAATTATGTATTTTTACAGATTTGGTTTTCTTACATTTTTCTCATCTCACAAATCAATGTTATCAAAAATTTAAAAGAAAAAGCTAGTTTTTGCAAAGTGATATATATTATAAATAATAAAAGGAGAAAATAAATATTTTTGATACCACTTAAACTATTTTTATTGCAGCTTTTAAAAGCGATGTTTTAATATATAAAATCATGTTGAAAATGTATGACTGCCCATTATAAATATAAATTATTATTGTCAGAAGTAAACGTATTTAAATACGAATGTTATTCATATTATAACGCTGGGATAAGCGGAAAAGCGACGTTTAATAGTCTCTCGTTAAATAACGAACGGTTCGCTGTGTTTTTGCATAATTAACCGAGCTACTATTTTAACTGCGACATCAATATTAAAATTAAACGCCACGGGGCCGCATTTTTCGGTCTAAAAATATTAAAATTAACCCGACGACGGACGCCGCTGGGATTTCGAAATATCACCAAATTTATTCACCCCCCAGCGAAGCCTTTTTTATCGTACCCCTACCACTCTCGCTGAATTAACAACTTCCGGTATACTAATTTTAATGAACGAAATTGTGGTGGACAAAATATAATACGTCAGTTTTTACGCAATATTAAGTACTTAGTGGTTCTTGGAAAAATTGCACTGCTGGATATATGCTTCTAATAGTTTGATAATATGATTACAGTATATAATTATTTTTTCTGCTGACTATAAAACGAAGAAAAATATGAAAGTGATGTGTGTATTTAAGTGCAGGTATTTAATTTTATTATTTTGAGATAAATATTATATGGAGAATTCCTATAACGTCGCGGTAATTACTCAATATTAATCCGAGCTATAAAACTTTTTACATAAAGTGAATTAATCATTTTTAAAAATTAATAAGCAAAAACATATAAAGAATATATATTTTGTATATTTTGCGTATATTTTAACTGCAGTCACACCTCTTTTGTCTCAAAACCAGAAAGTTTAAATGTTACTAATAATAACACTAACTTATAATTTAATGTAAATAAAACGCATTTAACCAAAAAATATATAGACTAAAAGAAATGAAATAACCATTGAAATTAGGCAAAATTATTAAAAAACTCTGATTGTAAAATTTTATTTATTATACAATATACATTTTTTAAGCATTTTGCTTCTAAAAAACTGTTAAAACCATATTCCATATTCAATCGATATTTTGTTTTGTGATTTATATTTTTTTAGAAAAACAAAATTTTCTTTGCAAAAATATTTCCATACTAATCAAGCAATTTTTATACATGTGCTTATTTATAAGATATATTTTGTGAAAATTCTTTACAGTTAAATACTTGTTAATAAAATATTTTTTTATCGTCTGAACATTTTTAGTAAGTTTATCTTGAGAACGTATATGATTTTTTACTTGGGTTATTGTAGAAATAGCATATAGCTATTTTTTTGGCAAGAGTAATTGGAATTTCGATTTAAAATCTGCAAATATAAATATTTTTGCATATTAAAAAAAAAGTAAACATTTTTTCTAATTAAATCTAATAATACTTTCAGCAATTTTTGTCAATATATTACTCTATAAAAATGTCTTCAAACTGCTTAAGCAAGTGATATTTTGTTAGAAAAATATTTGGTGATAATATATAAATAAAAAAATATGTTATTATCAAACTAATTTAATTTTTAAAAGGTCACTTGTTGATGGGCAAGAGAATTTATTTTTTTATTAATAAGTTTAGTGATAATTTATTGAAATAATATAAGCGTTTTTTTATCAATTGCTCAATTGATTCGCAAGTATTAAACTTTTCTAAGCGCAAATCATCAAACAATTATTTTTTTTATTTCCCGAAATGCTTTAGGACTTTTTTATGAAATAGTATTTGAGCTGATTTAACCAACAATAATATAAAATTATATTTCCATTAAAAAAATAAAATACAATTTTTTATCTAATAACCTAATATATACAACACAAAAAAAACAATTTGACAATTGCCTGTGTAGATTCGCTTTTGTTACTTTTCACAAAAATAACTATTAAATGCACATGTGGAAGAATTAGGTAAGAAATTTACTTATTTACAATGCATTTTAATTTAATTAAAGAGAAATGAAAAGTTAAACACTATTAAGATTACAAATCGCTTTAAATGACTTGCTGCCATTGCGACCCATGAACCAATATTTATTAAAAAAAAAAAAAAAAAATTGTATAAACAAAAATATTTAAATCCATTTAAATAAATGCTTGCTTGGTATGGAGTAACACTAGTTATAGTCATTTAAAATAAAAAAAAATAAAAATAATACATATTGTCAAACATTGAAAAAACATTTTCATACCAGAATATACTATAAAAATATTTTGGCTAATTCAATTAACCCATATATAGAGACTACATATAACTATTATATTTGTAAAAATGTTAATTGTATTACAACAAACGTTATATGCACATATTTATTATTGATCACGATAATGTGCGTATATATGTAAATATGTTTGTAGATATCAATCGCACACGCTCGGGCACGCACGATGAGTCATCAGACCATAAATCAATATAAGATAATTTGTGTTTACAACCATATACATATTGCATCGTGTATCGTACGTGCTCGACAGTGTTTCTTATGTCAGTAAGAAATATTATCTTTTCCAATTAAGATTGAGTTCGATGTTAATTTAATATTTATTACGTACTTTTTAGAGACTACCTGCTTAAAATAGCTTAATACAACAAAATTAAATAGGCGCAAATTAAATTAAAAATTTATATTCCAAACACACTTAACCTGATCCTATTTTTTAATCTAACAAAAATAAAGTGAAAAATAATAGCCCTAAAAATGTATATTTAGGCTACTTTGAAATGCGCCACCTGTTTTTTTAGCTTATACAATACCTCAACTCTCTCTCTCGCTTAAAAAAACTTCGTAAAAATTGCGTGGGGTGTGCAAAAAAAACACACGATTCTGAAATATCACCAAATTTATTCACCCCCACGCAGGATGAGAGTTTTTGCGTGTTCACTCCACCTTTGGTGAATTAACATCTTCCGGTTTGCTAATTTTAACGCCGGACCAGAAAGTTGTTTAGCAAACTTGTCCGAGGCCGAAATGCTGTTTTCGTGTTTTGACTTTTCATCGTGGTGCTGCGCCATTTTTGTTTTTGTCGTTCGTTTCTGGCGAGGGCAAAAGTTGGACGACAGGACAAGGCAAAAGTGCATAAATAACGGGCAGTGGTGTGTGCACAACGAGTATTAGCCAAAACGAGACGTTTGAACCGAGAAAATAATTTAAGGAAAAACTTGCTGAAAGTTTTCTTTCTCTACCTTTCTCTCTCTCTCTCTCTTTCCACGGAGTCAGACAATTACGAAGTGGCTCGGTATGCCGAGAGGAATGATTAATATCGGCGATGAAATCTAGACTAAGTAATAAAATGCGGGATCGGAGAGATGCCGATGGTTCACTTTCAGAGCTTCTCAAATTAAATATTAAATATCATCTAATTAAATATTAAATAGAGGCAGAACCGTGAAAATTAACAGCATAGATATATAATATGAATAGTTACAGCAAATAATATTGTTATTTTTCCATTCAACCCTCATTACACTTCGTGACAAATATCATGCAGAATAATTGCTTGAGCCGGTAACAGTAAATACTGACTTATAGATATACACGCTAACGACACAGCCATCGTCATTAGTACTAACGGTCTTAAACCAATTTTAATTAAGAGTTATTTTCAATACTAACAAGTAAAAAAACATTGCAATAAACACACCGAAAAATACTACAAAAGACTATACTAACTCTAGGATCAGTGACTACTATAAAACCAAACATTAACATAAAATGCTTAAGCACAACTTAATTTAAATCCTCATTAGTTTTAGAACCTTAGTTATAAACCAGCAAATTATAATTATTTTTTATACATTTTTTTATTACAAAAAATCTATAAAGGGTATTGCTAAAAAAGTTGATAGCTCGTATGTTTCCTGCAAAACATTTTTGACGGCCATTTTAGCTTCAAAATATGTTTGAATTTATTAAACAAAAAGAGTATTTGTAAATATTTGTTGAAGTAGCTAACGACTTTAAATAGGAACATATCGAACGGATCAAAAAAAAGTTCAGTCTTTGCAATAAAAGCTTAACTTAAATATCCAGAACCAGAAAAAGCACGTCAAGCTCGATGGAATGCAATGGTTCTCTATACTATTTATTACCATTAAGTTAATTTGAAAGAAACAATTTTAATTGCGAGCTTTCTTGTAATGTACTACTATAAAATTCCAGAGCACACTTCACTATTAACTTTGCATATAAAATATAGCAATGCTAAACTTTTTTTATAAAAAATTTAAATAATCACAACTCTTTGATTGTATAATACTCAATTACAAAACATATTTTTAAAATGTTTTTGTGAAGTTTTGCTTTATTCTCATATTATAGGATTTATTGATGAATAATTTAAAAATATTATGTTATAAGGGAGAGCATGAAGTAAATATGAAAATATATGATGATGTTAAAAACATTATTTGCGAAACGTCGAATTACATATAAAAATATGTATATCTTAAAAGATTTAATATACTTAATAATTAGGGTTTTTAAATTATATTTTTAATTATAAATATCTAAAAAAAAACACATAAATTACATTATGAAATATTAAAAATAAATAATATTTTATCTGTGAAACGAATTTTTTGTTAGTCAAAACATTAAATAAGTAAGAGAGTAATATTTAATACCCGATTATGCTAAAAAACATTTCTTGTGAAACGTTGAACTTTATATATAAAAGCAACCTAAGGATAACCTTGATTATATAACAATAAAAATCATATCAAACTTCGATAAAAACATTCAATTTATTTTTTTACGAATGTATATATTATTAATATTGTTTTTCATATATTTACAAAGGTAAAGATTCACTTAATATATACGTATTTTTCCTCTCGGTTATTTTGTAAATATCATTTCTCGTTAAAAAATTAGCACCATCTGCTAATACTAAAAAAAAATACAAACTAAAAGTCTATACTAATAAACAATAAATAAACAATCCACAGTAATAAATTTCACTTTTGATTTAAAATAAAAGGCTATCCGGTGTTATTTTTCATTAGCACAAAAAATAACTATTATTTATAAAACCGAACCAATACAGGATTTCTATGACGTTTAAATTTATAAAGGTATTCTTAAGCTGATATATATTGATAAAAAATGATGGAGTGCTTAATGTAAGAACTAAAGAATAAGTAAAATATATTCTGTATTATTTCCATTCTAATATACATATAATGTATTTTATCAAATATGTTTTAATATTTTGTGTGGGTGTTATTTGCAATTTTTTCGAAACATAAAATTGATTGTACCCTTTTAAATATATGTATAAGAATATAATAAATAAAATGTTTGCAAAGCTTTTTATTTTTGTATACGTCTAGTAAGAAATATTGTTCTCATTTTTTAAAATCATATACAACTCATTAAATTTTGAGTCATAATTACACCCTACATTTTTGCCCCGCGTATCTAAATGGTTCATAAAAGTTGTTTATTGGCCCACTCCACTTAATTTATACCCGACAATAAAGCAGCGAAACTATTTCCACTCGGCGAAAAGTATGAATTATTAATAAGCATAGATCACCCGCATATTATGTTATTCCAAAGGATAAATATCTAATTCGGAATGTATCCGACGAAAAACTAGTATTATTATGTAAATCTACCCCTGTATTGATCGCCAATATATGCAATTTTATTCACGTTCTCTTGGCAATGCCGGAAATAATAAATAAGTGAGTATTCGTGAGGAAATAGATAAACTAATGGCTTACTCCAGAACTTAATATAGGTAGGCATACAAATTGCTTACCCATAAATAGGATTATTTGGTATTCAATATACAAACAATGCGATAAAAATATGAAAGAACCAATTAAAAAAAGTATTAAATAAAAACATATTGTTTTAATTATTAAAAAAAAATTTTGGGCGCTTGATCATTAGTACACGTTGAATCAATCATACAACAAAAAACATAAGCTAATGGAACAGGAAAGTGTATCATTAGTGTTGGTTAAATCGATCTATATAATTGTCTCATATATAAAACAATATATTATATGAAAAAAACAACAAAGAGTCCAATTAAACTTTTTTCTAAGGCCGTTACATTAATGGCAAAGTTTTTTTGTATTTATATTACCATTCAAATAGGTACACAAAAAATTGTCTGTTTATTTACAACAGGTATTTCACAAATATGACATGAAATATGTCACTAATATAGTGTAAAATGTAGGTACTTACGATTTATCATACCATCAGTCTAAATTTAAAAATATATTTTTTTTATAAATGATAAAATTGTATCTTTGTCGCAAAAGAATATATTTTTCTACAGTATTTATTAATACGAACAATTCTTAGTTCCAACCCAATTGTTGGTATTTTCTTAGCAAATTACATTCAGATCTTCGAAAAACTTTTGGACATAAGCCAGTACGGTGGTGCGTAAATAGGTCGAGTACCATATCCGCCATGAGACCCATAAAGTGTTAATGGTATTTTAGAAAATCGAACGCGTGTACACATATACACAAAGGTACCTTGGGATATCGGTTCTCTCCGGGTCAGATATCGCTAGTCCCTAAATAAGGTACGTGGTCGTTTACTCTGCCGTTTGATACTCGAGTCACGTTTAGGTCTCCAAATATGGATTTTGCGTAACCAAATTTTGATAAAGGATTTCCCAAGGAATTAATACCCCATAAAGCGGGCCGGAGGCGCATTTCGGCGAATCGATTAATAGTGAAATTCATGAAATTTACTTAAGTGTTTTGTGCCACTTTCTACGTTCTATACTTGTATATTAATATAAACAATAATTGTTTTACGCTAAAAACTAATATTCAATGACCTGTTTATTACATTGTCATCAATCATATATTACTAAAAGTACATTTATTTATTTAATACGAACATTTTAATGCAACGTCACATGACAGGCGTTATGCAAATGCGTAATAGCCGTGTAAACACAATCAATAACCACTAAATATGCAGTGAGTCTGTAAATCAGTAAAAATTTTAATAATTATTACAGCTAACAATTTAGTTTTTTTCAACATTACTGAATTTAATATTCAGTAATAATTACGGTAATTATCTCTGAGATTATTAAAATATAAGATTTTTAAATCTGTGTTAAACGATTGGAATTAAAAAAATATAATAAGCACTAATTTTTATCTCTCAAACATAATGGAAATTGAAAAACATTAAAGCCCATCTAGGTCTTTCTGGTATTAATCACTAACATATAGCACTGATATATCGCGATGGTTATATAGAAAGTAAGCAACGTAATAATTCTTCCTAATCCGGGTACAGACCCTACTCTTCTATGTACGTATGATTTGATATTTACGATCTGCTATCACCCAACTATATAGAATTAGAACATCTAAGGCGTTGTCAATATAATGTCTATCAAAGCTTAGGATCACAATATATAACAAACTAATTTACTTAACTTTTATATTTTTAAATCCTATTTTAGAATTAATAGACTCGCTTTAAAAATGTCATATTTTTAAAATGGTCTGTCTATTTTTTTATTTCTTCAAGTTTAATTTTGCCTCCATTTTATATTTTGATAAAATAAATAAATATAAAAGCTATTCAAAAACAATAATTCTAATTCAATGACTGCCAACTTAATCATTTCATTATTATATTGATATTTCCATAGATAAGAAGATATATTTGCAGATATCGTTTGTGTATGACATAAAACTTTGGTCCTAGAAAAATTGCAGAGTACTTAAAACTAAGCTCATTGCTTCAAATTTTAAGGGTTAAAAGATAATAAATGAAAAATATTTATCAGATTAAATCATGATAGGATAAGAAAAGTTTAGTAGAAATAATTAATACTGTCAACTGATGAATCAATTAAGATTGTAAATAAATTTTAATTAATTAAACAATATATTATATGTATGTATGTATGTATGTATGTATTTCTGAATGCCTTAAAAACTGAAAATCTAAACTAATATGTATTTCAAGATATCTGAATAAAATAAACATATAATAATAAAAAGATACAAGAAATACATTACAAAACCCATATTGAATAATTTGAAGAAATATTTTTTAAACTGTAAAGCCCTAAAATATTTTTTTTTATTAAGTTGTTTATTGTATTTGGTAATACAATATAATCATAGGTATTGATAATATTGTATAATGTGTATCTCTGTATTTTTTTAAATCATAAAATGGGTCTTTGACAATATACTCTTTTTATCTTTATAATAAGAAATAGAAAAAAAATATTTGTTAATCCTAAATATATAACAAAAGCTAGGGCACAAACAATATTTTACCAAAATATTTTGAATAAGTTTGTATATATATATATATATATATATATGTACGTCGATGCAACTCTAAAAATGTTATTGCATAATACTGCTTGCTTTTCGTTAAAAATAAATCACGCAAATCGGTTATGAAATCTGTGCGATGTAGCAGGTTATTAAAAGTAAAATATTTCTATCAATAGTTATAATTTGTTTGCAACTCAAATCACCTTTTCTCATCTCACCTACACAATAATATTACATTTAATATAATATAGTAGTAATTTATAAAAGTAATTTATAAAAGTGAATCATTTATAAAATGAAAAGAAATTGACATTTAAAGAATATTTTAGCCCTACTGTCGTGTTAACTATATTTTGATAAGAAGTACGGTGTATCAAAAAATCTTTTTCCAAAAACCTATATGTATTTTTATAGTATTCTGTACCATTTTAACAATAATCTTTGATTTGCTAATCATTAAATTTTTTTATACTGAAAATAATTGAATAATAATAAACGATATTGAGATTATGTATAATATTAAAACTGACATAAATTTAAAAAACATATATTTTAAAATTACTTATTTTTAATCTATATGACATTAGTTTATATATTAAGTAAATAAACCTTTTAACTATCCTATAGCAATCAATCATTATGAAAATTAAACAAAATAATTGGCCTTTTAAAAATATATATAATATAAGTTCTTGATTTTTTTTCTCAAAAACCTAATGTATAGTTGTACATAATAAAGACAAATATTTCACTACCTAAGAAAATAAATATTTAAAAAAAAAAAGTTGCAACTATAGGTGTCTCTTTTCTATATAACCAACGACAATTTTAATTTGGGTAAATATATTTTAAAATACATACAATAATAGAAATGGAAATTTACAAATAAAATATTTATTAGAAAATAAATAATTTATGTGCTCTTTAAACATTTACATGTATGAAAAACATTATAAATTATTTATATTAAAATTAAAAACTAAACAATTATATTTATATTTATAAATTTTAAACGTGCATATTTATAAAAAAAAAAATTGTAATATATTATTTAGGTCACGCATCTAGTAAGCCGGTCAAGTTTTAGTAGTACGTAACCAATCGAGCTATGATATTGTAACCGGTCAAGTTAATAAATATATTTTAAATTATTAAAAAAATATTAAATACAATAAATTAAAAGTTTTTAATTAATGTAATTAATATTTTAAGAAACCTTACTAATAAAAAACAATAAAACCTAATTGTTAAATTAAAAATATAAATTTTTATTTTCACGCTGATGATTCAAACGCGAAGTTAAAAAAATATTTAAAACGTAATTTAAAACCATTTTTTATACTAAAAAAATAAAATACGGATTTCATTAAAATAAAAAATAAAATAATGTCGCTTGATATTAAAATTGAAAAGTTTTTCTTTTATATTATAACATAAAGAATAAAATATTATTTTTTAACAGAATTTATATAGCAATCAGACTAAGTAAAGCTTTAATCATGTCTTTGAAATTATTACAAAACGTAATGGATATAATACATAATATAATAATAAATATTAAAAATAAATAACTTACGCATTTGTGACCCCTATTTCACGTGATCTTGATTCCGTGAAAAGACCCGTAATCCATTTTTCTTCCAATGTCCTTCAAACGTCAACCGAATATTGCACTCACACACAATCAAGTGTAATAATTTTGAATCAATGAATCACATAATATAGTAAGTTTTTATATATTATATTCAAGTCTCCATCACAATTATATTCACGTTATATTATAAACCTTTTCGTTTGTTCAAACATTTGATAGATCCATGTCAGAAACACATTTAAATATTGATGTTTTATGCAAACATTGTTTGGGATTATATTTATGTAACACTTTTTTTACCCGGATATGGTTTGAGCGGTTTTTGATATGATTTTAACCAGTCGGTTATTTTAACCGTAAGTTAGCGGAAAATACACAGCGGTGGAGCAAACGCGTCTACCCTTAACTGAGCGCCGGGGGAAACTGCCGCAGACTCTATGCGCAGAGGCGGGGATGTACGAAGGAAAAACGTCCCTGTGTGTGATGTTCTGTTAAAATTTCTGCATAATGTTAAAGTAATATACACGATTTACTTGTAATGTAGATGATGTTGAAATAAAAACAATCTGCGTGTACAGAATCGGTAATGTAACCCTTAATTGGTGTAATATAACCCTACATTTTTGTAACGAGAGTAGAGCGCAGGGGTCCTAGGGACCCTGTCTCATTTTAACATTTTATAATATTGTATGATAGTATAAATAGACTATTGCTTTAGGACCTAATACTCAAAAACAATACATATTATTTGCCAAATATATATTAACAATCACATTTCACAATGAGCATTACACAGTCATCGCAATTGTAGTCAATATTTACTCAAACTAATATGATTAAATTTAGTCTGTTGTTATGTTGCTGTAGTATACAATATGTTTTTAAATTTAACTTAGCTTTTTCCTAATTGATCAATTGATTAAATATTGTATACATATATAAAGATATGCTATTATAGCGATTTAAAATTTGACAGAATTTTTTTTACAGTAAAGATACTAATAAATTTTACAAAAAAAATACATTACTTAGAAACATAATACAAAAATTTGGCTATTGTTAATAAGGTATAGTTTTAGTAACGAGATGATAAATAATATATTTTTTATTATTACTTTTACTGAAAAATATACGATAACTAAATATTTAGAAATTATTTATGTAATTAAAAGTAATGAAAGATTAAAAATAAAATATTCAATTACATATAAAACAATGTTAATAAACTGTAACTGTCTTTTAATTATTTTTTACGTATTAAATTATACTAGTAATTCTAGTGACAATGTACTTAGTAAAATAATGAAAAAAACAAATTAATTAGTGTGTATTTTTACAAATTAATTAAGTAATTTTTGTAGTTAAAGTATTTTATTTTTTTTAGTGCTTTTTATTTAATTAAAATATATAAAAAATAAAAAGCATTTTCGGACTACTTTATGAAATATCATGGTAACAGTTACTTTTTTATTGGACATATTTTTTATGTGGCGGCCAACATGTGTCACACGAACAAAATATAATGAAAAATGAATTGCAAAACAGACGACCTAAATATATTAACTAAATAACATTGAAAATTTATAGAGTCAACTTATATATCCAAACAACTTGTTAAAAACAGAACACACAGAAATTTCCTTTAAAAAGCAACTACATATGAACAGCAAAACGCTGTGTCTAAACCAATGCGTGATTTAAATTTCAAAGAAACCGTCGGTTTTTCAGTAAAAATTTAATAATATTTTCCTAGCAGTCAATTTTTGTAACAGACGAATAAGGGAGTTAAAAAATATAGGGGAAGCAGTGCTCAGTCACGTTCCGCTTGCCTCGAATACATTAACTGAAACCATTGATTATTTTTTTATTGATTTATCATCAATTTAAAGCATCTTCTTCAAAATAAGCACTGAACGTTGCCATAAGTCGCTTTTGACTTGCAAAAATACTTAAAGACATTACGTTAATATTTTTTTCTCTTAAAGTGCTACGAAAAGTGTATCTGAACTTAAGACCAACAAGGCTAGAGTCCAAAGAACTTCCAAAAAATTCCAGGAAATATTTAGAGGATTAAGTGGCTATTAGTTAAAAATGTAATTCAGCACTTCATGCGCGATTCAACGTCTGTTTCGATCGCGGGTTGAGTTTATGTTTCCGAATGATGAATAATCTCCTGCTTAGCAAACACATATGAGCGGTCCTTCCTGGAATAAGGACTACATGCTTACAATGAGCTAGCTAGTTGAATATATTTTATCCAAAAAATAACTCATAATCTCATCTCCCTTAAAGAGATCCTAAGTAACTTTCTTCTTTAGTTAATCTATCCTATTTAAAATATATAGTACTACTGCTAAACTATCATTACCAGAAACCCGATTGTGACAGATCGAGAATGGAGAGCACTTCGTTAGCACACATCTGATAAGTTTAAGCCTACAGGATGCTGAAGCTATTAGTTTATAATGAGCCTATGCTCGACCGTAAATAACATCTGTGCTTTTTTTAGATCAATATTGAGAAATTAGTGCAATAGGTTTAACTGCAAGGAAAACTATAATTATCGTTGTTATTGAAGTGTAGCTAAAGGTAAAGCTGACGAAGATCTGCATAAGTAAGTAAAGCCGTTTAAAATGGCTGAAGTATTAACTTTAAGAAACTTCTACGACAGTTACTACTTCATCATATTTATGGATGCGTATGTGACAATTGAGACGTAACTTGCTTTATACATTGTAAGCTTTTCACAAAAATAATAAGCACAAAAGCTAATTTATGGCAGCGGTTTCCAACCTTTTTGTTACTACGCCTCCCCAAAAAAAAAAAAAATTTTCCGCGCCTCCCTTACCTTTTATTTTTTTAATAGATTAAATAATATAGACACGTTTTAAATAATAAAAACTTTATTACATAAATAAACTGAAAACCACAATTAACAGAATAATAACAAGGTTTAGTTATAACATACACATACGTGTATATTTATTTTTATATATAAGTTTTTTTAAACAATTAAACCAACTACATCTATCGCATAAAAATTTAATGCGACGGTTTTTGTTGTTTATTAGCACAAAGCTTATCAAATCTTGGGGGCAATGTGGAGAGTGCCACTCGTATCTCTTTTTCGACTACTAACCTGTTGCGATATTTAGTTTTCATTGCAGCCAGTGCCGAAAAGCCCGTTTCGCATAAATACGACGTTACAAACGGTAGAAGCACTTGCATTGCTTTGCAATACAAAGATTCATACTCTCCTTTAAGATTCATCCAAAATTGAATTAAGGTTTCATTTTGAAACTTTTGTTTTAGTAGGCTATCGCATGATAATTCTATAAGTTTTTCCTTTTCAATGGTTGTCAGCTCAAATTTGTCGTTTTCATCGTCGATAAATGGATTCTGTACCCACAAAAACTTTGAGAAATCAAGATCTTTAAAATAATTTGCAAAATGCAGCACTAGACCATCCAAGTGTTCAATAAAAAGATTCTTGCTTGTTTCAATATTGGCTGTGGCCCAGAAATCTTTTGACAGTGAAAACATGTCCAACTCATTCTTTTGTAAATTTGACTTCCATAACTTCAACTTTTTAATGAAAGCTTTTACTTTGTCTTTTTGAACAAGTGGATGCATTTGTGATCCCTGCATTGATTTATTCAAACTGCTCAATTTTCCAAAAATTTCAACTAAATAGGCAAGTTTAACAAGCAAATTATCGTTCGTCCACAAATGTGCCTCTTCGTGGTGATTTTCTTCGAGAAAGGCTGTTATTTCTTCTTTGAGTTCAAATACCCTTTGAATCGCTTTTGCACGAGATAGCCAGCGAACTTCACAATAATACAGAAGTGAGGTATAATTAGCTTCCATATCTACACACAACTTTGCAAACAGCCTAGATCTCAAAGGACTGTTCTTAATGTAGTTTATAATTTTTATAATTTTTGTAAAAATGTTGTTAAGTTCCTCGCTCATATTTTTTGACACTAGAGCTGCTCTGTGAAGCATACAGTGCGTCCAGATAGCATGTGGTGCTTTCTTTTTAACTAATGCTTGAAGACCTGCTTTGTGTCCGGACATTGAGTGAGCTCCGTCAGTACACAGTCCAATACAATTACTCCACGTTATGTCGTTTTCTTTAAAAAAAACTGTCCATTATATTAAAAATTTCAATGGATGTGGTCTTTCCAGGAATGGGTTTGCAAAATAATATATCTTCTAATATATTATTTTCCACAACATATCGAACATATGCAATTAAATGGGCATCTTTAGCTATATCAGTTGCCTCATCTACTTGTATGGCGAATTTCGAAGTACGCAGCCGAGAAACTAATTGATCGCAAATATCTTCAGATATATCATTGATTCTTCTTCCTACTGTATTATCAGCAAGCGGAATTTGTTGCAACTGTTTTGCATATGATTCGCCGAACATTATTCGAACCATATCAATAGCTGCTGGTAAAATTAGAGTTTCTCCTATTGTATGTGGTTTCTTACATTTTGCGATTCGGTAAGAGACATGGTACGAAGCCAATAATGCATTTGGTGATACAGAAAGAATATTTTTAAACGTTTGCTTTTGATTATTAAGCTCATCCAATTTTCTTTCAAAATATTCTATGGACTCATCAACGTATTCAGAATGTAGAGTTTCATGGTGCCGTTTTAATTTGACTGGTCTCATACTATCTGAAGCCAAAACTTTCGAACACAACAAACACATTGGTTTTTCCAAGCCATCTATAATGACACTAGTGAATCCTAATGATAAATAGGATGAACTGTATTGTCTTTTCTTGGGAGCTTTACTTCCTTGTACTTTTTTGATTTTATTCCCACTAGTATCAGCATCAGTATCTTCATTATTGTTGACTTTTCTCTTGTAACCACTCAAAAATTTATCCATTCGTCTAAAAAATATTTTATTGATATAAATTAAAATCAATGATAGTTTAAATAAAAAAAAATGAAGTTTAAAATATACTAACGATTATTTTCAAGAAGAAATCACGTCAGAAACAATTAAAAAAAACAATATCACGCCCGCCGACACGCTTCAGTTGACACGAGTGACATTTAAATTTGAGGTTATTGTTTTATGCAACTAGCGGTCGTTTTGTGTATTACCGAAACAGAGCGTTTGCAAACGCGCCATTTTTAAATTTCTCCGCTCCAGATAATTTTTTTAATAGGAATTAAATACATGTAAATGTAAAAAAATGAACATTCATGCACTGAATTTTCACTGTTACGTTAATATATGAAGTTTTATTCATTTGTAGATATTATGGTATAGAAAATAATTCATTAAAAAATGTTGGCGCCTCCCCTGGCAATAGTCCGCGCCTCCCCTGGGAGGCGCGCCTCCCAGGTTGGAAACCGCTGATTTATGGTATCGCGGAATCTATGATGACCATTTTTTGTTTCTATAAATAATAAACCTTGTTCATTCATGCGTAAGCTTATTAAGGGATAATAAGTCAGCAGCGTAAAATAACTACCATAGTTTTGTAAACAATAATTTGAGTCAATTGCCTAGACTAGGTCTTTGACTGGTTCCAACCCTCCTTGATATTCAGCGTCTTTAGAGCACCCGCAGGGAGCAATACTTAACAAAGAGCCGCCGCCAGGGCACCACCCTTAATCAGTCACCCCCTCTTTTCTTCCCAAAAGCTGCAACTCTTAAAAGGGTCCTCAGACACGCCAGGAAAACTAGGCTAAAACTGATCAAAGGGCCAAAACCATTATAGCCCCCCCAGACTCAACGTGACCAGAGAACTTGCGCCCCTCAGTGGCAGCACCATTGCGCTTAATTTTTTCAGATGTATTATTTAAAATTAAATTAATAAATTAATGTTTATAACGAATTTAATGGCATTTTATTAGGTACCAAACACAATATAACTAAATTTGCTACTTTAGCGATTTCTAACGCTTTTTTATTTCTTTTCGCAAGGATTGGACCTTTTAATTATAGACCCTAAAAATAATTCAATTTTAAATCTAGAAAATTAAATAAATTATAAATCAGTTTTTTTGTATTTGCGAATCGAGCGTGGCTCGAACCCACGGCCTCTAGATTACTAGTTTAGTCTTTACGGACAAAGCTATTTCAATATATTTTATGGTAATATTTTGATAAAATTTCTCGAGTAGCAACGTAGCATTGTGCTGTAATTATTAGAATTGGAAATCAACTACTATAAAGTTGTGCAATGTATAGAATAGTGGCCAAACCCTTAATGGTATTATAAAGGTGTAAGGTGTATGTAATTGATGTCATGATGTGAAAGTCATTAGATTAATGACCATCCTATAAAACTCGGTAATTAGATTAAACGAAGTTTAACACAATGAAAGGTAGTTTCATAATATTATAATTTTACAAAAAAACATGTATAGAATTGCCTCCTATAGATCAAAAAGTCTTACCATAAAAATTACTAATAAAAAATCAAACTTAATCTTAATCTTAAAAGGAACTTAATCTATTAACAAATCATAAATTTTGATTAAGAAATATACCCTCCGCAATAGACCAAGTGCTAGGGTTAGCAAAATATATCATTGAAGACAAGCTTTTGATAAAGTGTGGGAATCTAGACTGTTCTAAAAAATTAAGAAATTGCTTTCACACAACATCTGCTTTTTAACCCAATTCTACCTTAAAGATGGACTTTTTCAAATTAAAATTAGAAAAGTAAACACAAAACTTTACCAAATATCATCAGGTGTGCCTTAGGACAGCGTTCTTTGACCAATACTGTATTTGTCATACTCGATAGATCTCTCTCATACTAACTCAACAATAAATGCTGCATCTGCAACGTCACTACAATTACTGAAGAAGAGACTGCAAGATTATTACTCAAAAGTCCAAATTTGGTTCTTTAAATGACCGCTTAATCAATCTACGTTACATTTACTCTGAACGAAGATATTTGTCCTTCGGTATCTCTTAACGGGAAATAGATACCAAATATCTTTAAATTCATCTTGACAAAAAACTGATTTGGAAAATATTTTGAGCAAAATAAAACATCTAGGACTATACTAGTTTACAGAAACAAATTCAGGCTTATCATTGAAAAGCGAAATGATAATATAAAACTCTATAATAAAACAGGCGTGGTCTTGGGGAGTTCTGATCTCCATATCAAAATTAATAAGAAATTCCTTAGGTTGATAATCGGTGCTCCTTATTTTCCGCTCGAAAGAAATAATAATGCAACTTCAATAATATTAAGCACAACGGTGATCCGTTCATTGGCTGGCAAAAGCTGGGTGCCCGCCCATTAGGGTTGGACTTGTAGGATCCTAGTACTGCTAACGGCAGTGGCGCACGCAATAGATAACACGTAGCTATACTTCTGCTCCTTATTTTGTGCCTTAAATTATATATTAAAAAACTGCAACTGTGTCAGTGTAGAATAAACTGTAAATTTAAAATCACTTTAATATACTAGCAAATAATCTGCTACAATACAATGTTATAACTAAACGTATGCATAAAATATTTTAAACTAATAAATAGATTCAATAAACATAAGCAAAATTATGACCACTAATAAAAATACTACTAACTTACATGTAACGAATTTTACTTTATTAAACATACTATAATTGTATGTTAATTATTTGAAGACTTCCTACATGTATTTTTATTCACAAGCCTAGTTGCTGAGAAGAAATAATATGATACATATATGATAAGAATCGGTTATTGTCAAAGTAGACAAATTGAAACACAAGCGAATGCTATATATAGATTTTTAAAAGGTGATTATTTGAAATTGTATTTTTTAAGCACTTATTAAATTTTAATTAATTTTATTGTGGTGACTGTTAGCCAATCAAGATATCTTTTTATCATATTATATATATATAGCTTTTTATTATTTTTTTAAACCACTCGTAAATTGTGCTAACCACGCGTTTCTGAGTGCTTTCAAAAATAATCCCCTTCCTTTCGACATTGCTACATCCAAAACTCATTCAAGGAATATTTCTGTTATGCTAAATTTACAATGTCTTAATTGCATCTAATTATGATATTAAAAACCGTTCTTAAATTTAAAAACGGATTTTATAATTTTGCAAAGTGGTTTTAAACCTGCTTCTAAACATGCCATAATGTAAGGTATTCTTAATATTGCTTTTAATAAAATAAAACACACAGGCAAGTTCCAAAGCTTACTAACGCAGTGTCATGTGGTTAGTAATGCAAAATATACGGTACGCAATGTACTTTGTGCACATACATACATACATACATACATACAACATTCGTTTGTTATTTTTTTCTCATTTCATCTCGCTGTTCATTCGCAAATGGAATTTTATATTCAATTTGGACTTATAAAATATATCACATAACTTAGATGAGCCTTATTTGAATACATACACATATTTTTACATAATACGCGGCTCGGGCCCGCGCGAAAGGAACGAATGAGTCATTTTCAACGCAAAGTTCCAAATTGATTTACGTACATGCGTATGCATAAGGATATAAGGATACATCAAGAATGGAACAAAGAAATGGTATAAGGAATTTCAATACGGCTTATGAGGAATTTCAACACATTAGGATTTTATTTCAACTGAAGATTTATCGCGAAGAATTAATTTAAATTTTCGATTAAACGATTCTACATATAGATTAGGTGAGCATTAAAACTTTTAAATTAGAATGCTATCTGAGAAATAAAATTAATTGACTTGATCTGCGATCGCGAAAAACACCATTAGTGAGGTGTTATGCATGTTAATGGCTTTTCAACCGTTTCCTAGCATCAATTTTACTTGGAGCAATAAAATCACATTTAAGATATTCCATAATATTAATCACTGGGAATAACATACATATGTAACGATTGAATTATAAATTTTTGTAAATAAACTCATAAGTGTCTGGAAAATTACACTAAAACATTTATTTGTTGATTGAAATTGACCCACAGATTTTTACTGTGATTTTTAAGCTCTCTTTCGCTCTATGTTTTTTTACTTATATTAATTCATAAAACTATGAATTTAATAGTTTTCAGACAATACTATTTGATATACCCTTACATTAAACATTTGCATGTATTTAATAAGACATACTATATATTCTGTATAAACTTATCCGTATATAAAACATATACTACACTCAAAATGTAATCTCATGCTTAAAATCACTCTCGGAAGTTTCTAATAAAGTTTAGCGTAGCAAATTCTGGTAAAGTCTTGTACCAATGTCGGTTAACACAAGTTACGATCGGTCGAATGAAAAATTAGTTTAGATGTTGGTCACAGACAACTCAATTAGGCGTCACGCTACACTTTTGTAAGTTACTATAGAAAAAATGTATATACCCCAATCTATTTTTATTTTAATTCTGTATATTTTAGCACATATCTGTTGATTTAATATATTTTTAGATTAAGGTATATATTTAAATCAATAGTATTTTTTACACGATTTGCAAATTGCTCTGTAGAAATATAAAAACACTTGAGTGACCTTTGGGTTTTATTTTTATTTTAGTCCTTTGATGTAGCAAAGCAAAACCGCACGTTCGACAGGTTCGATTGTTACTTTGTTAGAATTTTGTAAATACAATAACTAACCTCAGTTATTACTTGTAATAGTTAAATGTCAAAAACATATAGGGCTTCATGTCCTTTGACACAGGTCGGGGTATCCAGCTGCGAGAAAAGTTTTATTGGCGATGTGTGTTTGAATTGTGAATGAATCGGCATAAAGGATAGGCTGAAGGTGAAAGGATAATAAATCCGCATGACTTTTTCAATACACTTTTGCACACACGCGCTTTCTCTGACTGCGTGAGAATATTTTTATTTATTCTAAAGTGTTTGCACTAAGGGTAGATCGAGAGAGAGAAAAAAGATCACGCGTGTCATTTGTGGATCGAGAGCTTTTGCTCTTAAAAGTTTGATTGTGCGACTTCAATGAATGGTATTTATAAATAATAATATTTATTTAATATGTAATATATTTGTCAATTTGATAAAAGTTGAATAGAAAGACCGGGTTTTGTAGAATTAAATACTTGAATAATCAATATTTCAATACGGACATTGAATGAGCTGAATAGAGATTGGGTCAGTAAGATTAAAATGTTTACCTGAATAAAATACGTATGTATCGTAATCCACCTATTAAAGAAGTTTAAACCCAAACATTTGAGCAATAAAAAAATGGCGATAATATAAATAGGTACGTATTACATTTAATATTTTGCATAAGCACATTAATATGTATCTAAGAATATCTTTCAAAGGAAAATGACATAATGGAAAGGCTTGTTTGTAGTCATTATATACAATACAAAGATAAATATTATATCTTGTACTATACGTGAAATGATTACCAAAATACGTTTTAGGAAATAAGGCAAATTAAATCTATATATTGTGGGTTACTAATAACTGACTAATTTGTCGTTAATTTAATAACAATACATAAACAATGCTTGTGTTTATTTTTATATTAAGTATTACATTAATAGGTTTAATTAATTTTTAATATATTTTATTACCAATTTCATTCTAAGAATTAAAATCAAACGTTAACTCATTTTCAGCTCAATGAACCGAACAAAGAGGAGAGTAAATTTTTAGCATGAAATTTAAGCATTCGTTATGAAATTTTTGAAGCTGTATTTATAGAAGTCAAACAACGAATTCCTCTTTTAAATTAAATGTCTTTCTTCTAACCTATTTTTGTATTTTAATATATAAAAAAAATAAACATGTATTTAAAAATTAGTCTTTATTGCAATTTTATTTTATTTTAAGGAACGTTAATTTTTTTTTAAATGCAGAAACATATAGATAAAAGTTTTTAATGTATAACACTCATAGTAAAAAAATAGCCAAAACCTAATTAATATAAATATGAATCATGCGATAGTTAAAATTTTAATGTTAAAAATGATCGTAGAGAGTTCAGCTTTGAAAATGTACTCAACATTGTACGAAAATTGTACGAAAAATCAGTAACATAATAAAAACTAATGTTTAAATGATAAATATACAGAAGTGTAATAATATATGGTCACAGCACTTTGGTGTGTCAAATGAATGCCAAGAAAGTATATATTTTAATATTTATTTCATTACTGCTTACCTCAAACTAAATTTTATTAAAAAAAAAGTGTTAAAATAGTGTAACAAATATGAAAAATCGCAGAAATTTATGTCGTTGAATTATTAACAGTGCATTAGTGAGCGACCGGCCGGTAGGTTGCTCGGGGCAGAGTTTGTGCGCGCGCATTATTATTTTTTAAAGCTCTTGAATTATTGATGGAATATTAGAGACGCGTATCGCAGTCATCTTTATTGGGCAGTTACCGTATTCTGGCAAGTTCCATAAAATCGACATCGTTTTATGAATACAGATTAAATAGCCGCTTTATTTATAAATGAAATTGTGTGTTTTTGGTGGGTCATACCATGAGGTGATTATTTAAACGCTTTGTGACGACGTAATATGAGAAAGACTAATATCGTATAAGATATAATATTTTGTAACTATGCTATAAAGCAGAAAAAATATATTAAAAGCTTGCATACTAAAGCGTAGATAGTAAGCGAGTAAAACGGTTGATGTGAAATACGTTTTACAATGAACGTTTTTGTGTTTTTATATGCGTTAAGAACTAATAAGTTATACTAGTATGGGATAAGTTATTAAAAACATACCAAGTAAGTAATACAAATAAAAAAAACTAAGGCTTTTAAATTGCTTGTAAAATTATAGTATCCATAGACTAGTTTAATTAAAAATTTATTGGGTTTTCTTATAAGAATATTGTAAATTAATAATTGGTATTATATTCTTAGTTGATATTTGGTTATTTTTTAAGTTCTTTACAATGTTTTCACAATTCACTTGATAGAAATATTGATAATTGCGTCAAAAATATATTTAATAGTTCTCAAACAAATACAATTTAACAAATAAAAATTGTAATTTTGCCTTGTCATTGTCATGATTTAATATGATTATGACAAAGACATTTTTTTAAATGTCAGTAAGTGTGATAAATATGTAATTTTATGTAATATTTTAATCACATTGTTCTTTACTGTTTTGAAGTATAAAAAAAAAATACTGCGGATATTAGAGAATTTTTACGATAATACACATAAGTCACCTAACACCTAAGCTCACAATTAATAAAGCACCAAATTTTTATCAGAGCTAAGACACCATAAATTTCCGGACTTTAGAATTTAGAGCTTATCATCCTCAATCATAAATTTTTTTAGACAAGGCGGCATTTTCAAATCACCGAGATAACTCTTAGTGGTTTGAAAATGACACCTCAAGTTAACACTTGAGTCAAAATATAATCCAATATTTATACTTTAATAAGCCATATATTAAAAGCTCTAAGTTAATGTATGTATAATAAGTGTAAATAAATTTATAAAATATATTTTATATACTAATTAAGTGAATTAATCTGTTTTGTTTTATTACTGACATTAAACGTGACATTAAATCAGTAGAAGGATGATATGTAAAAACCTTGGACACTTTACTATGTTTATATTTTATTGTCTAAATGTACCAATGTGAATTCTGTCACTCTTAATATACGATTTGTCAGTGCAAAGGGTTTAAAATATTTACTCACATTCAGAGAGGTTGCAAAATTATTTTATATTTCGTGTGTGGGCGGATTGTGTTCAAAGGATGAAAAAATATTTTTGTATGATCAGGGTCAGGGTTTTAGATTAAGATATAATATCTGTACTGCTTAACTCTCAATCAAAAGCTAGTTTATTTTTAATGGCAAATAAAATATTAAATTGTAAATGTGTTTTTAGTTTATATTAACATTGTTTAATATTATATAGATTAATTTACACGATACTCCTGTGTGACCATCTGATTGCTTTCCAATAGCTATTATATTTATATATTATTTGAAATGCTATTTTTTGAGTTGATTAAAGAAGTAGAGATATCCAATTTTTTTTACAAAAATCTAGCGCATGAACTAATAATAGTAAAAATTTCAAAAATTTACATTACTTTTATATATGAGTCTGACGAAAAGCAGAACAATTAATCAAATGCAACTAACTTATCGACTAACAGTTTTGTTATCTTAATGGTTGATTGTTTATACCAGTAGCGAAGTATAGAAAGCTAGTGACCATATATCGATTTTTGCAATGTATAAATGGTTAATTCTCTATAAATATTGCCAATTTCATTGAAAATAACATAGAAAAAACTAGTGGAGAAAAGTATGATCTGCAAAACATTAAGTTTAAAAATAAATATAAAAGATACTTTATAAGAGATTTAATCGATCGCAGAACCTGCAGATATCCGACCCTTTCCGACCTGACCTATCTAGAACAGAGCACTATAAAATATTTTTTTAAATTGTTTATAGCACTTGATATAAAAAATGGTAACTAACCTAAAAAAAAACGTTTTTATGTAAATAAAAATAAATTATAATATCCGATTTTTTATTATGCAATTAAATTGATTTCTTGCCTTTGCAAGGAATTTTTAGTATGGAATATAAATTTAAAAAATCAATAGTTTACTACATATACATTTTTGTATATCTGCTACTGAAAAAAACTAATATTTTTTACGCTTTAGGCATTCCGGCGAAGCAATCGTAAATAGCATTACAGCACCGCGAGCTTTCGCGCGTAGCTTTTTGTTTTCGTAGGTTTTATAGTGTTGCGCCGTGCCGCACCATAATATAACCCGGTTACAAAACGCGGCAGCAAACTGTTGCGGAACAAATCCCCCACCAAGAGCTAACGTCTGGGGGGTTGGAGTAGCCCAAGCACCCACCCTGTGACCCTCCGAAGGGTTGTTTCACGCGCCGCGATGTCACGGGTACGGCTCGAAAGCGTACACGCATTATAATGGCAAGCTCACACGAATCTAGAGTTTGAGTCGTGAGGACACAACTTTTTTAAGATTAATATTTTTTATTTGAAATAGTCTTGTATTCTCTGATTTTATGTATGTCTATTGTTCTAAATAATTTGTTGTTTGTGTCCTTTTAAAATGATTAAACATAAAAAATGAAAAATGTATTGCAAGTAGCAACAGCTTGGTGAAAGATCGATATGCTTGTTGTGAGAGCCTTGTAAAACATTTTACTGCTGACTATTTGCCAATACAGCTTATGCGTAATGTAACTTTTCGAGAATTTATCGAGAAAAACTAAAACTGGTAATATTTTATTTTTTGTGAAATTTTAATGTTTTACAAAAAATACTTTACAACCGCTGCGCTTTTAAGGATTATTAGTAATATTAATTTTCTAAACTCACAGCTGCATTTATTGCATAGTATAACAAGGGACAGATATTTCTGGTTAACACCCTAAAATTATAGCTTGATAATGATAGTTTTTTGTTTCGACTTATATGAACTTTTGCTGGCCAAAAAAAAATAAGAATGCAATGATCAATGAGTTGATTATTGAAAAAATATTAAAAATCATTTTCAATACAACACACTAAACATGATTTAATAAAATAATAATCAAAATAGATAAAAATTAATAGGGTAGCTATTTTCAGAAAAAAATATACAAAGAAAAGATATGTAACAAATTTTTAATTCTATGAACTGGTTATAAAAATAGAGTAATAAAAAATAAAAAAATAATAATGTGTAACAAATTTAACACGCCATTTAATTACGGGTTGTGAATGATAATTTTATTTTGGCAAGGATTCGTTTGCTGGCTAAATAAAACGATAATTAATGTTTTCATGTAAATGTTATAGGTCATACGATAAAATGTCCTTTTTTGCGAAATATGGAGGGAAATATCGTGGGATAAAAAAGTCTGTTGTTAATTTAATATGCATTAAATATTTGAGTCAGAATTATATTATTATCTCACAATATTTGTTTTTTGATAAATTATTAATTTTATAATCATGTACTTGTATGATTTAATAATATATGTTTTACAATGTTTCGAGTATACATATATTTTATTTATTAACTATAATATGTTGTAAGTGAATAAGTTAACATATTTATTTTTTCATGTCTAAGTATCTCAAGAGTTTCATAATTTTTTTTTAATAATTTCCTATTTCTTAAAAGATGACAAATACCAAGAAACACTTTAAATTTTAATATTTTATTGAATTGAAGCTAATAACTAACATAAAAATATAAATCAGTAATATTTATAGTGTATGTAAAATTGTTTATATTGTTGATATGAACATATTAAAAAAAATCTATATATAGCGCTATTTAGATTGGCTATAATTCTTTTTATTTATATTTATAATATTACTTTATATCAATACATGCTCACAAAAAATAAAAAAAATATCAGTACATACAAAAAATAATACAAAATAAACTTTGTAAGTACGTTAATAATATTTATAATACTTTTATTTAGTTACCAAACAATAAAATAGAGCATTAAGGGCTTTGATATGAGAATGATAATAGCGGAAGTTTTTTTTTAAATATTCCTAAGTTTTTTGCTAATACAAGAAATATTTATAAATTAAGTTAATATGGTTATTTTTGCTAAATAATACAAGTCATTATTAAAATATGCTAGCCTTCCTTAAAATTGAATTTTTTAGTCATTTTTATTGAAACTAATGCATCAGAAAGCTATCTTTATATACTTTTATAAAAATAATTAAAATTAATATATAAAATATTAAAAAGCGACTAATGCCATGTCAATACAGATAACACTAAAGCAGTTGTATTTTATTGTGAAAATAAATGAAAGTCTAGATTAGTACAGTTTTATAAATCGAATAACAAATTTATTTTTATTAAGCAAAACTTCAAACTATCAAAAATGTCACATTTTGTTAATTCTGTTTTGCTATTGTTACTTTGTTTTATTTGCTAAGCGTACCTACAGTTTTTGTAACTGTAGTGCTAATTTAAGTGTAATTTTTTTTATTAAAGAACGCTTTCTTAGCTATATAATACTTTATAAATCGCGTAGCTATATACCCTTTGTTTTCTCGATCAATGAACTCTATTTTTCTATGAAATGACATATTTTACTGTATCTGAATATTTTCATCTCCATTTGCAATTTACAAATGCAAGGTAAAGGTCGCATTGATCCCTTTTCAAGCTAAAAAATGCAATATTGTGTGACACTACAACATAAAAGGAGCGACGTTTCCACGAAACAAACAGTCAGGGCACAAATAACATGTGAAGCTATCACATAAAATGATGGCGTTGTACATAAAAATATTCAGCATTGCTATTTATTTTTTACAAAAACCTTACGAATTACTGTCTTTTACATACAAGGTTTATTTTGAACTGACTATATGTAAAGAAAAATCATACCTGATATTACCATTATTGTTATCATTTTGCTTTATATAAAAATATGCAAAAAAAAAATTACGTTTATGAATGCAAATAAAAAAATATATTTATCAATAAAAGAGTAAAAAAACGTTGATTTTTTAAGCTATGCATAATTTTCACAATATATGATCTTAAATTACGAAAAAAAATCAAACAACATATTTAGAAAATTAAGATAATTTTAATTGGACGTTACATTGTTCCTTAATACGGATATTGGTCTTTTAAACAGTAATAATTTATGTAAGTTCAGGGTGCATTAGAAAAAATGTGATTAATAAAATCTATAATCTCGTGTTTAATGTTATCAATATCAAACTAATTTTTAACAATAAGCCTATATACCTGTGCACAATATGTGCTTATTTTATAAACATAATACAAGATTAATGATTGAATAAATACCACTCAACGGTTAATTTGCCACACTTAGAAATATAATTATTTTTTTAAAAATTTCAATAATTTCTCAAGTCAAGCATTTGTTATTTCTTAAAGTTGCTCGTTGCTTTACCCACTTTATACTAGATCAAAGAGTGATAACATTTTTATCATTTTTCATATGCAGAAACGTCAAATTGCTAAGTATTAATTCTCTCAGAAGTGAAAATTGAACAAATAGTTCTTGCTGTTAATCAAAACTATGACTATTTTTAAGAATACTTTTATTTAACTACCTAATATTATTTCTAGGAATTATTATTATATTTTTTTAATTGTTTACTAAGGTTGTGAAAAATTCCTATGCATTACAAATATTTCCATATTATACAATTAAGCGCCACTGCTAAAATATTATTTTACCAAATTAAAACATATGCCTTTAAAAAGAGTTATATATTTATTAGCACACAACTGCATATTTTAAACATAGTGTAACAAGTAAACAATAACATATATCAATAAAACCAAGATTCAGGATTTAAAATCTTTTTTCATCGGCTAGTAAAAATGTGAATGTGTAATTAAATAAAAACGCATATTATGCTATGACCTAAGTATGATTTTATATATACGTATAAACCGCTTTAAATTAATTTAATCAAACATTACTGCAAGGTTGGCGCAAGTACATATAATATTCGGTTCACAAATAGTGAACCTCTACAAAAGGTCGATCGGCGAGTGCTTTATTTTCTGCCAACCGACCCACCCAGATGCTGCATATAAACAGATTAATTGAGTTGACCACATCTATTATAGTGTAGTAGAGCGAGGGACCCCTCATAAGTTTAAGACTCAAGCCCTTGAGGGCTGGCTGTCTGAGGTACGGTGCGAGGCACTACTTATTACGAATAAAGCATAGCAGAGTAATGCAAGCAGGTCCAAAGTCGGCCCTGAGGAAAATCGAATGACAAGGCTGCGACTGAGGCAACATATACATCCCTCGAAGATCAGGGGGGTGGTGTTGTGACAAGGATGATACGCAATGCAGTCCAGAAAACGAGAGCACGTCTCCCCGTGCGCTCGAGAGAAATACTAATGAGACTCCGATAAGATATGTAATACTATGGATATGGATGGTTTATAAATTAGGTAAAACGTTATTTTTGTGCAACTGAGAACTTGTATATTTGAGCAGCTTATGATAAAAATACGTATCAAAGAGAACACAAATAACTTAAATTCACAAGCAACTCATATTGTAGAAAAATTATTATTTAAATTATTGAAACGCTAGCTAAGCCCATTGGTACGGAATGCGACATGATACGATGTTATAAGAGTAATGCTTCAATGACTCTTTACAAAATTAAACAATTATGCGTGTCACTGATTAATCTTGTATTTGTAAATGTTTTGAAGAGAGTATTTAATAAAATTTTGTGACATCCAGGATTCCAGGTTCAGAATTTATCGTGGATGATTTGATGTGGGTTTGAGTTTTTTTTCAGTTTTATTATTAAATTTATTTTATAATCTAGCATAAAATATTTTCTATCGCCACGGGTTAGCTGCGACTCGGGTTAATATCAATATTACCTTGCTCCTGACAGATTGTATAATACGAAATGCTATAGGTGTATGATAATGTCAGTTTTAACAAGGATACTTCTATTTATAACGTAAGGTTAACTATAAATGTTAAGAAACATGAAGACGTCATCTCGTCTTAAAATAACTAAGTAGCGTTCATCGTCATTACATACACCTCTAAATAGCAATATATTGCATCCACCAATACTTTTCCGGAAATATATCAATAATATATGATAACATGCTTTGCAACAATATATATGAAGCAGTGAGTGCGAATTACCGGTTAAGTTTTATTTTTACTGGTATATCAGTGAAATTATATTATAATACATTTTAACCAGTAGATATGAATTTCTACAACCGAAAATATTTTTTTTTGATATGCACTATTAAAAGTATATGCTACTTTAAATGTCTATTAAATCTGATTTGAGAGTTATGTTTAAATTTAAACTTAGCCCAAACGAATTACCAAAACCCAACTTGATATAATGAAAGTTTTGTAACTAACTAAATTTTTTTAACTTTCATTAGATTAGTTCGTTTAGGTAGGATTTGGTTTAAGATTAATTCATTTAAATTATTGTCGCTTTTTGTCTAACGACGTGACGAAATAATTCTGCGAATCTCTGATTATGTGAATATATGCGTATACAGTTTTATGGATACTGATTAATTATATTTAAACTATCTAATTAAAATTAAACTTTACGGCTAAAATACATTCACTGTAACATATGTATTTATAATAAGTGAAACTACATTTTCGAGAAAAGAATATAACAAATATCTAACGTTTTTGATGCGTCAGCTAATTTTATGATTTTTTTACGATCAAATACACACATAGTAATTTTATACTTTTACACATTTAAAATTCCTTAAATATAACAGCGATACTTAATCTTGAATTTACCTTAAAAACCAATTAATACAAACAACATAGAAATTTTAAATGATTGTAAGAGTTTAAAAAATTAATTTCCTATAATATTTCAGAGAAACGCTAACGTTTTTCTGTTATAAGGGCATTGAAAGCGTAACCCTCATACCGTAAAAGGGTTAATAGAATATCTGGATTCGTATCACGTATATGAAAATATGCATGATCTTAAATATAACAAATTGCACGTAAAAGCATAAAATAAAAGTTGATATATGTTTTATATGGAACCCAAACACCCTTTGGATTATTTTTACTATTTCTAAAATAATAAAACATGTTAATAAATTAATCATTTACTATGCTATTTACTTTTTGTGTTTTTGCCATTTTCACACACGACTAGAGAAATTCTGGTTTGTTTTATCCTTGGATTTTTTAATAAATATAATAACGTAGGACACAGTGGCGACATTAGTCATAAATTACTTTATTTTTTTTCACATAAAACAAGAGGCGGTAGAATTAAACCGTGGAAGACAACGAGGAAGCTAGTAATAACGGTTCGATTCTGTGATTTATGACATCGGTAAATCATCACAAGAAAATTGAATAGTAATCTAAAAGAAAATTTGCAATTTTCAGACGGAAAATTGCGTGTGGGTTCGCGTAATGTGTACCTACATCCATTACAGAAAGATTAAAACGCTTATATCCATAATTAATCATTTTGGATTACAAGTTTGCATCTCAAAATCTTAATTAGAGATTTAGAAATATGATAAGATTTAAATTAGATATTTTAAAGCACTTCTTTGAGCTATACTATTTTACTTAAATATTACCATAATAATTGTCAAATTTTATATCGATTTTAGTAATTTAATAAGTTTTATTAAAGAAGACATTATAATAAAAAAACATATATTTAAGTATTATTTCATAATAAAAAAATAGTTAGAGCCTTCGCGCGTACCCTATATTGTATTATAGATATAAAAGGTAAGGTATTTAGGTCAGGTCAGAGTCACGAAGGACTTGTTAATCTATCTAGATAATGTACCATTAAACTGTCAAGATATAAATGTTATGAACTGAATGTGTGTTTATGAGAATATAAAATATGTTTTTTTGTCAAGTAGTAAATTCACACTGTGAATATTTTTATTTCGTATACCAGTGTTTGTTCAATAAAACAGAATACCCAATATAAATATATTTGTGTGATACACATAAACCGCAAAAGCTCACGATTTATAGGATCATTGAGCAAATCTTAAAGGGATTTTATTAGGCTGTCAGTTTTTTTGCGATTTGCTAAATGTGAGGTAAGAAAATTTAAAAAAAATAGGTGTATCTAATACTTTTGTATATTTCCATTTCTCGCTTAGCTTATAAATTTATCTAATTATCTCTTATTATCTGATAATTAAAAATATTTATTTATATAACAATTTTCTCAAATACAAATTTAATAATATTTCAGGTTAGTATTTGAGATATGAGTTTGATACTTTCATATCAACTAATAGAAGGAATGAACTCACTCAATCCAATAAATCTGAAGTTTTGAGTTATGCGTTTGTAAATTGTACAGTTATTTTTACATAATGAATATAAGCATAATTTATAAGTAGGCAAGAAATTAACCTGAATTACAGTTTATTGACCTATTGATTATTTTTTCTAAAAAAACCGCTAAAACCTTGATCAAATGACTTACATAGCATAGTATACAGACAAAACTAATACAATCAGGAGTAAACTGGACAAACTATCATTAAAATAAAACTATTTTAAGAGCAATACAGAAAGTTGTATTCTTTAAATCTTTTTAATATTGTACAATTTTCTATTTCGTACATATTTATAAAAATATATTAGAAAGCTGCGGTTTTTACGATTAAGTGGTCGTTCATGTGACTTTATAAAATTATTCAATATGTTCAAAATTCGGGAAATATTTTTTTATTACTGTTACAGAAATCTGTAGAACAGTAATGATTTAATTAAAAAAATCTTCAACTAGATGAATTAAGAATGAACACTAGAAAGGCGTTCTTCTGAAATTATTATCAATTCAAACAAAGGTTTTAGTTTGTATAAAAATTGCAAGAATTCTGCAACTTAATTGAGAACAATCAAAGACAGGTTCGATCGATTGAAAATAAGTATTTCTTAACATAATATTAAATTCACTGAAAAAGTCCACAATAAAAATAATCAAGTTTTTATTATTAAAAACCAAGGTTATACTTCCTGAAAATATTTTAATATATACGAGAAAAATATGCATGCACGTACGTATTCAGCTAAAAAATTATTAATTGCTTCTTGGTGCAAGCCTTTTAAAAATATAATAACATAGATTCTAGCTAAAAAGTTAACTGGTGATTTTTAATTAAACTGATGGAGAAATGCTTTCAGTCATTTTGAAATAAAATACTAAAGGCTTAGCTATTAAATATCTTTGTCAAGATTCATTGATTATTATGTGTCTGTTTTTAGGCAATATTAAAGTCCAAATTATTTTTTACTTAAAGCAGAGTTTCTTAACCAGGGGTGCGAGAGAAATTCCTAACTTTTAAATGCGTTATATAAAATTTAAAACTGTTTTTTGCAATGTAAATTTGACTCGACTAAACTATGTTACTCTTAAAGCCCACTATTACTTTCATATTTTTTATACGTGATTTCTAATATGATTTTATGGATTTTATGCTATGTAAAAAATCAGCTATTTTAATACAATTATGTTGCGTATGGATTCACTTGTACAACAGAAAATGATCGTATGCAACGATTACAATGCATTTTATGTTGCAAGATATTTTAAAACTAAATCTTAAACCGTCCTATAGCGGGACATAATCTTAACACATTGAACTCTTAGAAGGCACGATTTTATGTTGCAGTGGTTCAAAAGCCATTGTTAGAAGCTTCTTATCAAGTAGCATACATGTAGGCTAAGAAAAAAGCTTAGGAATTTGTAAAACCACGTGCATTACAAATCGCAAAAAATATATGAGGTACTGAAGCACAAAAAAAATCAACAGATTCCGATATTTGATCATGAATTCATAATCTCGGTGATAATATTTAGTATGTAGTAAAACATAGTAAAGCCATATTATTAAAACATGAAATACTAATTAATGTAGGGCTTAATTTGTTTTGATAATGCATAAATTTAATTTTTTTCATACATTAAGAACTGCAAGTTGCATTAATGTTGTATAATTATGAACTTGCAGAGCGTTTAAAACAACACTGAGCTAATGCAGTGCATTTAGTGAAGAATATCAATGGTTTTTAAATTGTGTGAGGAAATTATATGGTTCTCACTAGCCAAAACCGTGAATTAACCTTTGAAAAAAAGATGCAATAATTTGTTTAGCATTTTTAGCAGATATATTTAGCTACCAGAATGAATTAAAAACACAAATGCAATAATTTAGTATTCACATAAAACCAGCTAGTTATTAATTAAAAAAATAAAAATTTGCCACTTTCATTCATCAAACATTATCTAGCCTGATTAAATCGTTTTTAAAAAATACAGTTATACTTGATATTGCAATACATTAACAACAATTTAATAAATCATTTCATGCATATTTTATATGGGCATATATGTTTTTATTAGCAAGATTCGATCTATTTATATTCGATCTAAATTCGATTAACGATTCAATAAATATGATCATATTGAAGTACGAGCAAATGCAAACATTAAAATGTTATTGACTTATAACAATTTTGGTATACATAGTTAGAGACTTACCCATAGCTGAAGAAAGCAGCATTGCAGACACTTCTACCATTTGCCATCACCAACCTGTGTAAAATGGGATCTTCATTAGTTTTAAAAAGAAATGCAAGTGTTATTATGAATAGGTAAAAACAAACTAGATAATAAAAATTAGGATATTTATAAATAGATATAAGTTTCTCAATAAATAAATTAACTTAAACAAATGTAATTTTGTGAAGAAAAAAATAGACAAATATTTTTGGATTCAAGGTTATTAAATCCAATAACTCAAAAGGTTAGGAAATACTGATTAAAAGCATTATTACTCTTTGACAAAGGTCATGGGTATTTTAAACGCCGCCGAAATTAATTTTGTATTTTTTTATTTTTATACCTAAAATAAAATACAGCTCATGGATCAAAGAGTGATAGCTTCTTATAATCAGTATTTAAAAAAGAGAATAATAAATCATACAATTAAAATACTAATTACAAAAGGGGTATATACATTAAATAAGAGCGGCTTAGGGAAATTAAATATTATGGAATAAAATAAATATTATAGGGTAATCTAAAAATCAAAGTCAAGTAAAAAAATAAAAAAAGATTGCTAAAAAATATATTTACAAATAATTAATGATTCAGTGGGATGCAATTCATTATATCAAAAACTTATGAGCTAAAAAATGAAATTCAATGATTAAAAGATCTCTGAAAAAAAACATATCGATAAATGCACTTTGAAGGAATTCTTGAAACTATCACAACTTAATAAATTATTTTAATAAATAAATTAAACTTGAAAGTCAACAGCAAATTTACAATGAAGTTAATTGAACCTTTGCCAAATAAAGTATTTATGAACATTATACAAAATTATTAGGAAAATAATGGGAAAACTGATAACCTACTTCTTTTTAAAACTTTTACAATCAAAAATATATACGAAGCCTTTATGCATCTTAAAAAATGTTTAACCAATAGTAGATAGCAAACAAAAAACGTTTCGATTTAATATAAAAATAGTTACTGGATATTTATTAAAAATAAAATATATGAATAAATAAAAAGTACTTATTAATTTAACAACCCTTTCTTAGTTTTGGCAATTAAAAATAATTTAAATTAAATTTAAAAAATTAAAATGTGCTACAAAAACAAAATTTAAACATGTTTGACTACATATTAACAGGCGAGAAATAAAGAAGATTTTTTTGCATTCAATGCGCATGAAAGAATGATTTCGACTGACGTGGCAGCCAACTGCCATTAGTCCGTCGACAGTTGCCAAAATAGGCAGGTCAGTTTGCTGCGTTAATATTTTTTTTATTAAATCTGATTAATATATCAAAAAACGGATTAACATCACGTAGTGTGAATTTTACATACCGCTATCATAATTCTGAATAAATTAAATCTGCGAAATTATTACATATAAGTGTATTATTTTAATCAGCAAAATTTAAATAAAATTCAATCGAAACCATTTGTAAATTATATACATGATATTGAGCCTATTTAAGAAATATAAATAGCTTAAATTTGGGGGAAAATAATATTTAAAAATTATTCTTGGTTTTTTATAAATACATCTACAATTTAAGAAGAGAAGAATATGTAATACAAACTGTGTTTTTAATAAATCTAATATTACAGAGCAAGTTTTGCCTATAAGTAAACCTAAATGACAGTGTACAGTGAAAGTTATTTAAATTGCGGATGTTAATCTATTAGCAATTTTGATACTACTTATGCAATGTGTGATTTATTTATCTATAAGATATAATTAGAACAGTTTTTGAGCTTTAGCTCAGCTGTTTCTTTTTATGTTTTATATATATTGATATTACTACATAAATAGTCCTATTCTAAAGCTGCAACTAGTTGCCATAAAAATTCAGTCAAAAAGATTTATTTATATTTTTGATTATAATTTATATTAGATAAAACCTTGTTGTCATGGGGCGTCAATTTATGCAGATATCTCTGTTTGTAATCTCATGGAAATATCCCTCTTTCATTTCGTATATCTATTATACGTAAATATATATCATGTCCCGCGTCCGAAATACAGCGTCAGATGATAATTGAATTATGCGTTCGCCGAAAAAAATATTAAAATAAAAATCTGCTTCGCGGATAAAGGTCCGCTTCCGCAGAAATAATAATAACACGACCCAACGACGAAGCAAAAGGGTGGTGCCAGGCTATATGATTTTATTTTTTCTAGATGTATCCCGAAACAGAAAAAAATGCTTTCGCGTGACGTTCGCAACCTTTTCTGCGGGATGATTTATCCCTGGCCCTTGTAAACTTTTACGTGGGCATTTTCGGGAGCAGATTAGGGCCCGGCGGATAAGCAAGGACAAAAAAGCCATTAAGGCCATTCGCTCGGGCCTTTCGCTTTCGCGGGAGCGACGACCGTTATTGTTTCAAAAAAAAAACATGTATCACGAGCTGAGAAGAAAAGTGGTGATGAGATACCGCAATAAACCCAGAGTGAGGTAAGACCGCAGAAAAATTAAATGGCGACTAACCGTTCCGGGAAAATTTTCATTTTAGGCGGAATTGTGTTTTTATGCTTTGTGTTCATTGTTCTTTTGTTGCGCTGTGGTACTTTAACGGTTAAAATTTAATAAGCAAAATATATTAAATAAATTATAAATAAATAATTAATCCCTGAAGAATTTTTTTGTTACAATAGCTTTAATTAAATAATTCAAATAATAATATCAATTGCTATAATACATAACAATTATCATTTTTCTAAGTAAATACTATAGTGTAGATAAGTATTTTACGCTCAAGCGTTTGATATTGAATTTATGAGTCTGATAATACTTACAATTAACTGCATAACACTGTTTATAAAGGTTTTCGCACTAACTTCAACGAAATTTAACCGACGATATATTTGAGTTATTTAACGTATAAAATATGTTATAACTGAACCGTTGACGTTGCTTAGGGATTCATGTTTACTGTTGCTATGAAGTCAATATCAATATTTACGAATTGATATTGAAAAGAGGTTGCTGCAATGGCTATTTTTAACTGCCAGGTCTTAACAATAGTTTTTGGAGTTAAACTCGAGGGCTCGTCAGTCATATATTGTTTTCCTTGTTTTCAAAAATAAATTGGTAGCTCCAAGACGCTCCAGGGTTGGCATAGTCTAGTTTTTGTGTGATGTTAACAGCAGCAATAAAAAAATGAAAGGAGTTTTATCTGCTAGTTACGAAAAAAATCTAATATTTTATTATTTAATCTTTTAAATAAACCAATCGTAATAAATGGTAAGTGAATTTTAGTTTTTTTATGTTTTACTATGCGGTGTTTTTTACTTAAATTCTGTGAAATGCGATCGATGAATATTTTTACATATTTATTTACGCTGTAAAACGTAGTTTCAAATTAAAATCAAAGTAAATCTGCTCAAGCAATGCAAATTTAGTTTTTATATTTAATCTTGGTAAAACTTCGTTTTTCTGTCCGGTTTGTTATTGTGTGCGTGAACTGTGTGGCTCAAAACAATTTCGCTCACAACATTTAATTTTTTATTTTAAAAGAAAATATATGTTTATTTAACATACATACATCTGAGCTAAGTTGGAAATTTCAACAGACAATTAAAAATATATTATTTAATCGAAGAAACCAGATATTGATGTCATTAATTAAATATTTGCAAGATTCAAAATCTTTCACTAGTCAAAAAAATAATGAAGTCTTTAGCTATTCTTCAAAAGCAAAAAGATATAAAATGGGGCAAGAAATTATTCGCAGATTGTTTAATGGCTCGACGACTCTATTAAATCATTAGAATCCATTGAATAAATTAAAAAAATATCATTGGCGCAACGATAAGAATAATAACTTTTTTAAGCCTTACAGAGAATAGTGTAAAAAAACCAACAACGTACGGATTAATGGAAAAATAATTAAAATATTTTAATCCACGGGTAAGAGAACGAATAACTTACAGTGTATATTTGAAGCCTTGATATTAATTAACCCAGATATGCCCAAGAAATTTTGTTCTCTTAAGATTTAATTTATAAATCAAAAACAGTGGCACGAGTTTAGTGACCTACCCAATGGACAGTGGGCATATCTGGGTTAAACCAATATCAACACAAAATTATTTAAAATAAATCAGTAGAGAAGATCGAACTTCTGAGCCACACTGCACTTTAATGACGAATACCAGCGTTGACGAATCAGCGACTCTTCTTAAAAGAGAAAGCGAGACAACGAAGTACACGCTATATCGCTTTTCCCTCTCATATACACGTACACGCACACAATAACAAACCGGCATTCTTATCCCGAGCGTACTCTGTGATTACAAATAAATTTTCATAAAAATAAATTAAATTGTCATATTATTTTTCCTAGTTATAAGCTTATTGTTTAATATGTAAAAATATTATTACATTTTTTATGATATGTAGCACAGATTTGACGACATTTGTCAGCGATTAATCGATATTTTGAGTTGTCTTTTCTCACTGCTTTACTTATTTCAATCAAATAATTTACTGTCCAAATAATGCAACAATAGCTATAATTATTATTAAATACGACATTATAAAGGGTTGTTTACTGTTGATGCTATAAAAATACGTAACAAACTATTACTTTTATCATACTTAAATCTATACAAATATTTATAATTAAAATGCATAAAATAAAGTGTAAATTATGTTTATTTCATTGGCTATTCATTATCAAAATATTTTTTAATCTATTATTTTCCAAACATCAATAATACTTTAATTCCCACACGTTTTACTTATACTGACATATTTTTCAGAAAAACGGTGACAAAATCTCGATGCAGGAATTCAAGTAGACGTCTGATATTCAAATTTTGAGAAAGCCTTCGACAAGGTTTGTCATTGCTTATTATTAAAATTAGCTCGGATGTTTTAACCCGGTTATTCTCAACTTATTTGAGTTCATCTGGTTGTTTACCGTCTCGAATCACTGGATAATATTGTCTCGAATCGCTTAATCATCTGCCTGATGTGACTATTACACTCTTGTTTCGAAATAACTTTCCCTTATCACATATGCAGATATTGGTATGCCAATTGCTTTATGTTTACGCCTTAAAGTAAAACTGCATAGAAAAATTTAAAATCAATAATGCAAAAAATTGATTTCAATAACGGTTTTTACGCCGGTAATTGCATTGTCTATCACATATTTTATTAACAAAAGGGTAGTTTTTTGTACTTATGAACGGTTAACTAGCAAATGTGTTCTAGTGAAATATCCAATAATTATCATATTGTTAGCAGTCCTATCGAGAGGGACAGATAGGGTACAAATTCTCAAGACCCGTTTTTCTTGAGGGGCCCGACACTGAAAGAGTCATAGTTATATGTATAAAAAATAAAAACCGACCTCAGATAATGAATCTAAACTAAACATTTGTTTGAGAAGTACATATGTACTGATGTTTTTTAAGTATAAGTTCCTTCGGTCCTTTTTATACATACAATAAGTAAAAGGAGCGGAACATTGCCTTCAAAAGCACCACTTTCGCATTAAACATTATCATTCAAAGGGACAGATTGTAATTGTTTGACGCGGCTCCGTTTATGCTAAAATTTGTTTGCAAATTATTGTTGACTTCAATGCTTTTTGAACGTTTAAAAAATATTATACATAAGAGGATATATTCAACGAATGTAAATTAAGAGCAGTAAATTTAGTTATTTGATCAAAAAAAAAAAATTAGAGCACTAGTTAATTTATATAAATTTAATGTTTTTATATATTGCATTATCAGTAATTTGACAACTGGATTAATTGCATCAAAATAAATATATAAAACATTTAGCTATATTTTTACTAGTAAAGTCTAAATACATTTTTACCAGTAGATATATATTTTTAGTAGCGAAAATATACTTTAACTTTTAATAGATTGCTCATAAAAGTATATTTAAACCGAAATTTGGTCAATGGGAGAGCGCAAAAACAATTATCACTTCTCAGAAGGCAAAAATTCACGTCAAAAGCAATAAAATCGTGTTGGCGCTGTCGCAGTGGGAACGCTCGGTAACGAGCGTTCCCACTGCGACGGCGACGGCACGATTTTATTGCTTTTGACGTGGATTTTTGACTTCTGAGAAGGGATAATTGTTTTTTGCGCTCTCCTATTGGTCAAAATTCGGTTTAAATGTGCTTTATTTGATTCACACTCATAATATTGTTATAAAAATTCTAAACTAATTAAAATTGAGTTAGGTTGTAAAAATAATAATGGGTTTCTTCAGCGCATAGAGAATACAATATATATATATAGAAAAAAGCAGTAAATATTTTTTTTATAAAACACATTTATTAATATAAATAAAGAGATGATAGAGGTATTTAAATTATTTTACTGTGTTGTTAAACACCTTCATAAAAAATAATAATTTATTTTCAACAAATAACAATGTTACAGTATTTTTAATAAATTTTATTTTGTATGACTTTTTAATACTGAAAAATCTAAGACAAAATAATCGAAAAACGTAATTTAGAATTAAAATTTTGATTGATACTTATATTATATATTTTTAACTGTATTTTCAACTCATTTTATTTAATTACAGCAAACTTTTTGCACTATATTGTAAAGGCTTAAAATTTTACTTACTTAAATATCTTGCTAGATAATAATTTAATTAAATTTATTATCTACCTGTTTTTGTAAATTAAATATTAAAAAGTTCATATTCATTTTCCATATAACAAAAACCTACGTGTAAGTTTATTTTAAAGAAAATCTATTATTGATAAAAAAAATTGATTGAGGTGAGAATATATTTTAAAAGTCATTACTGTTCGACTTACGGTAACTTCAATTACGTTACTACAATATTAAATGCATATAGACTTACATAAATTAATATATATTTTTCGCAATAGTGATATTATATTTTATTTATTAAATATATTTTCGTTGAATCCAATGAAGCGGTATATAGTGTGCGCCATAAATACCAACAAACAACTTTCGGTCGGATATTATCTTTAAATGTTATTTAATAAAACTTTCGATAGTTACTATCTAAATTTCGATAAGATACTCGACCCTCGCACGATTCTTGGCTATCGGCGAAAAGTTTATTAATTTTCGTGCTTTGCTCGAGTTAAATTCGAAACGGATTCCAAGTTTGTTACAAATTTTTCGTCAAACCACTATAAACATAATAACTCACTATCAAGATGTGGAAATAATATTTTATTAGGCGTAATTATTTTTTTATAATGTTATGACTTCATAGGCCACAACATGGCGTGTTCGATTCGCTCACGTCATTTTCACTTTTCGCCAATTTTTTTATTATATTTCTTGCTTGTGGAAATATGGATACGCCATACATACTGTTTATGAACCCAATAACCATTTATTATTATAAAAAATGGTAATTTATTATTTACTTCTGGGACAAATATGTTGACATTTTTAATATATACTTTATTATACTTTATTGTATTTTAATTGCGTGGGCTTATATTATTTTTTATATATTTTTAATAAGCATATACAGATATGTACTTGTGTATAGCTTTGCATATTCTTGAGCACGCACACTATATCATATGATACATTGTTGAATCAATGCAAAATTTGCACGTATTTACTAACTTTATATACTAATGTTAATTATTTTGTATAAAAAAAATATGCTATATCTCTTCCCATGACATTTCTTTTTTATATACAAAAATATATAGTTTTATAAACATGCTATTCACATTAAAAACATACTTAAATGTCATTTGATATGATTTTAAATAAGTTCAATTTAACTTATCTAGTGACAGTCTTTTTGTACCACAAATTAAAATTTTACAAAATAAAAAAAAAACAATTTTTCAATTCATTCAATTAAAAAGTAAAAAATGAATATATTAAATAGATTCTATTAACTGCAATAAAATATACATTAAAAAACTAATTATAAAACATTTTAAAGAAAATTATAACATTATACTTGTTAATTGATTAAACATTCAGTAAAGATAGCAATAAAAAAATAAAGCACTACTATATTTTTTTATAAAAAATAAAATAGAAAAGCCTTTGTAATTAATTTTTAATTTTAAGAGATTATTAAAAACAATTTTAAATATTTGACTAATATTCTTTGATCTTTATAAAAAATTTAAGATAAAAAATGTAAGCTAAATACACCTGAACAAATTAAATTAAATAAATTCTTGTTAACTTTAAAAATTGATACAGCCAGAAAACTTACACCGTTTCTTACTTTGGACTTGTTTAAAACAAATTAAACTATATTTAAGTATTCATTTCAAGATATTACGTTAGATTTATATTTAAGGCTTTTATTATTATCCCTACTATTTTTAGAAATTCGCAAACCGTCTGATTCTATTTTTGTCTTTAGAAATAGCATGAAAAGTTTAGAACTAACTATTAATAAGGAAAGCTAGAATAAATAATATTTTTATATGCAAAGCAAAAAAGAAAACCCATGCTAATCCAAATTTATATTGCATAAAGAATACAATAAATAGTATAGTGTATCTAAGTAAATTTTAAAATACTTGTTTATCTGTAAATTGTTGTAGAATACAAATTTATAAATTATATATTATATTTATAAATTATTCTATATTGTTAATTAATGTTAGCTTAATTAGTTTAAGTTTATATAATATTTTGAAACTTGAAAAGCTATGCATTGTCTTGTAATAATTTAAAAAATACATTCTTCTAATGGGTAAAATACTACCCGGGACCGATACCAATTGAAAATTATTGCGAGGCCATGACCTGTAAATGGTTGTAGATCCTATGAAGAAAAAGTAAAAAAAAGTAAATTTCAATAATTTTACCAATATTATGACACGTTTATAAGCATCCTGTGAATAAATAAACCGGTAAGAAAAATTCGTCACGGAGCTGACGCATAAATTCGGTGGTTAAAAAGACCGTTTCAGCGTTAGTTTTATTAACTGTATAAAATCGAGTCGGTTTGGCGGCGGCGCGGTAACCTATTAAGGTTAAAGTTTACGGGTTAAGCGGTGAACGTGTACAAAATTGAGCCAATAACAATATCGTTAAGGGCTATAACGACCGCCTTTAATATTAATTTGATATGAGAAAAAAATATACACACAGGGTAAGGGTGGAGTTTTTGATGATTGAAAACCTAATCTTGGAGATGCTAGATACGACTTTGTTTACGTTTCATATTTTTAAGATATAATTAATCATTATGTGCTAAAACTATTATGTAATTTATTATTTTGCATAAATATTCAATAACTCATTTTTATAGTGGTATAAATAAGCTATGTTAGATAGCGATGAAAATAAAAAATGTGTTTTCTATAAAATGTTAGTGTATAGTTTTTAGAATGCACCTCTATATCGCAAGTGGGTAGAAATTATAGATTTGTTAGAGCAATATCTAATATGTCTGAAGTTTCTGGGATAATATTATTATTATTTTTATAAATTTATTTAGTGTTCTACTATTTTTATTAATCGCCCTACATTTTCATTCACTATGAGTAGTCAAATAAATTTTGCAAGTCTGCAATGGAAGTTTTATAATTGGCAAAGTTTATTTTCATCGGTTCCTTTAAATACTTTTTTTTATGTATCTTAAAATTCATAACAAAAGATGTCACTTTGTAGTTATTTTGTCACGTTTTTTATGTCTGCTACTGTGCTCGAGCCCGTGGCCTCTGGGTTGCTAGTCTAGACCTTACGGACTAAGCTATTCCAACCTTATGTCAGACTTAAGATCGTATATAATAAAAACATTTGTTTCTTTCAGAATAAAAAAAAAAAAATTTTCTTGTACTTTACCAATGAACACAAGAAATGATAGCTAATCGTGGTACAAAGCATCCATTTTGCTTAAGAAATAAAAAGCTTATAACGTAGGAAGTGCAATCATTTTTACAGTTTAATTTTAAGTCATTCAAACGACAATTTGAATTGCAATAGCACTACCGATTCGACAGGGTCGTTACGAATCAAGAGTATGAAATTTGTCACGTCAGTAGATCAAACATTTCTCTATAGTATTTTTTACTTAATTATATAAACTGTTACTAGATATTTTGGTGTCTATTTTGGCTACAGAGTCATACCCTTAGGCTTTAAAATCTAAATAAAAATTATTGGTATTAATTTGAATATTTGTTTTTAAAATCTTTAGATTGCATGTAATTTGCGATTTGGACCATACTGCTTCTAAATATTTATAAAAACTTTCTTTAATAAGCGACGACGAAGGACGGTACACAGTAGTTTTAACTGGTAGCTAAGAGTGAGGAAACACATTACTAATTAGTTATTCATGAAATTTAATCAATTCAATTAAAATATATTTATTAATAATCACAGAAAAGTAAAATTAAATTTTATGTTGAATAGTAAAATAGCATAGTTTTGTATTATATTAAGTAGATTCTAATATCATATTTACAAAAAAAAAATTTTTTAAATATTATTTTCAATAAATCAATAATTTATACATATATAAACAATTTAAATATTTATATGTGATAGTATTTATATTATGGCGACGTCACAAATGAGCGCGGACAAATAAGCGTGCATCAAAAGAGCGCTGCTTTATAAGCGCCGCATCATAAGAGCGTTTACCAAAGTAGCGTTGTAACAAAATAGCATACGTCAAATGCGCAGACAGATATAAATAAATAAATAAAAAAAAAGGTCTGGCGGGCCATATACCTGCCTTATAACTGTACTTATTTATTGCAAGTCGAGTTGATAATTATTTATAAATTTAATGAAACATTATATAACAAATTTAATGATAAATTCAAAATCAGCGTTTCATTTTAGTACAAAATATATGTATATTGAATGTATGGGGATGGGGAACCATACTTTCGTATGTACATAATAATTAATAAATAATAATGTTTGCATTGGCTAATCATTTTAATCGTCATTACGCTCTGGCACATTAAATACTAATTTTACCGCCTATATCTCGTTAATTTTTATTCTTAATAAATTTCTCACAATTTACTTATATTTTGTATACATAATTCATAAAATATTCTTTACTTGATTTTCTTCTCGTATTTTTGCGCTCTTATGACTTGATCTCTTTTGTCAAGCGCTCATATGACTGTCTGCGCATTTGAAGTACGCTATTTTGTTACAGCGCTACTTTGGTTAACGCTCTTATAACGCAGCGCTCATTTGCCGCACGCTCTTTTGACCGGCTGTTGTATATTATATATCAAGCTTTTATATATTATATAATGTTATTTAAATAAAAAAGATTAATTTTTTAACAAAGTATATATTTTGCTAGCAATAGTTATTTTGCAAAATTGTAACAATTTTTATATTTTAAAAAATATAAATAGCTGTTTGAAGTGCAATATTTTAAGTTAAATCCAGATTTATCTTAATTAATATTTAATATATTCTTGTTCTATGTGGATTTTCTTTGAGGAAATGTATTAAGACACACTATTGTTAATGAATCATTTCTTAAATGAGTGGCGTAAATTTTGCTAAGGGTACGAAGGGTCCCCTTCGCGAATCCGTTTCAGGATAAAACGACAAGGGAGTAATCGCGGTGTGGAAAATCGTTTACTTAGCGTGAAGTAAATGTCTTCCTCCTAGATTACAAGAGCATAATTGAGATGTAATACCTTGAGAACCTAATCCGAGAAATATACGCATATGCGTATTTTTACTTAATATAATATTATACTAAACCATAAATACTTACATAACATCACGTATTTAAAATAAATAAGAATTAAAAAGCATAAAAAATCGCTTAAACACTATACATTTTATTCAGTAAAAACTTTCTACTTTTTATGTGACGTGAAAATTCAGAAACAAAACACTTGTTCAAGAACTCAATCAACACTCCAAAAAAGGAGATACCCTTTTTGGTAGCATTAATAATTTGAAGTTTACATTATTCATCTCTGAACAGTCGGAGCTCAAAAAAATATACATAGGGGAGAACTGGAGACATTTGAAGTGAAAAAGAGGTTATTTATATTCAATATTAAAATACTATACACTATTATGTTAACAAGTAATCATATTGTTGATTATTAATAATTCTATATCACATTCTTAAATTAATAACATTCGTAAATAGTATCTAAGTTAAAAACTCGGAAAAAGTATCTATATTTTTAGCTACGAAAAATAATTTATTATTATTACGATCTCTAGTATCCATAATATTTTTATTTTATTATTGCTTTTTATATATACTTAAATGTACATAGAATCTATTTATATATATATATATATATATATATATATATATATATATATATATATATATATATATATATATATATATATATATATATATATATATATATATATATATATATATATATATATATATATATATATATATATATATATATATATATATATATATATATATATTACAAATTTTTATCTCGCGCCTTATTTAATAATAAATTCCCGACTTATTCAAGACGTTTTTCGTACACAAATCTGAATATTTCATATATTAATAAAGCGTTAAAAATACTTTCACTACAATAAAACTTTTTTTATTGTAAAAAAATAATATAAGACGCTATTTATAGTTGAAGATATATGGATATTTTTCTTTTGAAAATTTTATAAGTACATATATCTTAGAAGCACTTTGATGTAATTCTCAGAATATAATTACTTGGGCGTTACAAATACACCTATTGCTAAATTCAATTTTGGCTGAAACAGTAAGTTCATACATATATTATAATAGATGTATACATACTTTAAACATTAGAGTAAACTTTGTTAGTATTTGATTAAAAATTAATATTAAGGTTTATTAATAAAAAATATCTCATTTCACCCCGTTTTCCTTCAAATACATTTTGTATTAAATTTGCCAGTATTAAGGCGTTTCTCGTCACACAATCGTTTTTAAACTTCTATTCGTACATTATGAAGACAATCTGAATTTAAAAACTTTGCTTCCAGGCAAAACTTCAACATCCTTCACGTTCGTCACGGTATATTCGAATCTAAGTGGAAAAAGGGAGAGCGGAAATCTTCTAGAATTTTTTCTCCTCCTTTGCGAAGAAAACTTTTCTTAAAGACACCTCTTCGCATACATTACATTACGAATTCCAGCGCTAGGTATTCCCAATCATTGTTCGCGAAAACCAAAGTGGTGTGTCGTGTGATATTAATGAGTTTTTACAACGTTGTCGCAAAGACGAAGGGGATGATTGATGATCGTCGTCGGCCCCTCCGAAATATTATCATCCCCCTTTGTGGTCTTATGGGTAATAAACTTTAGGATTTTCTCTTTATTTTTTCCGCTAAGCTAAACAATTTTAAGAAAGTGATTTAATACGCGTTTTTTCCTCCTTATTCGCTTTGCATAGCAAACCTCGATTAATCATTGGACAAAGGGCGGGGAGAAAAATTGTGAAATATATACTTATTATTTTTCACCCCTGGAATGATAGCAACAAGTTTTGCTTTGTAACATCTCTGATTTGCATGCGTTTGTTTTCGATCTGTTCAATGCAGCATGATTTACTTCATTAATTATTAAAAAAAATACTTGTTTATATATGATCTTTAATAATGTAGAAGTATCTACACGCCTCATTAGTCTGAACCATAACTCCTTTATTAAAGGGAAAATGATTAATGATAAAACATAGTCTAAAAGGGGTTAAGATCACAAATAAAAAAAAGAGAATTTAAAAGTAAAGATAAAAAGCAATATTTTAATCTTTGACATAGCTGTTTGTATTGCTTCAGCTTTCGCTTAGTTGCAAGAGTTGAAGTTTTGACTCTTACCTAGCCAAACTTTCCTATAAGTATATCATGTGTACTGGAGCTAGACCCGACCTCCTACCTGGAATGTCGTGAAATCGGCGCAAAGTTAAAAATAGGTTCCAGTATAACAAATTAATTTAAAATATTGACAGTCGCACTCCGCATACCGAAAATCTATTATCATTAAGATAACGTGAATAAAATATTTAAATATAGCAAAAAAATAATTTGCGACAAATACTAATGCTAAAAAAATAAGTAGAAGCTGCGCAATAAGATAAAAATACCCATGTAATTTCTAATATTGATCAGTTATGTTTTAAATAAAAATATATTTTTAAATATTAATATAAATAATCAATATGTGAAAAAAATATTTAAAGAACTGTTTTTTTTATCCATATGATTTTGGTATAAAAATGAATCAATTGCGTTTTCGAAAGTAATAAAACTCAATATCAAAATAAAGTATTTTAGAAACAATATTTCTAAAGCATTATATTATTTTTATTTTATAAAATTAATTAATACTGCTTTTCTGAAGCTTTCAAATGTAAGCCCAACCGGTTCCATATAACCTATATAACGTCGATGAACTGATGATACATTCCATCTACTTTCTGAATATTCTTTGTACGCATTTATTTCATACTCTGAAAATAATATGTAATATTATATACCAATCAAAATAAAGTTTTCTTTCCATAAAATACCTTTTCCATTAGACACAACCGGTCAAGGGTGAAGCCCAGGTGACATTCCAAAATTTTCGGATAAAACTGAAACTATATTTATAGTACATGGCTTCAATCTGTTGGTATTTGTGGCTTCTCTAGAAGGGGTGCCATTTTTCATAATCAAAAATTTAAAAGCCTAATTTACGTGTACAATTATCATTTTTTTACTCAACAGTTAATTAAAAAAATTAGTTAAACCTATTTATTTACTTATACTCTGAATAAAAATATAGCTAATTACATTTTTATCATTAAAAAAAAATTTTAAATATATAGTATTAAAAAGATTAATAAATATCCTAATAACTTAGATAAATTTACTATCAAGAATATCTTGCATATATTATTTGAAGAAAAATAAATTTATATGTAAATATTTATTTATTTTCTTAAATCATCCGTTGTAACCGGACAGGCTTAAAGCCCAATGCATTACAATGGGGTAAATCTGTAGCAACTGAGTAAGTAAATCAAATATTAAAAATACCTACAATTAAATATTAACCACCAGACTGAAAGTCTGGAAATCGAATTAAATAAAATTCGAGTACTGCTGCCAGCGCTCGAACCCGCAACCTCAGAGTTACTAGTCTAAAACGTTACGGACTACGCTATATACATATAACAATGTAATTTTTGTTTAAAGGCCTATTTTTGTATATCTTATGATTGTTTTATATTGTAAAAATAATAATTTAAAATATTTTTACATCCACAAAACAGTTACACACAGATTTCACTTTTAATTTAAAAATATAAAAAAAAACAATCACGCAAAGCCTCCAATTAGAAATGATTAAAATTAAAGCACCTGCCTGTGTAATTAACAAGCTTTTATTACACCCTCGACAAGTGTCGAGCGGTCGTGAGCACATCCCAAAATCGCGAACCCCTCTTCGTTCCGAGGGTTCCAGTTCTTCACGTCCGTCCTTTGATTGCAAGCCCCGTTGTTTCACATCTAATAACTCACCCCCAGCCCCTGCGACCCTGTCTTTACACCCTAGAGCCGGCGAAGCATACGTAGACCGAGCACCTAGGGGGGATTCAATTAGCGCATTTAATGGATGCTTTGTGACTCGACAGGGAAAAAATACTCATGTTCAGGTGCTTAATGATTTCATGGGGATAAAACGGGGGTGAGTTGGAAAAGCACTTTTTCACAAATAAAACCTTTCTATGCAGATCTTTGGATGTTTTGTATTACAAAATTTTAATAATAATAATAATAATCAAGGCGGTAATATTTTTATAGTATTTTTTTGTATAAATATGGCAATGTTCTTTAATTTTTGATATTAGAAATATACTATGTTATATATCAGAGGTGGCCAGCTTGCATGCTATTGGAATCGACTTTTTATAAAATAAAATAAAATAATATAACTATTTAGCATATTTAAGTCTTCTGGACTAATTGATTACAGAGAGGGGAAACATAAATTCATAGTAAAATAATATAAATGTTTAATTAGTATAACACTATAAATTGTTAATCAAAATCTGCATAAGTCAGTTGTAAACCTTTTATCGATTCTGTGGTTGGTTTAATAGGAAGTTTGCACTTTAATTTTTTCTGACATGACATTTTACATATAAAGTTAAATTATTTTGTAGTATCTTATGATAATTTTTTAGTTAATTTGTTTTTAAATTAGATTTATTTATATGTATATATTTAACTAATGTATTGTAGAAGCAGTACTAAATAACATTACATATTATCACAATATGCATGCCACACTTTGTTATTAATATATGTAGTCTTACACGTGCTGCTAATTAATATACATTGCGTGGGCATGTGTATCACACTTATTATACTAGTAATATAATTCGTGTAATTTTATAAAAACACCAATGTTAGGAGAGGCGTGTTTGCCTGAAAGAATTATTTTTGTAGTTGTTGAGTGACCTTAATATTACTAAATTAATTACGCGTTGTTAATTAATATTTCGGCATGAGGCAAATTTAATATGAAAGATAGTGTATACTCTATATATTGTATTAATACATAAAATAAACAATATTTTATCCAAGACGCAAAAGCACTTGTTTTCTAGAACACCACCTGCCAGGGATGCAAATTTCAAACAACCCTCACCGTGGCGTAAATTAAAAATTCACTTCCACTCACTAATAAAGCTCTCACAAGCAAGTTGAACTTTTTAAACGCTTAAGTTGCGATTTAACGTTAAGACATTAGTGCGTTATTACGTACGTGCCTCACAAACGAAACGTTTTAATTAAGACGTGAAAAATACATATTATACATAGGTATGTAAATATGTTTCAAGATTGATTAACTAAAAATGATTTCGTATTGAAATAATTAGTTTGGAGTTAATTGCGAAAGACGCCTTTAAATTCTAAGAAACCCGGAGTTTATTGTGTGGAAAACTGAAATATAATTACTTTGCTTTCAAACTAGAATGGTAATTGTGTTTTTATCAGATTATAGTCATAATTTATTAAAAAACTCGATCTTAATTATATTTGTAGGAAATAAAATTACGTTCGAAGCTTAAGAATATTTGTTAGTGCTTTAAATATATATATATATATATATAAAATAAATATTTCATCAAGGTTTGGTATAAAAAATGTGGGAGCATGACTGATTGTTCGAATGATTAAACCCAGATTTTTTAAAGTAATTTGTTTGTAACCTATGGCGGCCGATTGTAAAAATAGTTTTTACCCTCTTAAGAGTTCCTGAAATGTCCATCTTAGGACCTCTTCTCTTCACATTATTGATTATTGATATAAATACGGGAGTTACAAATTCAAGTTTTGTGTGTTGCACAATGTCAGTTTTACTTCAAGGCGTGAAAATATTTCATTAGTTGGGTTTCCAAGCGATGCACTTGGCCCACCAATATCTACATCTGTGATTCGCCAGAGCTGTTTTGAATCAAGCCCATAAGATATGACACTGTTACATCGGCAGATGGTCAGAGACAATTCCTGGTGAGGACAGACAGACAAACTGCATTTACGTAAGCGGATGTCATTCAAGGCAAACCGAAAGAGACCCGCATTAACATAAGAGACACCAGAAGATCGTCCAGAGAACATCACAACGACAATCCCAGCTTCTCCACCGGCACACAGTTCAAAAAAAATAAAAGTTCGACACTAATTCTTGAAAGTAGTAATCTGAACTTAAAATTATTTTCACACCTCTTCGTCTTCAAAACTCAAAATCCATTTGATTCTATTTTTTTTTAATTTAAAGAATTTAATAATTGAATTAATAAATTAATAAAGACAAAATAAAACCATTTGTAAAAATAAAAAATTACCGCAATATTCTAGACTGTCTAGACCCAGCATTATAAAAGAGAGACGCAGTAAAAGACGCAGAAGGGAGATAACACGGAAACGCCACAAAGTCACACCAGCAGAGACGACCAAAGACGAGCATGGGCCAGGAATCTGCATCGATTCTAGAGACATCAGTTAATCATCCAAAAAGCATTTCGAGAATCAAACTACTTTACAAACTAAGCCGACAATAATACAACTAAACCGCCATTCATTTACACTACCTGATGAAAGTCACATTATAAAATTAGGAGGGCGGCAATATTTTTTAACATATGGAGTACAATAACATCAAATTTGAAAAGCAATGTATAGAGGATTATTTAATCTTAAAATACACGTATACGCAGCACTAAAAAATTCGTATCCTAAAAATACCTTGCAGGATTTAAGTATTAAAAGCAAAGCTGCAGTGGAGGACTATATTAATATATAAATACAAAAAAAATATTTGTATGCATTATAAACCATATTTTATAACAAGGGCTGTTTTATAAATTCCATAACGAAACTAGTGCAGTTCGAATGTAGTGGCTCTTGGCTGCACTCCAAATGTAAACTTTTCCAAAAGAAAAGCAAGCCGTTCCAGAGAGGATAAATGTACAGTCGCAGCGGCATAAACCGTGCCGAATATTGCCAATATTCAATTGGGCCAACATTTTAAATACGTGTTTAAGTAGTAGTTTTTTTAATATTTTTTTATAAAGAGCAAAGCCTGCGCTCGCTAATATCGGCTTTTAGGAAAGGCAATAAATTGCATTAAACGGGTGCATCCTGCATGTAAGTAGAGTCAACTAATGCCCAGGCCGTTGGCAAATTTCCAATTTTCCAGACACCGTATATGTTATTGTGTCCTGGACGCTATCTACCGTGCCAAAGGTTTTCCCGCTTAATTGGAAAACCCCAAGTTCATGAGTGAAATATTCCAAGACTTGCTTGGTGCGGCCTATGTAGCCTTAAGATCAAAAGGAAATTTTTGCTTTGTTATATTAATATAAATAATGTAATCCTATACTTCATCCAATATTATATATCCTTCACTGATATTGCAATTTAAAATAAAAGCAGCATGAGGAACGAGTTGTATATGTCTAATATAAGGTATTCCAGTGATACAAGTTTTTCTTAGCAATAGTAAAAGCGTCGAAGAAGTGGCCAGTTTATTTATTCGCGATGATTTGCTCAAAATAATAGTTTTGGAAACAAATTTATCATGCCAGAAAAGGTGAAACGCTTAACCGAATATAGTAAACAAAATTTTAAAATTAAACATACTTTTCATAACTGCCAGACGATAGACACGGGTAAAACAAACAGAACGACTAGTCTTACAATATATAAGCCTCAATGTATAAAGGTTACTATGTATTGATCAGGAATAATACATAGTTACCAAATATTTGAAAAAAACAATGGAATGGATAAATTAGCAGTTTTTTGTTTATTTCTATGCGCATTGTTTAATTCGTTTTGTGTCTATCAAAATCTGAATTCTAACAGCGAAATTGAATTAAAAGACTGTTTTTTAACACATCTTGCTGTGCCTGTGCTGTTGATACATTAGAAAGGCTTTCGAATAAGCTGAAACGTCATAAGGAGTGGGAAGAAATATGTTAGTGAAAATGTAGTGTTTGTTCTGCACATGTATTATGAAAAGATATAGCTTACATGTGCAAAAAATTGTGAAATTCCTCTTTAAAAAAAAGTGTAAAAAGTGAAGTTTATAAGTGAAATTATAAAAATATATGTGTTAGTGACAGTTGTACGCAGAAAATGGACGCCGAAAAATTTGGTGAGTGCTAATTATATTATTATATATTATAAATGGATGTTTTTTACAAATTATTTATACGAAAATTGATAGTAGCATTTAAACATACATATTAAATAATTATAATAAACTGGTTTGTTACCATCGCAACCATTTTTAACTTAAACGAAAAACACATAATAATTCGTTTATGATTTTATTTCCCAGAGATTCTTTGAAGTGCAATAATATTTCTTTCTTAAATATTTTGCCTTATGAAAGCAATAAACTAATACATGGATAATTTATCTAAATTGTAGTTTTTTTCCTGGTTTTGTAATCTGTGAATCATTGCATTGCGACGCAATGCAATGAATTGTTGAATGAAATACAATTTATATTTTTTTATTTTATATTATGTAGAAATAGTATTATACTATCTCTCATTATTATATAAAGCCAAACTTGATAGTATCCCAGTATTTTTTTAATAAAAAAAAACGCATGACGCAGGACTCAAGTCTGAGTCCACGGCTATTAAACAATATTCTTTCAAGACTCATACACGAGTCCACGGGCGTTAAGCTGTTAAATAAAGCTATGAAAATAATCTTTACTGCAGTTTTTTTTTTTTGGTTTAGAGGCTAGAGTTTGCAGTGAAAATAGATTAAATATTTTAAAATCATGTATATATTACCGCATATATATAGGAATATAGCTGCCGTTTTGGCAGGCCATAAGTTGAAGAGTTTTGAGTTAAATTATTTTTTTGTCGTTATGTGTTTTTTGATAATGATTGACGATTCGCTGATTTGTCTTGTGTTGTGTGTCTGAGTTATCTCTGACAGTATCAAGACAGGTCTGGCGATTTGCAGATGAAGATGTTGGTGGGTCAATTGCATCGCTTCGTGGGCACACCTACGAAATATGCTGATGTTTTAAAACGATAAACGGTCTATATGGCCGTTTTAGTAATCGTTAACTAATGTGAGTTAAACGCATTGTATATTGCGCATTCTTTTGGCACAAAATTGAGTTTTAACGGTACTTATGAGTAATTATCGTTATGGAACGGAAGTGCTATTAGAGAGTCTATTATTTTTTTAAAAGTAATATTGCAATAGTTTAGTCATGGGATATATATTTCACTGTAATACAAATATAATGTGTTGCCTAACTTTCGATACTTTAATTGTTTGAAATAATCGCAAAAAATATTATAAATTCTGAACTAATACTTAAAAATCATTATTTGTATACTAAAAAATCCTATTAAAATATTTTGGAAAACTCATTATTAATATTATGTTTTAAATTAATTAAGCACATATTGCTTATAGCCTAAAGAATACATTTTTATTTTTCTAAATATATAGCTAAATATTATAGTTAAATTAGTACTATTGTTTTTTTTCACTTCAACTAAAATAGGCCTTATAGTTTTTACCCTAAATTCTTTTAATTTATGTACAATTAATTCAATAATTTCCCACGTGTATTGTATTTGATAGTATGTTAAAAAAATGAATTATCATATAAAAGTAAACAATTTAAAAAAAAATATTTCTATATTTATGTTTTTACTCTCTTCGCTGTGCATGGTAATTAGGCTTCAGTTGTTATGTTAATTAAATTTTGTAAGCATGGAGACACAGATCTTTTGTGAGTATACGCTGTAAAGAGCTTCTTGTAATTTGCAATCCGAATTGATGTTCCGGGATTTTCACTAACACTCTCACGCACTGCTTCGATACTGACATTTAAACGACTTGTTTTTGGACGACCAGTGTCTTTAGCGTCTCCAACTGATCCAATCTCTCTGAATTTTTTCAATTAATCTCTTCGCAGTTGACGAACTTAAAACAATATTCCAACCCTATTTTGTATTCAATTTTTGATTTGCAGCCACAAATCTTTAATTATTTTTGAGATATTGTTTAATAATGAAAACACGTTGTTGTATCGTGTAACGCTCCATTTTTACTAACCCTAAATTCTCAGCTGTCAAATTTTTTTTTCAGGGTTGCCAACATTTACTGCACAATATATAATTTTGGGACACCTTTATGTGGTTTTTATAAATACTGTATGACATATATAACCGATATGTTTGCATGTCAATTTGACATCTAGAGACAAGAGCGATTTGTCGTATTCCAAATTCTATTGTGAATTTATTGTTATGATATATAGTACATTATAAATACAAAATGCTAAAATTTTCCTAATTTACATAACGTAGCTAAACTTTTATATTCTGCATTTCTGTTTCATATGCATTTATCAGAAAAAAATATTAATAAAAATATTTGCTAGTATATGTGAAAGTAATGATATTAAATGTGCTTGATTTACCTGAAGAATTTAGGTGTTTAGTGCTTAATTTGTTTAACAATTTATGACAGAGGTTTGTGATTATGTTTTTATGTTCGTGTTTTTAATTAATAAAATTACTGCCTTCTTTATATTTTAAAATGATACTTGTTAACAGAAATGTCAACTCATACCTTATTAATAAATCCATATCACAAAAAAAAACAGACTTTATGTGACATATTAATACAATTTTTAATATAGAGGTTAAAAAATAGCACCTCATTATTTCCTTAGGGCCACTTATTCACCATCGATTTGATTAACGACATATATTTTTATTTGAAGTTTCAAACGTTGAAAAAACGACTTTGAATGACATAGGCGCTATACAAATAGCGTGTTGCGTCGTAATAAATCGTTTCGAATCAATGGCATAAGAAACGTTGCGCATTTTCGTACCACCCTGTGTGGGAGTGGCATTTTTTCTTTACGCAGTGATTTACTCCAAGCTGTTTCCATGCAGTTGCCTCATTTCGACGAACTGCCACTAAATCCAAACGACATGTTTCGCATAAAACCATCGAAGGGAGCAAAGCTTTTTGATGGCTGCGCCGTTGCAATAGAAACGGTATATGGGACGTGACCCAATGGCCGAATGTGTCCCAGACAGGTGCTGCCGACTCGTTTCCATTTTTTTCTCAGCTCTCCTTCGAATTTTAATCGTGAAATAAAAAGAGCAAAGAAAGAGTTAAATTCTGCTATGCTTTTGTAAAAAAAAAATTTTAAATAAAAGTTTTTTTAGCTCAAAATATGCGGACGACGTAACACTTATTACCAGCTGTCCTTATCTACATTTGTAGTGGCAATGCAGAAAATCTTATTAAAAAAAAAGCGTTATGTAGTTTTGTAATATATAGCAAGCATTAGTACTATTGATTTTATTTTCACTGAGAATATATAGCTGTTGAATATGTCATATACAGTGCTGTTTCTTTAGGCTAGATAAGTTTTATGTTACTTAAAAAAATATTGAGGATATAAATTTAACAGTTATTCTAAAAAAATATTACTAGCTCTTTCTGGTTTTAATGCAAAGTGGCATGGCTTTATCAACCAGTAGAGGTTGAGAAGATTGTATGGTACATATTTTTATTGCGCAGACTATTATGCATACCAATAGTCAGGTGTCAGAATCATCCCAGAAATTATTACTAGACTTCATAATCAGACCATAATTTAAAATCTTACATCTCGTTACGATTCTTGTAAAAAAAAAATTGATTGCAAAGCAATACTTAGTGAAACAATAAACTTAAACAAAAATGATCTCATTGTCTAACAATATACCTTTACTTGGCTCACTTAATTTTGAATATGTTAATTAATTATTTTTTAGAGATAAACCATTAATTAAAATACATAATTAATAAGTAAAGCTATAGGGTATAATAAAACTTTGATGTTTATGGCATTTAAATTCTAAAAATATTGAAAATAAGATCAGTTATGTACAGCACAGTTCTCAATGATCAAAGATTTATATATAATATTAAATTCAATACATCAAAGTTTTGATTTCCCATTATGTTGTTTATTATATTTATTATAGTTTAATACTAAGGGTAAAAGCAATTTATTTTTAACATTAGTAAAAAATTGTGTTGAATGTACGTGACAGGCTTACCTAAGAGGTATCAAATAATAAATATTAAAGTTATTATTGCGATGGTGTTGTAATTTGTGTTCCATGGCATAATTACAATTTATTTAGTGCGTGTATTTACACTAACTATATAATGAAATTTAAATTAGGATACTTGGAGCAAGCGATGGATATAATCAAATGTCACGCCTTAGACCCAAAAATAAATTATTTATGACTGTAATTTAAATGTCACGGAAAATGGTTAATTTTATTGTTTACTGTGTACACTTACAAATTCTAAGCAAGTATAAAATTGTTTATAATTTTAATTGAATATGCTAGTACGTGACTTAAGTCAAATTAAAAAAGCAATTCACTGGATTGAATGTTAAGCGTTGAAAGGCGTTTATTTTATAAATAGACAGGTATATTATAGACATGTATATAAATATATTTATATAGATTTATTTCTTAGCTTAGAATATGATTATTTTATTATCTAAAGAAATATTTTTTGAGGAACAGGAATAAAAACTATAATGTTGATTGTAAATTATATTCAAGAGCAATCAGCTAAGATGAAAAAATAACTAAATTATCAATTCATAGTCTAATGTTTTAATAGGATATTGGTAATAAAAATATATTGCAATAATGTGATATTAATTAAAATTAGCTACTACAAAACAATATATTTTTCTCTTATAGAAAGTATCTTATTATAGTTATTCCATCAAATGAGTTCGAAATCACATCAATGTTTTACAATAGGCCATAAAATTATAAATAATTCATACTATTCTAACGATCGACTATGAATGCGATGTGGCGTTGTTAATTTTATAATTATGGATTCTATACAAGCATTCACATTCATAACTACATTTATAGTTACATTTCACACACAGAGTTCGCGTGTTGGCTTCGGGTTTCCGTGAGAATTGCACCCGAAGGAAAAACCGCATCTGCATTTTTCCGTCTTTTATTCAAATGCGATTTTCACGTTGGAATATATTTTTATATGTGGAAAAAAGTGGTGTTTAACGTTAGTTTTACCGCGGCGTGCATTTTGCCGTAACGATCTAAACTTTGGTTTTTACTGTGCGCGGGAGTTATTATGAACAAAAAAATAAACTTTAACCGCGAACGCTTGGGTATTAAATCTTTTAAGTTAAAATACATTATTACTCGTTGCATATTTTATGTAAGATTTCGCGTGCTTTTTTTTATTATTAATATAAGAAAAAATGTGTAATGTAAATTGGATGTAGCTCTAAGAGTTATTAATCAATTTTTGTGGATAGATAACAACGACAACATTATAGAATAACAGGTTGAAATGAAAATAGTATAATACCGTAATTTTAAAAATATATTTAAACTGTATAATTAAAATTCAAAATATTATGGCAATATCTCAAAAGCTAGTACAATTAATAATTAATAATGTTGCATCAAAATGCCTTTAAACGTGTGTGTGTGTGTGTGTGTGTGTGTGTGTGTGTGTGTGTGTGTGTGTGTGTGTGTGTGTGTGTGTGTGTGTGTGTGTGTATATATATATATATATATATATATATATATATATATATATATATATATATATATATATATATATATATATATATATATATATATATATATATATATATATATATATATATATATATATATATATATATATATATATATATATATATATATATATATATATATATATATATATATATATATATATATATATATATATATATATATATATATATATATATATATATATATATATATATATATATATATATATATATATATATATATATATATATATATATATATATATATATATATATATATATATATATATATATATATATATATATATATATATATATATATATATATATATATATATATATATATATATATATATATATATATATATATATATATATATATATATATATATATATATATATATATATATATATATATATATATATATATATATATATATATATATATATATATATATATATATATATATATATATATATATATATATATATATATATATATATATATATATATATATATATATATATATATATATATATATATATATATATATATATATATATATATATATATATATATATATATATATATATATATATATATATATATATATATATATATATATATATATATATATATATATATATATATATATATATATATATATATATATATATATATATATATATATATATATATATATATATATATATATATATATATATATATATATATATATATATATATATATATATATATATATATATATATATATATATATATATATATATATATATATATATATATATATATATATATATATATATATATATATATATATATATATATATATATATATATATATATATATATATATATATATATATATATATATATATATATATATATATATATATATATATATATATATATATATATATATATATATATATATATATATATATATATATATATATATATATATATATATATATATATATATATATATATATATATATATATATATATATATATATATATATATATATATATATATATATATATATATATATATATATATATATATATATATATATATACAATATTACGTATTTAAACCAATAAAATAAAAGCAGTAAAATCAATAGTTTTAAATTGAAAAAAAAACAAATTTAGATTAGAATAGAACAGAATATTCAATTTAAAATAAAATAAATATTCTTACTACAAAAATATCAAATAAGATCAATTACAAAAAAAATGTATTGACCCAAAATATCTAGAAATCAATTTATAGGTTTGCCTCAAATAATTAAATTAACATAAAAAAACGTCATCAAAATTGATGACGTTTTTTTATGTTAATTAAAATTTAAACATGTAATTGTGCTCAGATTGTTGATACCTGTAAATGCACATCTTGATTCATCCTATTTTACTATTTTTATAAAAAAAATCTTGTCATTTAGCTTAAGGTAAAACCATTGTCTTAGACTTTTAAAACATTAAAAAAAAACAGAATAATATAGATATACATGTTATAGTAATGATATGCTTCAGAAAAAAATTAAAAATATAGAAAGAAAGGAGTGAAAATAATTATATATACATACAAGTACATATTCTATTTAGATAGCTATATATATAAGAGATAAAAATCCTGACATTTGTCAGTTTTGGTTAATGGCTCAAGATCCACTTTCTTAGGGCGTGGCTCAAAATCATTGATATCCCTGGATCATTACGGATGAAACGGAGTTTTTATAAAACCTCTCAAAAATGTGTGACTCGCCTAAATTTTTTTAATAATTTCCTAAAAGCGAATAAAAGTTAATGTATAATTCATTATTAATAATGTTTATAAAATATAAATGTTTAATACATTTTTTCACTGCAGTTTTAGAGATTATATATATTTTTATTTTAGCTATAAAACCATGTTTATTATATTATTATTTTTTTTTCGAGATTAAAACTATATTGTTTCTCTATTTTTACTAATAGTTTTTGATCAATATTGTATATATTGATAGTCGTTATTTGCAAAAGATATTCTTACTTTGTATATCTTTTATTGAATAAAGTAATTTAATAAAAGTACTAGAATATAAATAACCCTTGTATGCCATTACTTGCTTTTAACCATTTATCGGTATATATCTGTAAATATTTCTCGGCTTATATTGGTCTATATCTGCAAACTTAATTTCTTTACAAATAATTTATTAAAATATTTATAACTTTTATTTAGAATTTAATTTCTCTCAAATGTTTTTAATTTTTCTTTTTATTGTATATTTATTATCTACCACTATAATTTCCACGCTTTGCAAATTTTAATAATTTTTCTGAATAAACTGTCTAGTAATGAAATATTTTTACAATAAAAGAAGTGAAACACCACTTTTGTGCTGTATTCAAGTTTCTGCAGTAACTTTTAATTTTAATAATAATCTTTCATTTTTACTTTTATGAATTTATTATACCTTTACTTAGACTTTATCTGATAAATTTATTTTTAACAATCCTATTGTGTTTGTCGATTTGAATAACTATTTTAATTTATATTTTTCTCTTTTATCAACTTATATATAAATATTAGATTAAAAATGTTTTTAAATTATTAAAACTATTTTCTACACAAATTATTAGGTCTCATTTTACGCTTTCTTATTATTTTTTTTATTTTAATCATGTACACTACTGTTGCTACGATTAATTTATTGCAAACTATCCATGCTTTAAATATTATTTAATTAACAAGTATCTATTATATATTGTTAATAATGGACCTACTGCTTATTTTCGTAAACATAAACCTGAAAGCATATCAAAACTATGAATTCCTATTAATTTTTATACATTAACGTTAAATGATTTGTATTCCTTTAAAACTTTTTTTATATTTTTTTATAGAAACGGATTTTACAAATCATATACTAAAATTACACATTAAAGTTAGAATGCAGATATTTGCTTATTCACAGATTTGTAATTAAATCACTAAATATGCTAAAATAGTAATATATAAAATTTGCTATTACATATATTTTTTTAACAATAAACTGTTATATTTTCAACCTAATCATTAAAAAGACAATATATTAGTTTATGAAGATTGCGGTAAATTACTAAAAAAAGTGTTTATTTTTTATTTTTATTTAGTTTTCAAATAATTATAATCTTACTTAATTTTAATTTATATAACATTCATGCATAATTTATCACATTTATCTCGATGATTTATTACGTTATGCAAACGCTTTATAATTTTATATAATTATTCATACGACAATAACCACAGATTTAACCGGGTCAACATGATTCAATTTTGGCGACCACTTCAATTAGTATTATCGATCACACAATGTGACGTGATGGACACCGCAAATAATATGCCTAACCACATACGCCGATATACTATGTATATAATGTTGTATGTATATTTATAATAGTAATTATTAAACCATTTTATTTTTTACATTCTGTACATGTTTTACCTCCATTATATGGTTTTCAGCCTGCCACCACCATTTATATTTGAAAAAAATAACAAGGTTTATCGGAACCACTTTAAAACAGCCTGCTATGAAATATACAAAGCTATTACTTATTTAAAAAATCATTGAGTCACGCATTAAGCTCCAGGGATATTAATTATTTTGAGCCACACCCTAGGACAGTGGATCTTGTATCGTGCTAAAGCAAACAATGCGCGACTATTTTGGTCTAAAGTCAGGGTTTTTGACCTTGGCTTATTAGCACTTAGCCAAAATTTGTTACGAATTTTAATTCTCGGAAATCTTACGGCACTTGCTCTTCTTATGCTTTTTAAATAAAATCTACTGTTAAGTTAGCAAATTATTTTAAAGGTTAAACACTATGCAGATTTTTGCATATATGAAAATTCGCGTATGGCTTTCAAATTTTTAGTTTGTTGTATCGTGTATTAAATAATTATTGATTAGATCTTTAATAAATATTATTAAAAATTTAGTATTTTCAATGCAATTTTTTTAAAACCATACGCATATATTCCTATCAATTGGCGTTTCAATTGTGCAAAAAAAAACTTTTTTTGTAATAATTTACTGTATAATGTACAGATTCGTAACAATTATAACGTAAAATTATTACAGCTATTAATTGTTAACATCAATATAAATTGAATTTTCACAAATATAATAAAGTTAGGCATTGCAAATAAAAAATACTTATTTCTGTTTTAAAAAAGACTCATACTATCCATTTAAAATAAATTACGTCATAGTTCAATTTAGCGTCAATAATACTATGATAAGATGTAATGATAAGTTTCCCCAATAATTTTATTTAACGAGCTATATAAACTGAAACATTTAAATACATCTGGGTTATTCTTCTACTATAAAAAATCAGGACGTATTAAAGATGTCATTGTTATAACACTTTGTTTATTAATTTTTATAACTACAAAAATCTACTCCTAGCTCATTTATACCATTAAATGAGTATTTGATTGAAATGAAATATCTAACATATTATATTACTGTAAATCTGATAAATTAGTGTAAAAGTGTAAGATGGTTGTGATATTGATAAATAAAATAAACCTGAGAGTTTAAAAAATTGAATCCTTTGTTGTTTGACTATTTTTCTCTTTCATAATAATACTCACAAATTTATGGATTAACTTACAAATTTGACCAATATTAACCAAGGTGTTATGTAAATTTATTAAATTAAATTGGATTGCAAAATACATAGAATTAAATTGATTTTTTCAAAGCGTAAGTTATACAAGAATAACGTAGACGTATTGATGTGTTATAAAATGATAAAAAAAATATAAATTTATTTACAGCTTTCCAATTACACGAAATATAAAATTATCATCAATTTGGCGTTTCGCTCAACCTGTCAAAAACAAATATAAGAACAAAGGTGTTGTAGAAAACGTTTTTATTTTTTTTTATTTTACTTTCATCCCAGTAACGCAAAAGCAATAGTTCAATTGAGGCGTAACGGAACGTATTTACGTTCCACTTCCCCCATCGGAGCGTTCATTGTTATTTTCATACATTTTTTACAGCAAGTTTTTCATAAATATATTCTGTGGGCATTATTTAGTAAATTTACGGTGTGTAGTTGTTAAAAAGTTTCACAACAGTGAAGTCATGTCGTGTGGAAAGTTGCTTTAACGGTTGAAAGCTGACGCGGGAACGGCACAAAAATAACATACAGAGGCGGCTCTCGAGATAAATCTGGATTAGTCGGGTGAGCAAGGGTTGGCCGTAAGTCAAACGGAAGGATAGAGATTAACAGCGTGCAAGACGAGAACGACTTACGGCCGAGACTTTTGACGCGCGATTTATGGAAATTCTCGAGGGAAATCGGCGCGACGATTTGTTATCGAAGGGACAAATTGGCTCAGGTTTCAAGGTCAAAAGGTCGCGTTTTGTAATTTTACTGATTGCCATCGGGAAAATTGTAGCACTTTGAAGTGATTCAGAGTGAGATATATTATTTTACTACAGTCTTAGCAAAATATATCCATTCTTATTAGGGTAGTATTAATGTTTGGCTTGGTATAAATATATGCTACTAGATTATTAATTTCATTATAAACAATATGTACATATTTATAGTATATTAAATATTTTATACTTATACTTATAGTATATTAAATATTTTATACCTACTATAATAATAAATTATTTACTCTCTAACCTCACTAATGCAGATTTGCCGATTGCCCTCGACACGTCCATATATTTGCTTTTATTTGTATAAATGCCATCTTAGGAGTGTTTTATTGCTACCCTTTCACAAATATTTATATTGCAAAACCTCCAAGTATAAATTATTCTATTTTCTCAAGTCCCTAATACACCTTCCTTCAAACCAGTCAACTTGGCGACATCGCCAACATTTACCGCTGTATCAACAGCGGCCTTTCACGAAACGCTATAATTTCCTACTTTTGCCCTTTGCTGTACATAATATTGCCGATTAGTTTTATTACAGGCGTACTATATACACACATAAAGCCTTAACGAATTCGCCGCAATTTACGACACAACAACTCTAGACAAAAAGTAACTTTTTGCCCTGCGCCCTATAAATTACTCTTTCGGCTAATTTCTTCGATGCTGAAATTACTTTTACGCGTAAAATCGCGACATGAGGCAATTATCTCAGTTTCAATTTACGCTAGGGTTAATAATGCCACGGTGACAAATTACACACGGTACTTGCTACTGAAATTTGTAATTAAACGTCGAATTTCGTACGAAGACAATGTAGAGTAGGACAATTATTTACCGGGTATTTGTCTGTTTGGCGACGGTCGTAGTGTTTGTGTCGGAAAACGATCAAAATCGATGCCGATAATAAATCTGGGCTTAGTGAATAGTAGCGATTTTATCTGACTAATAACTGAGAATTAACAACTTGTAAAAGGTTCTCGTTGGTCGCGTGCTCGTTTAAAATTACATGGTAAAGTTTTTTAGCAATATGCGAGGCTTACATTTTTCTACGTCACCGTTTGCGTGAATCGAGTTTCTCTTTATGTTGTTTAATTTTTTTCTAAAGTATATTGCAAGAAAATACCATAATATGATGGATTACTCTTTTAGTGTCGTAGCACAAATTCATAATAATGGTGTTATTTTAATCTTTGGCACTGATGGTTCTAACCTTTTGTGGAATTTTCACAACCCAACAATAGTGTATAAATAATAAAATATTGTTATACCGTTAGTGATATTACATTTTTATTTATTTTCTAATTTAATTATTTAAGCCCTAAGTAATATTTACAGTTAACTATCATTTAGGCTACAATTACCTTGTTCACAAATGTCCTAAATAAATAAGTACTGTTCTTACAAAATTACTATCATAAATATTTTTTTCTTTCTAGTCCTATTCTTCATCGCACCATACCCTAAAATATAAGTTAGTATATTTTAGGATAACGCATCACGTCGTCAAAGTTTATTTTTGGTTTTGTCTCTAGTAATATTCAATCTTTCTTAATCTGGTACATCACTTCAACATTTAATTCTTTATTGACTTCACTGTGAACCTCGATTTAAAAGCTTCTAGTTTTAGGGTATCAAACTCTTTGGCTTACACTGGGTTACGTTAAATAAAAAGTAATTGTTTTAATCCATATATAAAATATTATTATAAGTTATATAACTAAGTACATAATAATCATAAATAAGGGCCAGTTATATTTGCTATAAAAGCGTTAAAATAATAGGTTTCTTTGTTTATAATGAAACACCGTGTGAAACCACTTAACGTATAAAGGTGCGCACATAAATCAATAAATATAAATTGCCTTGAATATAGATATTGCGCACAACCATTTTTAATCCACATTATCGACCAACAGCAATTTACTTAAAATAAATTCGCCACCTTTCTATAATTGCTCGTCTTACTTAAAAAGGGCGGATCAAAAAAATCATATACATGTATAAATAATGCTATCCTGGAAACAGGGAATGACTTTCACTTAGAAGGTTTACACTAGCCAAGCTTGTCATCCAAAATTGAGAGAGATCCAAGTTATTTTTGCCGTAATCAAATAAAGACCTTGGACTCTAAAATCCAGATTTTTTCATCAATTTCTAGTTTATTATAAGTGGTTCAAATCCTTATGCTCAGGAATGAAGGTACTACCAAAAAACAATGCTGTTAAGCAAGGAATATTGTTTCTTTAAAAAAACACGTCCTGTAAATGTTCAGTACAGATTTTTTATTTTTTCATTTTATAAGTAGTAAGGATTGTTCGTATAGTCAAACTATTTTGAAATATTTTGTTGTACTTTTTATTTAGTTTAGTTGTCTCTCTTGTATTTTTTCACATGCTTATAAATTTCATTTTTTTAGCGTATATCTTTTATATTTGTTACTAGTTTACTTTCTAGAGAGTTTGCAGCCATTTTAGAATATTCGATATAAATACTATATCATCAACGTATCGCAGTCTATTTATTCTCATTCCTTAGTATTCAGTAGAGGCTTGTCCTAAATCTTATAGTAGTGAAAAATCATAGGAAATAAAATAATAACTAGTCACTTATTTTCCTAGACTAAATGATTTACGATACCTATGAATCGAGGGATGATAAACATAAGCCAGAAAATTTTGTGTAGTCGTACAATTTAAAAAATCAAATAGAATTTAAAAAATTGAACAATCTATATAAAATTGGTGAGAAAAAACTAATTTATTATTAATAACAAACAGCAATGAATTTTTTTTTTTTTAATACTCTTTGAATAAATAATAATTACATCAATTTCAACAAAGCTAATATACTAAATCTTTAAATAGTTATATCATATTTAAATGTAAAAATGCTGCTCACGTCTTTAAAAAATCAATTAATGTACAAAAATATATTTAATTAGATTAAGTCTGTGGCTAATTTTGTTTTAAAAATAAAGATCATTGCGGATTGTACAATTTTATTAGTAAATATTTTCTAGAAAGGTATTTATTTTTTATGCCTGCACTGCACTCTCTGGAAGTTAGCCAAGGACGGAGAATATAGTGGGTTACTTCGGTCGAGCTTGGTTCTGTCCGCTCTAAAATCTCTCGGAAGTTGTCCGAGGTTACCGAGAAAAGGAGTTAAAGTGGGGATAATTCAGTCGACTTGGCCAGCTTCGAGCGCTTCCGAACATTGTCAAAGATACCGAAGTCAGAGCTGCTCTTTCGAGCGCGAGCGGTGAGGTACTTCCCCTTTCGCTCTCTCGCGTGTTAAGTAACGGAAGTTAGAAAGATAATGATATGGTTTTTCGCAAACTGAGATAGAACGAGTAACTCGGTTCAATTTCAATATGCGCGTAGACGTCCTGTGGTTAACACTCATGTCGAGCGCAGCATCGTGATCACGTGATCAAGTTATAATACCACATGCTTATCGGGGAATTCAACAGACTCTTACTGACATCTTTGAATATTTTAGGACACCAAAAGGGATTAATTATATTTTTGATAGTATATTCTTTTAACAGATATCGTTATTATATTTTTTTTCTTATAAAATTATATAATTAGTTGTACTTGATTTTGTTAAAAAAAATCGTTTCGAGTATCCTTATGTATTTTCTTAGATCGGCTTATATAAATGTCACAACATAACGAATTCTTATTTAGAATCGATGGCGACAAATTCTAGGATAGTTACAGATGTGGTGTTCGTATTCTAAAGTATGATTTTTATGCCTTATGGCATTTTACAAAAGCCGACAATGATTTTGCGTAAATTTAATATTCACGACCGAAAAGTTTTCACTGATATTGTATTGGTGAGTGGCCACACATACTTTTATAATTATCAGCAGCGTAATTTTAATATGACAATTTAAAAATTGCGATTATTTGGCACATTTTTCGATCGCGCGCAAATATGCCAGCTGTACGTGACAGCAGCCGCCGTGCGTACGTCATTCACGCCCGCCGTCCGGATGGCATATGAAATTTGTGGCTGTGTGGCCGCTACTCAGAAGTCGGTGATCTTGGCCGACTTATGTTGAACTTCGGTTCGGACATCTTCCAGAGAGTGTAGTGCATGCATTACCTATTTGACAAGATAGTACATGAAAAACCCACCATTTATCAGATTGATTTTTTATGTTGACTGAATTCAAGCTGTTTACTACATCACAATTTAATCCTGGATGATGATGGGTTTATTATATCGCTAAGGAATTTAGATACACCACTGTGCAATGAAACGCGGTTGATTGAAAGGGCATTGAACATCTCGTACGTATTTTGATTAAGGTTTCTATTTTGCCTAACAGATTTTAGGATGATAATGTATTTACTTATCAGCTCATTGCGATTGGTTTTTCTGCGTCAAAATCAATTTATGACAGTAATTGAATTAAAATTTACATTTATTATCTCATTATGGTTCATTTTATGTAACAATGCCTTAGATTGAGCATCCAAAATATCGTATTTGGTACAATATTGACAAATACGATGTAACTGAGAACAAAACGTGGGCGAATTCAGAAACTATACCTAGTATTATTGTATATAAATAACAGATGCCCATTATTGATTTATTATAAGGTGTCAGCTAATTTACGCATTAATAATATTCAGAAGATAATAATTTGAACCTAGCAGTAATTTCCACGAATGGTAAATTTAAATTTAACCATGTCATAAGGCGTTCCTTAGACTTAGCACATAATTGTAGTGATTTGGAAGGTTAATTTCCTTTATTTACTTCCTTTGTTGTGGAATAAGCGTTGGCACATGTCACCCGAAGCGGTTTTACGAATTTCATTTGTGCGCCTCTAGTTGTAACAATTAGTTACTGACTTATTCCATTTAGTGTACAGAAAAAAACAACATATTTGCTTAAAGGTGTCGGTATTGCCATTAGCTATTATTATTTTATATATTATTGAGAACAGCATAGATAAAATCGATATTTCTAAGAATGATCATAGCTACATATATAAATTTTATTTTTATTTTTTTACTATGCTATCAATACTTCCTTGCAGTTCTCGTAAGATGTATTAGTTAAAAAAGTTTGTGTTTTTAGTGTTTAAATGTTGTGTCAATTTGTAATCCCATATGCGAGATTAGTTCACTTAATTGTTTATTCTGTCCTAAGCAACTATTGTTGTATTCTAAGGAGAATCTGTTAGTAAAATGCTTCATCAACTTGTTTCTTACGGTCTTAAGCAATATTCTAATAATATGTTCCATTATAAAATAAGTTATTATTAACTTTATAAATTTATTAACAACTTAACAATATTTATGATTGTGCTTTAAATATAAACAACGTTCCTTCTCACTATAAAACGTTGATGTACAGCGTAGGTACATCATCGGATCAAATCCAACGTTAAGCTTATACAACTCGTCAAACTTTATCCGCTTTGACACCTGTGAGTGACGGGCGTTAACTTAAATTCATTCCACTGAAATTATATTGCTACACTTCCCACTTTTACCGGTATTTAAATGTAGCCTAAATTAACTTAATTTAAAAAATGTTACCTTCGTAGTACTGATGTACTAAATAACCACATTATTAAATTTGCTCTTCAACTTGTTGCATTTAATTTAAATATATTTTTTATTAGTACTACTTATAATATATATATATTGTGAAAGCTATGTATATGTGTCTACTATTTGTTTAAGCTGCAATGAATTGTTAGCGCGCTCACAGGTGTGAACAATGTACTAGCAGCCACGCAAAAGCGAATGCTCCAAGAATCACTGTAAAGCATTAGTTATACACAACAGATGCAAACTATTAAATTTGTAAACAACAAATATAATAATAATTGTGGTTGCATTCGATTTGTTGCGAACTTTTAGATTATTTGTTAAGATAGTATTTTTACATTTACGATTTGCCACTTCATCTCATTTATCTAATCTTATTTACTATAAAAATATTTCTACGGTCATAATGAAAATATTCTAGATAAAAAAACTTCCACTAAATATCTTAGAATCTGTTCTGAGAGCACGTATTTTCTTTACAAGTAGATATTTTTAAACGCTTGGCTTTGTTGTTAGAAATGCGTCAGTTAAATGTTACATATGACATTTTAGTTCAAAGCATTCTAATTTGGAATCATTGAGTAACTAAATTTACATTTTTAATTATAAAAGTAAAGTTTTTTAAATACTTTTATATGAGTATAATCTATTTTTTGTAAAAATAGCATAATTGTATGCAGTTTGTCTTTATATATATATTTTTTTTAAAATCGTATTAAATTATAAATTGTAAACGTCGTAGCTAGAACGTCAGTAAAGAGGGAAGCGGCTGCTTTTTAGACTCCCTAGCTTACATCATAAAACATATGTAAAAGCTACTTTAATTTAAATTAAATAAAAAATAATTTATAAATCTGAAATATGTTTAACCTAACCATGAAGGGTGGATTTATTTTTTTAAGAACATAAAACTCACTATGAATCTAACGTTAAGCTTACTATTTATAAAAATAGTGATCCCTGAAAATAGCATAATTACGTTTGTATCAACGTGGCTATGCAATTAAATAATTTTCACCCTTTTAACAAAGAAAAAATTAAGATTATTTAGATTGTATAATTAACTCTATACTCAAAGGTTTTTTTTATAATTTGTTACTTTTAAAAGTGTGGCTTTTGTTAAATTTTATTGCTGAAACCTAAAATAAACATGCCAACTTTATATTCTTAATGTAAAATAAACTAAGAGTAAAGTGAAGTTTATCATTACAAATCTCAATGATGTTTTTTAATGGTAAGATCCTCAGAATATTATTATGAGTCTCAGTCTTAGAAAGAGCTAAAATCATGACAAAATATTGGGTTTTAAATTAAATTAACCTAGGCATATATATTATGTAGAAGTTATTATACACACTAACTACATAAATAGATTTATTATATAAAGACAAACAAGCAGAAATTCATGTGATATTTACTATTAAAAAAATATCTTACAGTTTGGTTAAAAAACATAGATAGACAAAATATTTATGGATTTCCATTAGCAGAATATTAATCAAAAAATATACACATTTGCACTACACAAACAAACGTGATATAGCATATATTACACATTAATATATACAAAAAACTGCTTTTAAATGAATCTGAATTAAAACCAATATGGATATATGTGAGCACAAGTTTCTTAAGCATTTAATTTAATATTCATTCATAGCAAAACCAGAAGTAAAAATTAAGTCGAAGTAACACGTTATTTGTATATATATATATTACAGCCTAGTTTAGCATTTTTTTATTCGTTATTATTATGTTTTTGAAACAAATATTAATTTTAATAAAAATGGGCGCAAAACGTATTATATAACATATAATTATTATATGAAATACTATTAATATTAAGGTATACGCACATGTATTTATGAGTAAATAAACACAATACAAACACATATCGCACAAGGGGAAGCGTCGTTCATTTCATTTCTGATTTATAGTATTTATTGTGTAACCTCCGGTGAAATATTACCTTCCTTTGTGTTGATCCTTTGCTTCAGCACCTTCTCACCTGTTAATAATTCTCGGAAGGTCAACGAACTATCTCCCTTTCTCGTATTATCCTTTTGTGTGTATCAAACTTGCACCTTGCATTTAAACCCACAATTGAAAGCTTAAACCATCCCGCAGCAATTAATCATAAAGCTCGTTTATGAATACGCAGAATAAGTGATGACTGAGCATATTTAGATGTATTTAATTACATCTAAGAGCATAAATTAATTAACTAAATTTCAAGAGTTTTAAATTAGATATTTTATAGTTATTTGTGTAACTAAATATATTTTAAAAGTCTGGTTGAGATCGAATAAATCTTGACACAATATATTATTTCAGCACTATAGAGCCACTTGATACACAAAGAAAGCAATTATGTGAGACTCTTTTAACGATTTATTGCAAGTTAATTATTTATTCTTCACTTGATCAGATATGTTAATATATATATATATATATATATATATATATATATATATATATATATATATATATATATATATATATATATATATATATATATATATATATATATATATATAAAAAGCCGTTACAAGCAGATATAGTACATAAAAAGCTAAATGTTTTTACGGTAATACATTTGGGCTGTGATAAAATTACATACATATAAACGTGTTAATGACTAGGTGTAGAATATATGTATTAATAAAATTTGTTAATTATTTAATAAATAAGAACATTTTCTATTTTTTTTATATGAATCATTTAAGCATCTATTGGAATCGAACAGATGGAAATCTGACAACAGTGCACTTTACTCACATTCCATCAACGCAACGGTCAGCATTTGTATAGCATAAACACTAAACGTCCGTTTTTTACGGTCCATTTGCGTATACTAATCCTTTAACTTTTTCCAGCATTACTCGCGTTAAAAAATAAATGTTCTTGTCTATTAATCATAAATTATAATTTTGGTTTATTGCGCTTTTAACGGGTTTTTGTGACAAGTCCCTTGACATAGAGTCTTGATTATTTGTGAACGAAGTGCTTTTATCAAATTTATTTTTTTCTATTATTTATATTATTGTAAGTATGCAGGTTTCAAATAAAAAATATAAAATAATAATGCTTAAAGATGCAAATTTTAATAAAACTAGCTAGTATAAATTTATATGAGTATATAATATCACACTTTCACTAATGTTATTCTACTTTAGTGCGAATAATGTATAACACAGATTTTTCAATGGATTCGATGCTATTTATATATTATGTCGTAATAAAACTGATAAAGAAAGGGAAAAATCATTTTACATCTTTGATGCGAATTTATTTTATCGCTCTTTTTACTTAACTGATTAAAGAGAGTTTTTCATGATTGAGTCAAATAAAAGTCGAATTTTCTTATCTCTCTGAAGCTCACCAGAAAGCTACCGATACGTGATTGAATAACAAACATACACATACACCTATGTCTCATTTTAACACATTGCTATTTTATAAATTATTCAGCTTTCGCAGAAGAATCGATTTACCATTATTTATTATTTGCGTATTTTTTTAAAAATAAAATTACGACAAAACTAAAGATCGTCTGCATTTAAAGCTGTTACATAAAATAGTTAATAAATAAATGACATGAAAAATCTATTTTGGAACTTCGGTCAGATATTGTGTGTTTAGTTCAGGTTTATTTTCTTAGACATATCGTTATTGTCACTTTAAAAACTCACAACAAGTACATTTATTTATCTACGGTATTTCGTTACTACGCGTTATTTTTTATTCTTTAAAATCTGTAATAAATTACAGATTTATCATTTTTATATGCTACAACTCAATTTAAAGTGCATTTAAGTTTTCTACCCATATATCTTATTTATCCCTTCTTTATTCTTACACATAAAGATCATTGCCTTAAGTTTTTTTTATTTGCTTACTTCGCAATAGAACAGTATTTTGTTATTGTTTTTCTTGAATATTTCGATCTTATTTTGCGTGTATTTTTCATGTTAGCGCATTTTTCTTTTATTGATTTTCCTATCTTTTCTTTGTAAAAGTTTATAGTTTTAAACAGAAAGTATTACGTGCTTTTTTGCTGTATTATTTTGTATGCCAAGATTTACTCCTTAATTAATTCTTAGCATTTTTCAACGAACCAATATTTATTTTTATTAATATATTTGAGTTAAGTATAAGTATTTTTGTAGGTGTATTTGCTTTTTATTTGCTTTAGTGAGATTTAATATTGGGAGCAATAAAGATTATTATTTTTTAATTTAGGCTATTAATTTACTAGTGCTAAGCTTTAAATTGTAAATTAAATAAGCAAATGGTCTTTAAGAATCAGATTTATATTTAAGTGTTTCTATATTTTTTTAAAGATTAAACCATTAGTTAAAACAATATCTATATTTCATAATTTTGTATTACAAAATAATTATTTATATTATATTACATGATTTAAACATTGTTCTTCTCCCTCTTTATGAAAGACTTGTTTTATTTTTAATAAAACCCCTTAGACATATAAAAAATATATGGCATTAAATTTTTTTTAATAATATTTAATTCAGATAATTTTATCTTTTATACAACAATGCAATACCATTGCAAATAGTAACTCAGATTTTAAAATACAAGTTAATATTAAATTTTGTATTGTTCAGAATTTATAAAACGGTTCCGCGTCATATCTGGATTATTTTTTAACTCCTAGTGGTTTTTTGGAGCAAGGTTAGGCTTAACCTAAATTTATCGATTAAAGTGAAAAGGCAACTTAGCCGTCTGGATTTTATTAGTGTCATTTCTGAGCCTAAGATTCATCTAAAATAAGCTCAAGACTCAATAAAGTAAGAGAGAGACCTTAACCCTTTGAGTAGTGAGTTAATTTATAAACTTTTCTTTATTTGTTTGTATACAACAGAGAGTCAGTTAATTATACATATATTTTTATTGTTATTTATTTATTATTGCATTGCATTTATAGTTAATATTAATATTATTAGTATGTTTTAACACTTTTCTATTATTCAATTTGGTTAATTCATTTTACATATAGTTATTATGTATTATTTGGTTTTTGTGGGTTTTTATATCAATACAGAGGCATTTGTAATATTAATTTATTTCGTACTATTTAATTTATTAGTATTATTTTGTATAGAAATTATCAAAAAAAAAATTATTTATTTATAATGTTAACTAATTTTTTTATATACTTAAATATATAACTATTTGGGTTACCTTAAAATAGTGAAATATTGACCGCCGTACATGTACTGCGATACTCCTCAAAGGGTTAAGGCAGGGTTTTTACTCTTATATGAGTATTTTGTGTCCTTTAAATGATAATGCTTTTTTTTTAATGATGGATCAAATATGACTTGAGCGTTCAATAAGTTTCTATGTTTTTAATGTTTTCTTTATCATACCATGAAATACAACTGTAACTTACGTTATATTTATACTTGACGGTGCTAAGAAAACGGTCTTCAGTCTCTTGCTGAATACATTTGCTATTGATAAGCAAAAAAATATTCACACCAAATCCATTCAATACTGTTAATAATTAATTGGGCCAGGAGGCTTTCTAATCTTTATTAATAATTACATTTATTGTAATTGATTTACAACGATATGTTTGTTTTAATATTAAAAATAAATTTACGAGCAAAATAATATAAATTACAGGTAATTAAAAATTTATGATATATTATATATAAAAAATATTCTTAAAATCAAAATAATAAATTTAAATATTATCTGTACATTTAGTTATATTGAATGTAAATCGTCCATACAGCGGACACGGTAAGCTTTAATTAAATATTCAACGATGCAATGATTTAGGGGAATGGTATATTTATACATAGAGATAGGTATGACGCAAAAACTTTGAAACGAAACAATTATCCTCAGGGGTATTCAGAGACTTTGAAACGTATCCGAAGATTTTATATTAAGCGGCTGAAAGTACTGGCTACCCGGCACTTTTGGCTACGGCTCTGAATTTCTCAAGAAACTCGTTTGATTATGCAAATTTCATCGGTTCGGCCATCAGTCATTCCCCTTTTCGACAAACGACAAATTTCAATAAATTAATTTTGCCAAACTTTCGCGTTTCTTTTGCGAGAAGCGGATGTAATTGAAGGCAATTTTTGCATGTGCTGTCATTTGAAAATTCGGTTTATCGATAGGCTATATTTTTGGCATAAATTACACCAAATACTTTCACGCATTTTTATATCATGTGACAGTTGTGACTTTGCTGTATATCTAATTTCATATACTTCATTTATTTATATGAAATAATTCTGTATTTTATATTTTTTGTTAATACAAATGATATACATACACATATTTTTGGGTATATCTAAATTTAAAACACCGTATATACACTTTTCCAATAGACCAGACATTTCACCTTTACACCCGTTAAATATTACATTACCGCAGAATCCGTCAGTCGAATTCACATACCATTTCGCGTTTCGCAGCTAAGTCGAGAAAATGCTGCGAGTTTTAGGCGGAATCAGTGCTAGTAAATACGTAGAGATGGCGGCGGCAACTTTTACCCATCTACGTTATCTGTCGGCTTATCCCTCGCCTGAGCCATACAAGTGTCTGACTATATATGCTAATGGGGGAAGATGGCTTAACGGAATGTCTTTTGTTGGCATTTATCCCTCTTATGTCTCGGAGAGCTGAACCGGTGCTCAAAAATACTCATGAAAGATTTATCGTTTGGGCGGATATTAGACCCTTTCTCGGCACCGGCGAGGAACAAAATACCCAAAAATGGGAGATACAAAAGTTCGTGGACTGATCCATACTGTGATTCAAGACTCGACGAGCTAAATGGTTTTGCTTTGAATTTATTTATTTAAAATTATATTTATAGTATATTATTGATTACGATATATTAAAATTCGGAATTTATACTTAGATTTAATTAATTATGTATTATCTTAGATTCATTATTTTATACTTATTATATATAGAGTAATTATTGTATTTATTTTAGTTTTTATGGCCTTGTGTGTGTCTTAAAAATACAGTAATCTTTGAAGATCATAGCTGGGTTAGAGTTGACGCGAAGGGGGAAGCGGCTGCTTTCTCGGTCTTATCAATTTGTTTGAATAGTATATGTATATATAAAAGTAAGATAATTACAAAATAAAAAGTGTCTGTAAATCAGTCACTTATTTTTTATTTAATATAAACTATGAATACTGCTTAAAATTAATAGATGGCACTATAAACTTCATAGCTCAATTTTATTTTTAATTATATAATGCATATAAAGAAAACCTTATATGTGATGGTCAATCGGTATCATAATTATACAATACTAACTAATTCCGATTTACAATACAGGAAATAAATTTAAAGACTAAGCTTCATATGGATTTTTTTCATGTCATTTCCAAATAGTCAAGAATCATACCAATGGTCTATTGAGCTGGTAATTTTCGTCATGTTTTTCTTTGAAATCAATTTCAAGTGCATTTGAAGTGCGTGATGTTTTTTTACTCTACTAAGTAAGTTTCGACTGTTTTATATGCTTTTTAACTAAAGCTTGAACGAATGGAAATAATAATTATTTAAACAATTAATTAGTGTTATTAAACAAAGTTTATCTACGTCTCCGGGTGGCTCATTATTAACTAAATCATTGTGCTTAATTTCCAGTCCATATGAAAAATCTTTTTTTTTGTGAAATTGTGTTTTAATATTTATTAGATCTTTTTTTATTTTTTTTCATTATGATTTGCTTTATATTTTTAATAGTTTTCTGGTAATTATTGAAAATATAGTTTTATTTGTGTAAAATTTTTTTGCCCAGAATAACTTTTTTAGTTATGTATAATATATTATAGGTTCTGTCTATATATTTTAACGTATAGCAAAGACTATGTGTATGTAACCTAAATATAAAAAAATATTATGTTACATTAAATGTAATAGTTTAATCAAATCTTACGGAATTGAGAGAAATAGATTCACAACTAGATTGTGATTTTAGTATGAATATTTAATATGCTTTTAGCAATATTTCTTAGATCTAAAATGGGTATTTAAAGCAATATATTATTTTAACGGTTAAAATAATATTTGTGTAACTAAAAATAATATGTGGAATATATTCATCTGTGATAAAATAAAATATAAAATCACACGTAAGTTCATAAATCACAGTAATTACAAACTGTAATAAACAAATATAAGCTTATTATTTAGATTGATATTATCAGACTGAATTTTATAAAGCTATAAAATTTAGATTATTAAAAATAAATAGTGCGCGAACTTAAAAAAATGTGACCGTCCAAAAAATATATAGTAAGATAAGAACTTAAAAAACATATTTTATGGCTTTTAAATTATCGTAGCAAAAACACATGTTTGTCAATACTTTGTAAAATTCCCTTTTAACTTATCAAAAACACGCAGCTTTCGTGATTCTAGGAACAGCTAGAAATTTCTATAAATATTTCTACACTGTTAAATTTCAAACAGTAAAATTGTATACCATATTATTAATGAATTTTACACTGTAATATAATACGATTATTCCTTTCTCTGAATATATTTAGAAAATATTTTATATTAGTCTATGTATTTTTTTGTCGTCCTGTATGTGTATATAAGATCGCATTGTCTGTCTAAAAACGACGCTATTCACTTACAAATCCAATCGGATCCGATCCATTTGGCTTAAGGCAAAGGCTTAGTTCTTGGTGCAGTGCACCGCTGGCCACATCTTGAGGTGACGATGAAATTACGTGGTCTAATGAGTCGGGAGTCAAGATCTTGGTCTGGACGGATAATTGAATACAGTCCTCCTCTTGTAGTGAAGTCACGTACCGTCTGGGAAAATCAGTGTGCAGGATATTGTATGGATTGAGTGGAAGTAATGTTAATTGTTTCGAGACTTTCCAGATCGAACTATATTAATTAAGCTCCTTAATTCACTACGATTTATTAAAAAATAGTACATATTATACCATTGAAAAGAGTCAATATGTGTATTGATTAAAAATTTTCTGTACATACTCAATCATATTTTTAGCGATAAAAAACATGGCATGTCAACTTAGTCGCTTAAACTATTCTATGAAAAATTTTCAGCGTGTCTCACATATATCATACAATCATAAAATATTACATTCGTGCATCTAATACACGACAGTTTATATTATAAATATATAATGTATTACAAAATAACACTGTAAAATAATTGCTTTGCGTCACAAATAACAGTCGATCGTTTTTGAACCTCATCGGAAAACTCAAAACGCGACACAGATGCTATTTTCATTGAAATTATTTTCCAAGAAAAGGTGAATAAAACGAACGGTGTCAGAAAAGCGTTCGATAACCATTTAATAACTGTTTGCGGTATTTTCTAATATTTTCTATATATGTATATACATTAATATTAATAAAAGTCTAAAGTAAAAAAATATTGTATTCTTCGCTTTCTTCTTCCTGTACTTGGTATTTAGTACTGACTATCAACGACAAGGACAAGGAGAAATTAAAAACGGTTCTTTTGGGCTTAATTTGATTCCTGGTTTTATTTTTAAGGGTTGCAGAGTCTTCTCTAAAACATATGAAATTAAAATACAGGATAGAAAATTTGCCAATTTTTAAGATCGATTGTTCAATTTATTATATTCGATCATTCTTCAACGCTTTACTTTCATCTCGACGCTGTTCAAACCCAACCATTTATTTCCACACTATTTTAAAGTGGAAATAAAATGTTCGATCTCGTCTCGCATGAACTCGTAAATTCTAACTCTATTCGCTTACATTTGTCAATTGTCCATCGCGCCGGATATTCTTAACAAAGTGTCTGCAAACCCTCCGAGCGACTGTAATCTGAAGTGCCTTCAATTAAATCACGATTCGAATTTGATTTTCTCGGACATTTTCACTGATGATTTTCTGCGTTGCTGTTTTCCTTTTTTGCACGAATCCATTTGCGCCCCTTTTTCTGGCGTCCGGCAGACCATTTTCTGATTAATTTTTCCCATACTCGAAAAATCGCTCGACCGAACGAATCGGAATGCCCTTAAGAGCAACCTTAGAAATTCATTTCTCTGCTCTGAGAGCGGGCCCATATTTACACAAGAGAAATGTCCATAAACGAATATTCCATAACAAACGGCACACGCGAAGTGCGCTGCTAAATAAATAATTTATTTCGAATGAGAGGTACATCTAGACGCGTCAAGTTTGCTCGAGTTCAATCGACTGAGATGTGTTCATTGAGTACGTGTATCAGTCGTTAGTTTAAAGTTTTCGACTGATGGACGTCTGGAGAGAAGTTAGATTGTCAGGTATTTTATGGTGCCATTAATCAAACTCTAAGCTCAAATTTATGAACATTTAGAGCAAAGATGTAGTGAATAATAAAACTACATTTAAAGGGTAGTATTTTTTGTTTACCCCCATGCTCTTCATTGCTTGTTCTAATGTACATAGATTAACATATAAATATTTAAAGTTTTTTGTGGTAAAAAATCATTAAAACTTAGACGAGGAATAATTGCTATTAAATATATGTCACAGATGTCACAAAAATAAGAAATAAATATTTAAAAAAACAATATTGTGATTCTTCTTAAGTTATCTTGAAATTTTTAATACACATATATCAATTTAATATATAGAATTTATCCAATATGGTTCTCGAATGAGGTAATTACAATTCTTAGAAAGAAGCATGTCATACATAAAATCTGGAAACGAACACGAAATTCTCTCACCTATGAAGAATTTCGTACTCTGCGATCGCGTGCAAAATTGATGATTTGCGATTGTCATCGTAACTATATTGGAGACTGTGAAAAGTCGATAATTTTAGATCCGAAAAAATTTTGGAAATTCGTTAACTCAAAACGCGATGGCCAATCCTTACTGTCATCGATGAGTTGGAACAACATCAATTTTGAAGGTTCTGAAGAGATTGCAGATGGATTTGCTAGGTATTTTCAAACCGTATACCATAATGATGGGTCACATTAGAGTTTGATTCTAATTACGATGAGCCTCATCGTTCATGGTCATCTTTGTTATTAATCAAAGCCTTAGTTTGGTTGATATGGAATATGGATTTAGCAGACTAAAGTCCATTTTTACCTCGGGACCAGATTTTATTCCAGACTACATTCTGAAAAGATGCAAGTCTGGTATTTTACAGCCTCTAAAATTTATATTAAATTTAATTTTGAGATCCTCTTGTTTTCCAGAATTGTGGAAATGTTTAAAAGTCACTCCGATTCATAAAAAGGGTCCCAAATCTCAGATTGACAATTACAGGCCAATAGCTTTGATCTCATCACCTGCAAAATTATTTGAAATTGTTTTGCATAAATACATTTTTAATCATTGAAGGTGTATGCTTCTCGACCAACAACATGGCTTCCGTAAATCTCGATCCACTGTCACTAATCTAATGGTTTTGTGTAACTATATTTCAAAATCATTGGACTCTGGTGTACAAGTGGACGTCATATACACAGATTTTGAAAAAGCATTTGATAAAGTTAACCCTGCTTTACTTGTAAAAAAGTTATCTAATTTCGGGTTTTCTGAAGATCTCATAAATCTATTCTCAAATTACTTGACCAATAGATATCAATTCGTCAAGTTATATAACTCTTTTTCAGAACGATATAAGACCCCTACTAGAGTACCTCAAGGATCCAATTTGGGTCCATTGTTGTTTTTATTGTTTATTAATGACATAGAAACAGCAAAAGAGCATACAGATTTTTTATTATATGCAGATGACTTGAAAATTTACAAGAAAATGCATTCGATTTCTGATTCCCTCGACCTACAGGAGGATCTCAACTCTATATGGAAATGGGCTTGCTATAACCAATTGCCTTTCAGTGTAAAGAAATGTCACACAATTTAATTTTCAAGGTCGTTAACGCCGGCAAAATATTCATACCATCTAGGCGGATATTTTCTGGAAAGGTTTTCTTCAACTAAGGATTTAGGAGTGACTTTCGAAGAACGTTGGAATGTTAGCCAGCACATTGCAGAGACTCGTAGCAAATCCTTAAAAATGCTCGGTTTTATCTTGAGAAATGCGCGCTACTTCAGGAATACTTTAGTATTGCGCACTCTTTATGATACTCTAGTCCGCAGCATATACTAGAAACTAGCTCCATCATTTGGATCCCAGGCGTAATGAATTAATGTAATGAATTGAAGCTGGAAAAAGTACAACGTAAATTTCTTCGATATTTATACTTGAAGGAATACGGGTATTATCCGTTCTTGTTTCCCAGTGCTTTTATTTTAGGAGCCCTAGGATACATTTCTTTGTCGACTCGCAGAAGTGTTTATGTAATTAAACACTTCTGTAAATTGCTCAATGGCATCGTAGACAATCCTTCAGTGCTCGAGCAGCTTCAAATGAGGGCTCCTGAAGGTGGTTATAGTTCTCGGTCGCGTCTACTATTCTTGCCTGTAAAGTCTAGAACTGGAGCACTTGCCAACTCTTCTCTGGCTAAGGCTGTTCATCTGCTCAATTCTGTCCATAGAAATATTGACATTTTCTTCTGTCCATAGAAATATTGAGTTTTGGTTCAGTTCGTATGGGACAATGCACACCTGTTGAGGTGATTTGTGTCTGTTATTTTATCTTGTTTTTTATGTTTTTACGTATATGCTTTGAGTGTGTGTGTAATTATACGTATATGAAATTGTATGTATGCATACTATAAATTTATATGTATTATGATATATTTATACTTTTGACTATCGTGACGCATTAGGTTTACCTGTCAGGTCACGATGGTTATAATTTTAATAAATAAATAATTAAATCTTGTGTTTATACCATTAAAATAGCAATCGCCTAATACAATAACAATTTTACATGTTATTATATTACATTGCATACAAAAACATCTACCAGGATTGGGTCAAATCTGACTTATCATTAAGACACAATCTGCCGTCAGGGCCCACCTTAATTCGCTGTGGATGTTATTTTTTCTGCTAGGGTCCAAAAAAGGGACACGATCCTCATACGTGACGCCAGGCATTCTCATGTGCGCCTTTCTTTGGTAACAGTTGACCAATGGAAGTTGGATACGTGACTCTGGTACGGCCGTTGTTCGACCAACCGTGGCTCTATATATAAATTACACGACCGAAATCGGCAGACAAGAATACATAAGCGGATTTTCTCAGTGTCGCCCAGGGCTAGGGCCTGCCGTCGAAAATCCTGCACTGACTCCTAATTGAATGGCCACGAGGACGATATTAAAAAAATACACCGTTCGAACGTGTATTATACGATGTTTGCTATTTTGTTGTGTGGGTGGTCCTAGTTTTTTATTTGTTTGACAAGTTAATACTAGTGGGATTAAAGTTTAATTTTAGTTGTATCGATTCGATGATAAAATAATAAAATAAAAATTTATTAAATCTGCCTGTCATCAATAACAGCCATCAACCCGACAAAACTTTACAACTATGGCCAATTGTTAAAGGTTTTATTTTCACCAATTTTTTCAATAACTTTTTCCTTGCAGGACATGAAAATAATATGTTAGGTAATTCCGAAATAAGTGTCGTTTTTTTTTAAAGAAAAAAAACATCTTTATAAATCAAAATATAATTTTAGTATTTTTTTAAATTCCATAAGCATAAAGGCTTAAGGCTTAAATTCAAAATATATAGAATACCCCCTTTTTACATTGTTGCATTTAATTTTTTTCCGTCTAGTACTATTGCATTGATCTAAATAAATGGTAGTCGGATGGAACATGGTCTAGAAAATAACGTAGATGAAATAAATCCTTCCAGCTAGATGCTTGATTTCATCAAGAGTTAATTTCGGTCTTCCACATCTACGACTATATTTGATATCGTAATTACACGTTCAAATCTTCTTTAACAATCTTTGACATTTGCGGATATTTAATAAATCACATAAAAGTTTTTTGTGCCATTAGTTGCCATTTTTTTAAGACATCCGTATAACATGGAATTCAGAATAACAGGAAAAATTTTGTTGCCCAATTTTATTTTAATATTAGAATTTAAAGTTTATATGTGCATCAACACAATTATTATATAAAAAATACGTACTTAGTTATTAACAGCCAAAGCAAAACTTATCGTTAAGACTTTGATTAAAAAAAACGACATGCAATTTGCGATTATAAGTATTATGTAATGAACATATTATATTTTAATATTTACTGTAATTACTATATAAAACAATAAGCTAACGACAGCTTTGTTTGTATAATTTATATAGCAGTGTATTAAATTCTTGTAGCACTTGGAGGCAAGTATAATGCTTCTTAAATGTTGTGAATCGTAAACCAAAATAGGCGATAGGATAATTACGAAAAAATCTTTTAAGCCATTGCAAAACTCGAGATAAATCTACTTGTTGATTAGAATTTTATTAAACAGTACATTTAATCATCGGCCTTGTGAAAATCTGTACATATTACATATAATAATGCATTTATTACTAGAAATTGTGTTACAGTTTTAATAAATGTAAAATATTTATTAACAATGAATCGTTAATTCTAAATTGGTGTTGCTTATCAAATAAAAATAATTTATAGTGAGTAAAAAAAGTGTGGATGTATAGTAGAATTTTTTATCTTATGCCAAAAATAAAGAACGAAAGATCCGTATTAATTATATATAAAATAGTATACAAAAAGTGAATTAATTATTTTAATATATTTGGTAACTTATATTAAATATATAAAAACAGTTTAAATAATAAATACAGCTTCATAAATTAGTGTTGTAAACTTAAAATTAGTAGGAGGTTTATTTTATTCAAATTTCTGCTGCCAAAAAGACGACAACTCAGTATTCTTAGCACATATTTTTCTAATTAATAATTCCAAACAGACTGAAAATTGAATAATGTTTTCATTGATTTGAAAATCTAGCTATTTAAAAAGTCCAAAGCAGCAAATTATTAACTTCAAATTTATGGAATTTCGTTCGGCAATCACAAAGTGTGTTTTCTCTTATTTTGTTTTTCAGATTCATTTTCATATTTTAGGATTTTATTGATTTTTTGTAAATTTATAATTTTTTTTTTAATAATATTTTACTACAAATATAAAGAAATACTTTACGAATAATTTTCCAAATATGAGAATAACGAATAGGTATAAAATAGGTAAAAATATTTTTTATTAGAATATTTAAATATTTGGATTATAGTCTCCCAGTCAGTAGTAATTAGGTTTTGATAAATTTTTTTGTAAATCATTTTTCTACCATTTTGTACAAAAAAACACAATATTCTACAAAAAATGCTTAGAGTAAAATATAACGTTTGTAAAAGACTTATTTCATTTCTTTTAATGCAATATTAAAGGGGATGAAATAAGTTGTAATTTATTATATATG